>NW_026542600.1:58331421-58377124 GCF_028750875.1 Macrosteles quadrilineatus
TTAGAAATTCTTTTACTGACTAAGATCAGCTGGTTGCAAAGCTACTCACTTTTCTCAGAATTGAACCGGTGACCTTTTCAGAATCAGAATCATTTATTTGTCATTGAACATTACAAAAATGCATTGACAATTGACTTGTATCCTGTTGATTGTTCGACGAGCACTGGAACCACTCAGCTACCCATAGCCAGAATAATATTCCAGCAGGATGGAGGACCACTGCATTTATAGTTCTCTGTCCGTGACTATGTGAACTAAACTATAATCAAGAACCCAAGGTGATGGCTTTGGACGTGATGATGGGCATGCGGGACGGCCACCTTTAACTCCAGGGGCCTATTTCATAATAAACTACAAATTATTATTAGTAAATCAGCTGATTGCCAATGCAAATCTTATGGAAATTACAAGTTACAAGTTGTAATTTGTAACTTGTAGTTTATTATGAAACGGGCCCCAGGCCGCGGCCTGGCGGAATTGACAACCTTGCAAATGGTGTTGTCTAGCGCTAGACGTCCCATAAGATAACATAGCAGACAGGTGACACAAGCTCATTAATTTTGCGTACCTATAATTCATTTATATTTTATTTTATAACATAAATAAAATATATAACAATTATATAAATATATATATATATTGTATTCTTAAAAAATACAAAATTTGCCATTAGCCATCTCCAAAGTAAACAACATTACCATTACCAGCATTACCAACTCCTATATGTCGTTGCCCAACACTTGTTGGATAGACTGCGTCAAATAAAATTACAGTAATAAAACTAATAAAAAAATAACATTCTTATTTAACCAATATTTACAAATAGAAAAACTAGTGATGGCGGTGCATATTATATGTTCCAGAAGTACTCGCCAGACACTTCCTCAAAAGAGACAGCGGCTCATTTGTGAGTTTGTTAAAAATCTGCATGGAGAAAGCTTTCATGTCTTCAGTGTGGGCCCGAGGCGGTAACATGTTGTAGAATCGCATGGCTGGGATGGGATGGGCTGCCAAGGATCTTGATAACCTGCATCGAGGAATGTCAAGTTTCTGTGCATGCCTGGTGTCATGATTATGGAGATCACCCCTCTGTTGATATTCACCTATGTTATTCCTGAGATTAATCAAGCCGTAATAAACATATTGGCTGAAGATGGTCTTAACCTTAAGGTTGGCGAATAGGGGCTTACAGTGGTCTCTATAACCAGCGGCTGACAGCACTCTGACTGCCTTCTTCTGCAGACGAAGCACTTTTATACAGCCAGGAGCATGTCCCCAGATCAGGGTATATCTGATATGGCTTTGAAATAGGGCATGATATACATTTATCAAATATTTATCAGTGACGACCCCCCTAAGTTTCCACAGAAGAAAAACCACACGGGAGAGTTTAACACGTATACATGACTGACATGTTGTTCCCAGGTAAACTTAGGGTCTAGGCTGAAGCCCAGCAATTTCACGCTGCTTTGCTGATCAATATTCATTGTTTTGCTTAAAGTGCATAACATCCTCTGGGTCTTGTCTCCATTCAACCGTAGCGATTTCTGGCAAACCAGATTTTAGCAGCATCCAGTGCAGCTTCTGCCTCTATCAAAACTTGGTTTATAACTTTCCCTCTAGTTATTATTGAGGTGTCATCAGCATACAGGAGTGCTCTGCCCTGGAGATGGAGGTCATTCACAACAATCAGAAACAGAAGAGGGCCCAGGACCGAGCCCTGAGGGACTCCATGGCAAACCTGGCGTGGACCAGATGTGGCACCACCAAACTGTGACAACCTGGTATCTGTTATCAAGATAAGATTTGATGGTCTTTAGTGCAACTCCTTCAACACCATAGCGACTCAGTTTTTCCAGCAGTAAGCTGTGCGACACGCAGTCAAACGCTTTGCTGAGGTCGCAAAGCGTGATTGAAACACTGTCCCTTGCTTCAAAGGCGTTTTTGATTTCCTCAGCTAGAACCATAACTGCGTCTGAAGTTGATCGGCCCCTCCTGAAACCAAACTGCCTTACTCAACATTAGGCCATTATCCTAAAAAAAAGTCCGCCAGCTGCTTCTGGATAATGTGTTCGATGATCTTGCCTATCACAGGATCCAGGGATATAGGCCTATAATATTTCAGTTCCTCAGGGTTGCCTTTTTGAAAATAGGCACTGCTCTACTAAGCTTCAAACATTCAGGGAAGACACCGGCTGCCAGGGAGCCATTAATAACATGGGTGGGGGGACCAGCAATGAGGTCGACAATTTCCTTCAAAACCACTGAGGACATGCCATAAAAATCCTGGCTAGTAGACCTTTTTACTTTCCTCACAATATTCCTTACATCATCAGGGTTGACAGTTTTCCATGATGCTAACTTTGCATTGAAACCTGGAGGAAGGAAAATTGCATCCTCAGGTCGGCAACAGCCTGGAGAATTTGGCCTAAGATAGCATTCTACCGAGTTAATGAAGAAACTGTTGAATTCATCTGGGCTTGCAGCATTGATCAAGCTTTTATTTGGATTTCTACGATGGCTATTTATAATTTCCCACGCAGCCTTACATGGGTTGTGTGCTCCCCTATTGAAATTTTCATTACCTAGTTTCTTTGCTTCATTAATCCTAGACCTATATAGCTTCTTAGCTCTAAGGTAATCTCGGTAAAATCTTTCCTTTACAGCTGGATCAACTGCCTCCTTGTAATAGTCAAAGAGGAGAACTACAACATTTTATTACAACCCTACTTGCGATGTTGCCACTTCGAAGGCCGCGTCCTAGAGTTAAAGGTGGCTGTGCTCGCAATACTATGTCGACATGGGGGAACGCGTCAAGGCACCACCATGTCAACCCACCAGTAAAAGAAGAAGAAGGTTTGAGGTGGCGGGTTGACGTGGTGGCTCGTGGTTGGGGTGACACGTTGACTTGAGTGTGCACGACAACCCGCCACCTCAGATAAATGTGGGATGGCGGGTAGTCGTGGTGACACATAAACGTGTTCATACACGTCAACCAGCCACCTCTTTGGTGTGGTGGTGGGTTGACGTGATGATGGCTGGTTGACGATACGTGAGAGGTGGCGGGTTGACGGCACCGAACATTGAGAGTAAACGACAACCCACCACCTCGTAAAAGAGTGGTGGTGGATTGACGTGGTGGCACGTTGTCGCCTATGTGCGAGGAGTTGGTGGGTTGACGACGCCGAACATTTGAGCGTACACGACAACCAGCCACCTTCGTTGGCAAAAGCGGCCGTTGTCCGTGCATTATAAAATGCATCACTTTTGCAGTTGACATGAAGATTTTTGATCTTGTTTACAAAGTACTGGTGGATGTAAAAACATTAGTTATTGTTAAGACATACATTAATTTAGAAGTTGGTTTCCTATAAAGATCTGCAATAAAAATCAATTATACGCTTCCACGCAAGACGATTTTGTATTTTAATTAATAACGATTATTGTTAACAAACTTGTAAGATAAACTCACTACAAATTAACGATTGAGGGCCATAATGAAAATAACAATACTTCTTCTTTTTTCACTTGCTTTTAAACCATATTAAACATTATGAGCTTATTGTTTATTGTGTTGTGTTGTGTTTATTACCAAAATTATAGGCGCCTGGGAAGTCATACGATGGGAGAGGGCTGGAGTTAAGGTCTCTCTATTCCGTGATGGCGACGGGGACTGTAATAACAATTAACTATTTCGACATAACGTAAAGTTTTCTCCATTAAATAGCATTGGAAGCCATACGCAACAGTTTTTTGTATACTTCAATACAGATTATCGTTCAAGCCAGAACTACTGATACTGAACACTGAATATGAATATTGACAGTTGGATTACTTATTTGCCAGTTAATTCTGCAATGTACTGTATACTATTAAAAACAGGGTTTACGTTATATAACTAAGATATCTATAATTGAGACTTTTCGTTATATCTTAGAATATTAAAATAAATTATCTTACTGATGTGCAATTAGCAGCATTGTGTACTTTTATGTTAATTTATTAAGCGTATGATAAGTTAAAAAATTATGGAAATTGGATCAAAGCATAGGAATTTGCCCTGGGATGGCTGACAAAATAATGAAGTAACAAACATATTAGCAGAGGAATTATATACAAAGGCAAAATAATTTGTATATATGAAGGTACGTATCGATTAAAACACTTCTTTTTATTTTAAAACATATGTTTATAGGATGTTTACTTAACTAAAGGGTGCGCCAAAAAAACCTGACGGTTTTTGTTTTGTAATAAGTCAGTTGTTATACTAGCTAGAGACCTCATTGTTGTAGTGAAGGATTGCTTATGTTATGCCATTTTTAGGTTATGTTTGGTAAAACATCACTTCGTCGAAAGAAAGTTACTGTCTAGTGTGGTGGGGCACTGTTTGGAGTCATCGGACCATATGTTTTTGAGGACGAAAGTGGGAACTTCCCCCATCACTGTAAACTCGGAACGCTATGTGGAAATACTGAGGAGATTTTCGGTTCCACAACTGTAAATGTTAGGAGAGATACACATGACAACACATGGTTTCAACAGGACGGCGCAACTTGTCACACAGCCAATTGTTCAATGACAGTTTTGCGTGAACTCTTTCCCGGTAAAGTGATCTCTTGGTTTGGTGATGTGCTGTAGTCAGCTCGATCCCCAGAATTAATTTCGTGTGACTAAGTTGGCTATGGGGATACTTAAAAAGCAAAGTGTTTGTTTCGAAATTTCGAACCATCCCTGAAATCAAGCACTGTATCTGGGAAGAGATTGTTTCTATTCATCAGGCGAAGGTGACTGCAAATATGCACACAAAAAATTGGGAAGCCTACGTTTAGGAGAAGGACGTAACCTAAGTGATATAATTTTTCATAAGTGAAAATGGCATAGTAGTGTGTACAATATTACATTATTTAATATATAAAATTGTATTTTTTGCTTGAGTTATTTATCATTAAAAACTGTCAGGTTATTTTGGCGCACCCTTTATTTTACTTTGTGTGGATTTCTTCACATTTTAATGTTAGTATATGAGGACGGAGCTTTGCTCGGGGGAAAATCATTAGTTTACACTGAAAGCAGTTTAGTGTTGCAGATACATTAATCCACTCCCAAACTGCACACTGCTCACCTTTACTACTTCCTTCACCACTCCCTACGTCTAGACCAGTTTGCCCTCCTTCCCCATACCATTTTAGAATTGCAGATACATAAATGCCACAGACAGTTTCCACATTCTGCACTGCTAGCCTTACAACTTCCTTCACCATTTCCCACGTCATGGACCTGTTTTCCTCCCTTCTCATAGCATTTTAGGATTGTAGATACCTTAATCTAAACCTGGCATTAACAGTTCCCACACTCCTGACTGCTCACCTTTACTACTTCCTTCACCACTTCCTACGTCACGGACCTGTTTCCCTCCCGTCCAACGGCATTTTAGGATTGCAGATACCCTAATCTAATCGTCATTAATAGTTCCCACACTCCGGACTGCTTTACTTCCTTCACCACTTCCTACGTCCCAGACCTGTTTCCCTCCCTTCCCATAGCATTTTAGGATTGCAGATACCCTAATCTAATCGTCATTAACAGTTCCCACACTCCGGACTGCTACTACTTCCTTCACCGCTTCCTACGTCCCAGACCTGTTTCCCTCCCTTCCCACGTCACTCTAGGATTGCAGATACCTTAATCTAATCCTCATTAACAGTTCTCACACCCCGGATTGCTCACCTTTACTACTTCCTTCACCACTTCCCACGTCGCGAACCTGTTTCCCTCCCTTTCCATAGCATTTTAGGATTGTAGATACCTTTGTCTAATCGTCATAAACAGTTCCCACACTCCGGACTGCTCACCCTTACTACTTCCTACGTCGCGGACCTGTTTCCTTCGCTTCCCATAGTATTTTGGGATTGCAGATACCTTTATCTAATGGGCATTAACAGTTCCCACACTCCGGACTGCTACCTACTACTTCCTACGTCGCGGACCTGTTTCCCTCCCTTCCCATAGCATTATAGGATTGCAGATACCTTAATCTAATCGTCATAAACAGTTCCCACACTCCACACTGCTAGCCTTTACTACAATCGTAGATAAAAAAAGTCCTGCTAAAATGTATCGAGTAATCTTCAGTATCTTTGCTCAATAATAACTGATGTTTTTCCTTTTGTACTGTATTTTGTAATTTGCTAGTATACTGTATTGTGGATAGACTACTTATAAGTCTTTTGTTTACTTTTTCCTTGTTATTTAATTCAGCCAAGATGGTTACTTAGCAACCCATAAGACAAATGTTAAAATAATGTGACTTTCAGTTCCATTTTTCTACGTAATTAGATTTTTGTTGGCAGTTCTAAAGACTGCAGTCAACTCGTTTTTAGACCAGGAATAAACTATTTACAACATTTGAAAAAAATTGTCGGAGCCGTTTTCGATATATTTGTGCTAGCAAGCAAGCATACATACAAGCAAACATTGCTCATATTAGAGTATAGGATTGTTGTTTTACCAAATGTTTTTGTAGTAGTTTTTGTAATTGTAGCCTAATGTTTTACTTTTGAATGGGGATATTCATTATGCATAAGTTACCAATGATAGTTGTGACACTACAGTGGTGGAACACCTGCTTAACATATAATAATGCACATATATATTTTTTTATTCTTTAACTTATTTGAGCAATTAGCAAGGGATTGGTACAATTCCGACCTGTACACCGACACAAAAAGCATACTACTATTACCCAGAATGCTAACTGAGAGAGCTTTGCCTGTCAATTTGAAGGCAGCTGCCTGCGAATTGACAGGCAAAGCTCTTTCGGTTAGCATTCTGTGTAATAGTAGTATGTTTTCTGTGTCATCGATTAGGTAGAGAAAATGAGACGTCATGATGTCACTACTCTGGGTGGGGTACAGTTTTGCCACCCCACTGCACCCGTCAGCTATGGCCATTAAAGTTTAAAAGAACACTTCCCCACCCTCCCAAACTCTTTGGCATGGGTCTCCTCAAAGCAAAATCCTGGCTGTGTTAATGCTCAATATTGTTCTAATTCCTCCATCTTCCAAGTTGCATCACTGTCAAAAACCTAAATATCTTGGAGTAAAGTAGCAACTATTTTCAAACAAATCAAATGAACAAAAACGTAATTTGAGATTGAGAATCTTTAAAATTCATTATCACCAAACCACTGGTATAAAAAAGTATTCAGATTATCAGATATAAGAGTTATGAACTAATACACTGGATATTTAGCATGATGGGATCAGAAGACAAAACAAAAATTGTTTTTTTATAAAAAATGACAATGTTTATAACAAGAAAATATACAATAGGTAATAATACTTATTGTCATTAAACACTAACAATAAATGCTTAACTGTTTTAGTAAAGCATCATGGCACTTCCTGCTGAGGTCCACAAGAGCCATGCTCAAGTACCCCTTCGTTACAAGTCGAAACCCAACATACAATACGTGGAGTAGGAACTATAAAACAAACTAGATTAACAGTCACTTTTATAACGTATCTTTGGATGATTCACTTTACACTAACGAGCACCATTCATTTTGAGATTAGTTGTTTAAACTAAAATTTCCAATATGTATGAACAAAATAACTATTAAGAAGAAGTCTTGTTGGAGGTACATACAAATTTTGTCAAGAACACAGAACAAAATCTCATCTAATCGTATCCAAATAATGTTCAAATGCAAAAGTTTAAAGTGTAATAAGGTAAAATGAAAATGTAAAATAGTACAAAAGTGAAGTGGATGCAATGAGATAGTTTGATGAAACATGTGAAAGAGGATAGTATTTTACCAAAGAAAAGTTTTATAAAATGTAAGTAAAATATTTTGTAAAATACAATGATTAGGTAAAATTAATTGTAAGATTAAAAAAATTAAAACCAATTATTACAATGCTAAGGAGTATGAAACTAGCATTGTAGTTCATGTGGCCATTAATTAATAAGTTTAGCACATTTATTTATTTGGTTGGCATATTTTAGGTAATTTGTAATAACTCCAACAAAGACTACGTTACATTTAACAACTTTTTGCAATAAAAATTAAATTACATTAAATAAACTATACTTTTTTGTCAACTTCATTATTCCTTATTTAGTATTAAATTCTTTGGCGATAAAATTACAAATGAGAAAACAACTATAAACATAAGCTAAAGAAAAGACATATTTTGGTAAGTTTTAACACAATTTGTCTAAATATCTGAAGAAACATAAACACTAAACAGAATATCTAGTTATAAGTAATGCTACTTACAGCTTCAAGTCAAATACATAAGGTAATCAACAATACTGGTAAATGCATTTCCCTATCAAACTAAATATGGAGAGTGAAATTAAGGCTTTGGATGATGTTGATCTTAATCTTTATTTACTTTCCCATGTTGTTAATCCAAAAAGAAATAATTCAAACGAGAATAACAATATAATTTCTCTAACATCTTCACACAAAAATGACATGTGAGTTATTGCACTTTTTGGTAACAGGGGGTAACCATACACGGTTGTGCCAAAGGTGAGATTCAAACAAGTAGGTATTCAGTCTATTCGATAACATGGACCATAAATTAACTTGTATTGGAAAGTTTGGTCCATTGGAATGTTTTAAGTCTTAGCAATTGATAATTCTCCGTATAAAAATATACATTTCACATTCGTAACTTCCAAACATGTAGGAAAACACTATATTACAAGGCTCTTATAAAGCTATTCATACAAAATGTAAACACTGGTGTTATTTAAATATTTCAGTCTTAAGACAGGAACTGAGTTTTGACTAAGGAATGCAAGCCTCCCCTGGTATGGCTAACATTGGACTTAAAAACTTTACAAAAATAATCCTTTAAAGGGATTATTTTCCAACTCTTTACCAGGCAAAAACATTCATATTAAAATATATTTAATACATTAACCTTTGTTTCAAAAATACATTTAGAATTATATCTGTATTGGCTCATGTATTCAAATAAAAAAAACGTTGAATCAACTAAACTAACTAACTATTCACGTTCAGTAATGACACTGTATGTCAAAAAACTTTAAGAAAGGAAAATCTGTAAACAGTGAAAATTACACTTCAATATAAATACTGCTTTTGGTTTTTTATATCACTTTTGTTTGAGTACTTGACTCGGTAACCTACAGTATTATCACAAGTATCTTTGTAGTGACATGGTGGAGCTAAAAATTTTCTAAAATTCATATTAAGAGTTACTCACACATAGAGCTTTATTTGACGTTTTTTGTCATGTTTAAATAATAAACTAGAGCAAATTGAGAAAAACTTATTCAAGGTCATATGTGAACAAAATTTCAGAACTTAAAAGTTTCAATATCGTTATTTAGGTGTCATCAAACTTTGTATGCTACATAAAATTAATTAAACTTTTTGAAACAAATCCAATAAACGTTTTAGAATTAATACCAGTTGTAACAGCTGCTCTAGTTTTTACATTGGACAAACCACTTGCTCATGCAACACAAGGTAAAAGGAACTGCTACCAAAACTATCCATTCACAAACACAGCCCTGCTGTTTCCGATCATCTGATTTATAATAAAAACTATGTCTTATATATTGACAAAAAGATAGACATACTGAACTACATTCCTATAGTAGTTCACAGTTTGGATCGGATAGTTAAGGCTCGGCTCGGATATTGTAATGTTTGGATTAAGATATTTTTGGAATCAGATAGTTTGACATTTAAATAATTAACAAAATATAGAAAATAAATTAATATATAAATTAATGTTATAGCAAGTTAAAAATAAGCAGCAAACCCAATAAACACTGTAATACTATGTAAATAGACATTCCAGTCATGTTTTGTAATTTAACATTCCTTAAATATGATATTGCGCAATCATGATATTATAAGTTATTGACCTTTGTGAGGAAACCAGTCCTGCAGAACAGATGCACGTCGATAATAATAATTAACAAACATTTATGTGCCTGTAGTTGAAAACAAATAATTTTTTTTAGATGATAAAAATATAAGATAACTGATAAAAAGTATAACATCATATTTAAACATAATAACTCTTGTAAAAGTGTAAGATAACAACAGTCTGGATTAATGATGTCTCTATTGTGACATCGCACAGCCGACAGATATATTAAGAGCAGACAGATTGACAGCGCAAATAGATATAAGAGAGAAAAAGGTGGTGAGTTGATCTTAGTGAGGCCAAAAACCTACTGAGGTTAGTAGCCACGCAGTCGACATTGTGTTCACATGAGCAACACTGCCATTTAGCTGCCAGGCTGTGACTAGAATTTGGCGGCCCGGCGAGGTATCAGTTCACACGAGCGATAACTCCACTGACTAGAGCAGTGTAAATGAATGAGCATCGATATTTAAAAGCTATTTAAAAGGAGTACATGGAGTTGAATATGTGCACAGATCAAGAAAATTTACAGGAAATAGAGGAGTACCTGTATATATTTTTATTTTGTGGATGTAAACGCAAATCATTACTTAAATAAATAAAATTAAGTTAAAGTGCATGCCACAAACCGCTGTAGAGATATAGTATATTAATAAAACTTTGTAAAAAAAAGAAAAAAATTTAAACTAATTGTTTGTTAGCCTTATGCATCAATTGGACCTCACCGACAAGTTTTTTAAACTTGGTGAGGCCAAGCTGTTGTAATTTCCATAGTAAATATATTTGAATTTGAATGTATTTACTCGGTACCACAGTGACTGGGTTTATTAAGTACCAAAAGTGGAACTATACGGATCCGAAAATATCCGAACTGAGCCTTAACTATATATTGAGCTCGGTGACAAAGCTTAGCGTTTCATCAAGTCCATGAATCGATCCATAGCCATTTTGTCTGGCTGTAATGGCGTTGACGAAAGCATCGTAATAGCTGGGCCTTTACGGTGGTCTCGCTCTGCAGTAGTTTCTGTTGAGCTTGAGATTTCATCACGTTGTAGGTCTACTGGTGATGGTGGAGGGTTAGTCCATCCACTAGCTTCATCCTTCTTAGAGCCTAGATCCATCATATCCTGCAATGTTGAATAGTGAATGAAAATGATTTATAACAAAAAGCCCTTGGTCTAAAACTCGACCACAAGTATGTATTGTACAAAATTCTTTTTTTACCCCAAGCTGTAAATAAAACATGTGATTGGAATTTGTTTGGATTTTCTGTTTATATTTTTTTGTTATTTTGTCACCAGCATAGCAACCCATAAGGCCCATGTTAATTTTTTTTTTATTTCAAATTCATTGTTCGTGTTTATTTTAAAGCCTAATTTAATTTATAAAGGGATTCTGCACATCTACAGGAAAATATCTTTCATTTCGTACCAACCTCGTGTAATTCGGTCCAGTAGCATAGCCAGGTTAACTGTCGTAAGTTTTGCAAAAGTTTTTTAGTATATAAGATTATGAGGTTGACCCTTAGCGGTCGGAAGGCCACTACATGTGGCCACGAGATCCATAGCGGGACAAGCTGTAATATAAATACGAAGCGACGTGCCTATAGCTCGGCAGACCACTCATCCAACCCCCGCTCTTTTCCTGGTTTGGCTGCATTATTACTACTCTTGTTTATGTCTTACACTTGGATTTAGATGCCATGTTGCGAGCCTTTTAACTCAAAAACACTGATCTTTAACCTAACATATAACTGTTAACTTGGTCATCATTAGGATTCAATTGTGTATGCTCGTATTTAATAAAAAATTTTAGGGATGGTCAAGTCTCAAAATTTCGGGAAATTTTAAATCTTGTTACACGAGACGAGATTTCTTTTTGGCCGAGATTTTTATCGAGACGAGAAAAAAAAAAAAAAAAATTAAAAACGCCTGCAGAAAGTCAATGCAATACCCGCAATACAGGAGCGTGTTGTAGTTGCGTTTCCTTTGCGAAGGCGTTCTTATTTAATTAATTCTTTAAATGTAAATATTACTTTAATTATTTTAATAATATTACTTTAATAACATTTGAGAAGTTTTGTTAAGTGTAAGCAGTGTGAGGAATGTTTTATTAAAAAGTCAAAACAAGTAACTATTTTATAAAAATTAATATTGCTTTTATTTTATGATTTATTTGTTATGCTGATGTTTTTTTAATAAAAGATTGTAAATATTCTTGCCTATTATCATTATTTTTGTATTTAAACAGTCATCTAACAATGTTACAAAATCAGGTAAAACTTTGAACGTGCATTTCCCGTTGTGTATGAGAAGGGAAATCCCGTCTCGAAATTTTATGAGAAATAAAAAATCTCGTCTCGTCTCGAACTAAAAATCCAATCTTGTCCATCCCTAACAAATTTATTAGGCTTATTCAAATATTAAAACGTTTATAAAAATTAAATTATTTAACCCTGGAACTGCCGATCGGTCATTTTATGACCGACAGGGTCCGTTCCGTAGTGCCATCGGTCACAAAATGACCGATCCAGTATTTTTCATATATATAAGCTTCTACTCATCGGAACGAAGTATTTTATGCATCAATGTAAAGCCAAAGAGGTTGGCTGCCTGCTAATATGACAGTTTTTACGTTTTATTGTATTGGCGGGCCTGCTAACATATGTTGATCAAAGTGTTTGTTGTTTCTATGCAGTAGTGATGTCGTCTGTAAACACGGTCGGTTATCTCGTATTTATTTCGTTGTTTTTGCGTGTTTTTCGGATCAAAAAGTTGTTTGTACTTATTGATAACCTCGTTTAGTTATATTCAAAGAGTGTTTTAGTAGTTTCCATTGTTATTTGTGAATATTTAGCGAACAAAGTGGACTTTGAAGTGACATTATGTGTGGGGGTTAGTTTGTTTTGTTGGATTACAAACTTGATATTTTTACAATGGAAAATTATGCAGGACGATCCAGTGATTTACGTGAATTATTGATGAACGATCTTAGTGAAACTAATGATAATATTGATTCTGAAGTTGAGCCAGTGGAATCAGAAGAATCAGTCGTGGTGCCGGTAGGCCTAGGGGCAAGCCCATCAGTGAGTCAGCCTTGTGATGAGACAGGTGATGAATCAGATCTTGATGTAGACATTTATGGTTTGACACCTGAACATAGTCTTACAGACTTCTCCTCTGGATCAGAAGATGACTATGTCCCACATAGCAGTGAATTAGATACCAGTCAAAGAGAAGTAACAGATTTAGACGTAGGCCTAGATGTACCAACCGTAGGTTTGGGTCCACCTGCTCCACCTCCTGGTCCTGGAGGGGATGCAGCAGCTAGGCTAGGAATACCCCCAATTCCAAATATTACTAGGCCTATTTGGACAAGGGTCTACCCCCCAGAACCTGAAGGGGAGGATATAGAAACTAAGTTTACTGTGAGAAATACTGGGATTAGAGACTGTCCACCCCGCAACAGCAAGCCAATTGCTTACTTCAATTTGTTTTTCCCCTACGCAATCTGGATGTTATTCACAACTGAAACCAATGCATATGCATCCAGAGAAGTAACTCGAAGGAGATTGTCGGGGGAATTGAGGGGACAGTCACGGTTACGACACTGGGTTGACGTAACATACAGTGAAATGAAGAAGTATATAGCGCTGGTGATAAATATGGGCCTAATTGGAAAAAAAAATCTTATTGACTATTGGGACCAATCTTTCAGCCAGAGAGTTCCATTTTTCCCTGAAATTATGTCAAGAAACCGTTTCCAGGCTATATCGTCAATGTTTCATCTCACTTCAGAGCCTTTTATCGCTAAAGGAGAACCGGGTTATGATCCTTGGCAGAAAATAAGGAAACTCCTAGATCACTTGAATGATGCTTTCAAAAGACATTTTGTCCCTTCCCAGAACCTAGCAATCGATGAAAGTATGATAGGAATGAAGAATCGGACAATATTTATACAATATATGCCTAACAAGAGACATGCGCGCTTTGGAATTAAAAAATTTGAAATATGTGACAGTGCTACCGGTTATTTGCTCCATACTGCCCTATATAGTGGTAAAGACTTTTTGAGTGATGGAGATGATCCATTCACTCAAAAAGTTATATTTGAGATGATGAATCAGACTCGATTGTTGGGGAAACATCATCATGTCTTTACAGATAACTTTTACACTAAGCTACCCCTAGCCGAAGCTTTGTTACGCAACGACACATATCTAACTGGTACAGTAAACAAGAAGTCTAAAGATTTATCCCGAGCAGTGGTAGGAACACAATATGAGGCAGGTCAAACTGTTTATTTCAGGAAAGGAAAGGTGTTGCTCGTCGGCTATAAGCAAAAAAAGAAGAGGAAACCCGTTTATCTTATAACAACTGCTTGCCATGCGGAGGATAGAAATATAGTTAGTCGCAGTGGGCTACAAGCTGTGAAACCCCTAGTTATTCACAAGTATAATCTATCTATGGGGGGTGTGGATCAAAAAGATAAATCCATATATCATCACTCATGTACCAGGCCAACTCGCAAGTATTGGCGAAAGATATTCTTCAACCTAATGGACATGGCCATGCTAAACGCCTACATTTTATACTCCAGGAACACAGATCACCCTCTTTCAAGGAAAAGATTCATGGTGGATATTGTTGAAACACTTGTCAGGCAACAACCACCTGCAGAACCTGTTCAAGTAAATCCCTTGGAACACAATCTAGTGCAGTTTCCATCGAATCAAAGGAGAGTCTGTCCCGTCTGCGGAAAAAAAAGCAGCTGGAGGTGCCCTGGGTGTAATGTTGGTGTTCACCCACAGTGCTTTGGGAGGTTGGAACACTTTTACAGGCCACTAAAGTCAAAAAAAAAGAGACCAGCCACAGAAAATGAAAGTGACTCTGACTAAAGTCAGGAACAACAATCGCCCTCTTCTGGCCAAGTTGCCTTCGGCCAAATTTTTGCAGTTCCTTGTAAAAATATTGCTATTGACAATCAAATCTTGAGTGTTTTACTTTATTACTTTTGTGTTTATGCCTGAGTAGGCTATTTCAAATAAGAAAGTGAATTATAATTTTGGTTTATTATTGTTATGTGACTGTTTGTGAACATTTATCTTCTTGGAGTTCATCGTTACCGTGGATACATAGTCCAAAAATTAGCAGGTATGCTTTTCAAATTATGTTTAGTTTAGATTTTTGTTGAATTACATTGTTTAGTAGCACATTAGGACTGACTAGTGCTGTATTTCATGACTTATAATAATAATTCTAGACACATATGTTTCCCATATGTCTGGTTCGCGCAGAATTTTCACCGAGCACATCATGTGAAAAATCTCAAATTTTATGAATAATATATTACTTTTTCAGTAAACAAAATTTATTTCTAAAAACTAGATAAAATTTGCAACAAAATGTATATTTTGGAATTCTTGTGGCATTTCTGATGTGTATTGGACATGAGACATAAAATGCGGAAATGATTTTTTTATAAAATTTGTGTATAAAAAAATATGGTGTGTAAAAATTTTTTTTTGTTATTTTACAAAATAAATTTTACCATTGTATTCCTTGTTATTTTCTGAATAAAATGATGTATAATACATTACTTAAGTCATACAAATAATATTTTTTACGAATTTTTAAAAAAATGTATGTTAATTGCTGAAAAAAGTGTTGGCATTTGAAGAAATTTAATTGGCAGTTCCAGGGTTAATATTCTTAAATATAATAAAACACAATGTGTCATTTATGGTTAAAACAGATTCAATGGCAATGAAAATGGTTAATTTACAACAAAATATATATAAAAAAAAACTACAAATCCAAATATATTTTACAAGTTATTATGATTATTGATTATTGTACAGTATTATGCAAATTATCAGCTTTATGAGTTTAGTGATAAGTAGAAAGAGTTTAGGTAAGACATAATATTAATTTCAAAGCTTAGTACTTAAAACAAAATAATATAGAATATTATTGTATATAAAACCGTTAATATAAAATAAAATGCTGATCTTCCTCTACACCTTCAATAACAAACTAAATTGAAAGATCATCTTCGTCGACTCATAATAAATCTGGTATAGTATTGGATGTTAGGATTCTATTTGAGGCCATTTTAAGTCATAAATATAAATTTATTACAAATTAAAAGGATTTAAAAGGACTATAGCACAACAAAAGCCGATAACTCACTTAGGAAAAACAATAATATTATTACAAGCTCATAAAAACATCAACTTGTTGTTGTCTCCAGATAGTTCCAATGATTTTCAAGGGAGCACAGCACCCAAGCGGAGATAATCGAAAACAAAATTACAATGCTAAATATTATGAAGAGAAACAGGGGCCACTATAGGGTGGCCAGCCGAGCTGAACAGGGATTGCGTAGAGGCCCTGAGGTTGGCGTGGCCGGCCCGAGCTATGGAGCTACCTTCAGAGCTGACAATGTTGTGTCATTTAACAAAATGGGAGGGACTAAGAAAATGGGAAAATGGGAGGGCCTTCCCGATCCATAGGGAAGGGAAAGTGAAGGATTAATACGAACCCAAAGGTTCAATACAAAAAAATTAGGTGATATTCTTTAAAAAAATATGAGTAGGTAACAAGTTCCAAAATTGTAAATTCTACTGTTCTCAAATTCTTATCAGTCACTATTCAAAATTATTGACGGTACAAATGTTTTGTTTTTGTTTGTAAAATCTTTGCTTTACAAACTCAAATCTATCTATATACTTAATGCAGGAAGGATTTTTTCCGTTACATCCCCTTTCTAGCTGTCCTGGTAGTACTAACCCGAGTTTTACGATTAAGACGTTATTTAAAGCTTATGATATAGCGCACCTGCGAATGGTAATTAAATAGATGATTTACTTTAAGGCTTCAGCCCAAATTAAAATGTATTTTAAATAGGCTGCTTTTTTGATAACTGTGACCTGATTAAGGTAAGTAAATTACTCTTTACAGTTTAGATCTAAAATGAACAAATTGATTGAAAAATCATATTAAAACTGCAGTTGCATTGAGTCAAAATCCCAATATGTCAAACACTTTATCAGAGACTATATTTTCAGCCCTGACATTTATTATATTTGACTTTATGGGTTTTTGACCTACTGAAATACACAAATTTTGTCTAGGTAGTTTTTTATCTACCAACAGGTACTGTACCGGTATCAAAAATCAATAGATTTTGGTATCGACATATCTTAAAAAAAAAAATTTCAAACCTCTTTAGTTTAACATACATATAGTTCAAAATTGTAATATAAAACAAATTATGAACAACCAGACATTTATATTAAAAAAACAACAACTACTTACAGTTGAAGATTCATCTGGAGGGGTGAGCGGTAAATTCTCCTGTAAAATCTCTTTGGTCTCTGATTCCTTTATCTTAATCTTTTTGAAAATATGTTTGGGCAGTGATTCTTCACATTCTTTTACCTTCTCTAAAATTTGATTGACAATGCTTTGCTGCAACGGTTGAGAGCCAAATTCACCTGAACAGAATAATTGATCAAATTCAAATAAAAAACATCTGAATAACTGTAACCTGCATTTATGACAGATTAAATAATTGTTCTAATAAACAATAGGTATCTTGCAGCTTATAATGCAGATGGGACAACCTTCATGAGCAGAACAATAGTGGAGCTACAAACAACCACTAACCCAAACTGCAATGAGGGATGACTCAGCATGGATTCAGTTAAATAGAATTCTTCAGAAACAACAATAAACTCGAAATAACCCCGCTGCAGCAAACCTGCCGTCTAAGCGAATTTCCATTTGCCTGAATTAATTTTCATTTAAATCTATTTAAATAACATTTGGGTTAACAAGTACCTAGGTTCTCTGTTACAGGGAAACTAATAAGTGTGTTTGTAGTAAAATTTTAATACCTTAGTAAAAAGTAATAAATTTGCCAAGTTTGATCAAAATATATCCATAAACTACAAAATTTTACAATATTCTCCATAAAAAAAAAACATAGGAGTTTTAATATCACATTGTTTAAATTTTCTCCGTATTTAATAACCGTATAAAAACACTTTGATATACTGAATAATATGGTTTTTTAAGCTCTTTAAAAAGGTCTAGAGAGAAATCGGACAATTTTCGTATTAGGGACAAAAATGAGAAACACCATTTTTTACCCCATAAAACCCCGTTCCCATGGTCTGATCATGCTGATTCGCTAACTCATCCAAGTTTATCCTGCCTTACACCTTCAAACCAAGCACGAGGCAAAACAGCTAGGCTTGTGCTTGTTGGGAAGGTGAAGGGAGACCCAGACCTGCCATCCTCTTAAAGACCTCTGTGTATATTGGATACGGCTGGCAAAGTCCTCGAGAAGTTGATCCGTTCCTGACTGAATTCAGCCGTGGTCGCTGCGGGGGACCTGTCCCCTCACCAGTTTGGATTCAGGATGGGACGGTCTAGGGTTGACGCTGTTGAGGAGGTGAAGCAAGCCGTGATGAGAGCTGTGGATTTTAACCACTACTCTCATAGGGTTGTTTTGCTCGTAACACTCGATGTGCGAAAAGCATTTAATTCCGCGAGGAAGTGCGATATGCTGGATGCTCTGGAGACCACCTTCCACGTTCCGGCATACCTCATGCATATCATAGAGGATTATCTCCAGTTCCGCCTCCTCATGTAGACACTACAGAAGGCCCACAGACGATGAGTGTCACTTCCGGTGCTGCCCAAGGTTCCATACTCGGCCAGACCTCTGGAATGTCGCGTATGACAGCCTCCTGAGGTCTGAAATGCTTTAGGAAACTGTTTTGGTTGGGTATGCAGACGACGTTGCAGTTTTGATAGCTGCATGTAGCATTGAGCTGGCTCAGCTAAAGCTGAACTGAGTTATGTGTACCGTAAAGGCATGGATGGCAGACTACAGTCTCTCGCTCACTTTGAGCAAAACCGAGATTGTGATTTTGACAAAAAACCGGATTGACACCACCGTACCATTGAGGGTAGGGGCCGTCGAGGTCCAAACCGTTCAGCCAAGTACCTTGTGGTCATGGTGGACACCAAGCTTAGCTGAAGGGATCAGATCTTCCGTACAGCGGACAAGGCCGCTAGGGTGGTTTCTTCTCTTGGCCGGTTGTCGCAGGGCCAGGGTCCAGCCGTAGAAGGCTGTTAATGTTTTCGGTCCAGTCTCTTGTACGGTGCGGAGGGCAGACGCTCTCAATAAGGAGGTGTATAGGATGCGGCTCGTTCGAGTGCAGCGTGAGGCAGCACTAAGGGTAACATCAGCCTACCGATCAGTGTCCAAGCCCTCCATCCTGGTGGTTGCTGGAGTCATCCCTGTCAAACTTTTAGCAGCGGAGAGAAAGGCAATTTAACAGCACCGTGGGGAGGACCAGGCACAAACAGAAGAACACACCTGCACCTACCAGCTGTGGCAGGAGACATGGGAACGCTGGACCAGACGACTGATAAAACAAGTCCAACCTTGGGTTAATCGGCGGTGCGGAGAGGTGACCTTCTACCTCACCCAATTTCTGACGGGTCAGGTCTTTTTCCGGTCGTACCTGTTCAGGATGGGCAAAGCTGTGTCACACGATTGCATATACTGCACAGGCATTCCCGATGACGTGGAACATATTTTATTCCACTACCAGCGTTGGGAAAGGCCCCGCCTGGAGGCTCGACAGTTCTTAGGACTGCTGTCGGTGGACACGGTCATACCGATGATGACAGAGGGTGAGGACAATTGGAACTGTGTGTCACATTACATCCACCGTATTCTCCCTGCCAAGAAGCTTGACCTTGACCGGGATGCGGTGCAGGTCATAAAGAATCTAAATGCCACAAACAGTTTGAGTCCTGAGGGCTTAGGTCACATGTTGGCCTTACTTGAAGTAATGTGACTAACAATTCCAGTTCTGTGTCCAACAGAGTAGAGGGGTTTTTTAGTGAGAAGTCTGATAAATTCAGGAGTCTCACACTACAGGCTGGCTACCTGTGTGCGTAAAAGCATTTTACGCCACACTACATTATTTTGACGAACTTCCCACACAAGGATATAGTCCAGAAAACAGCTGTTTGCCGCCAGCTTATTCAAATGGGGTTTCATTGCGTACTACTGTACTGTAATGAGTTTTACCGGACATCAATCAGCTGATTATACTGTATTTAGGTGGCAATGAATGGTTATAAACAAAAACATAACCTGTCTTACAGGTTATGACTAGTGATTTTTAGTCCTTTAGTTGGTGGAAATATATAAGGATTTGTACAGATTTATTAGTATGCCGTAAACTATCGTATGTAACTTGCCCAAAAATGTGTGTACCGGACTTGTATGGTAATCCCGTACTCGACTTCCTCTCGCACGGGAACGACCACATTCGTCTGGTAAACACTTATTTTCAGGACTAGTAACGTAATATACTATTCCCTCCTCTCGCAAATCTTTATTAAGATTTTTAGATCTTTTTTAAGAATCTTCAATCGTTTTAGAAGATTTGGGTGTTTATTAAATAATTATGTTCCATTTTTTTGGGAAGGAGCTGTATTGTATTTCTAATCTATGGCATGTTTTAATGGTTTACTTTTTTTGTGTTTTAATGTTTTTACTACTGAGTCCGTTACCTGGAAAGTGTTTCTGAATCAGGTATGCGGCCACTTGGTGTGCGTTGCTGTTGTGCAGGCTACTGGCCTCATACTGGAACCAGTGTATTGTGTCTGTCACACTAACTTCTTTCCACTTTAGCAACAAAGTGACCTACAAACATACATCGTATAATGATGAGAAACTCGTCAATACAGTATTATAATACTTAAAACTAAATATTAATTTTCAAAAACAAAATATCCAACTTTCTTGTTTGTTCCTTAAAAATTCATTCAAAGTAGGTGTCTGCAGTGCATAAAAGAATTTGGTGCGGTGGGTTCTCGTACAATGACCGCCACTGCATCAGTACAGTACTACATTTTACTCGGTACATATTGGATTTGGTACAGCCTACAATGATTCCTTTCAATTCACCATCGTAGTCAAAAAATAGTTTCCTTCAAGTAAAACAACAAGAGACAAGCCAGATGTTACAATGAATTAACGTAGTTGTCGCACAATATGAACAGACAGCAAGTAGACGCAATGTAAGCAAGACAGGGTTGCCACCATAGTGGGATGATAAAAGTCATGCAGAATTTATGGTTTTCATTGGTAGTTTAAAAAAATTCATGGTCGATGCGCTTATACAATTTCAACACAATTGAGTTTTGCTTATTTCATAAACTAACGTTAAAGAGGCAGTTTCTTTGTGTGTTACTTTTGAATAACCTTTCATACCTAATATACACATTTTTTTTTAGAGTGATTTATAAAAATTCAATACAAAGTTGAAAACAAAACAGGTCCAGCTTGTATTATAACTACATGAGATATTGGAGAAGAATTGTAAAATATATTAGTCTAGGTATAATTCAGTCTTTCCACCGGAATATAACAAAAATCCCACTCACCCAGCCAAAAAAGTCCCGTTTTATCCCCCTACATAATTGCCATAAAATGTACATTCTGGGGTTTATCTTATTCCACAACATACTAAGATATAATGGTATCCACAAAAAGCTAAAATAAAATCAGGCGTCAGAGTCAGAAATTCGGTTTTATTGCGCATCCCGTTTCAATTCAGTGCATGGTCTAAAACTTCTGTTTTTGTGATTAAGTCCCCATACACCCTTTTCATACGCGGGGGTAGGCCTACTAATGATTTTTCGAACCATATACAGTCCGCGGGAAGTCTCAGCTGACATTAGCATCTTTGGATGACTTGGAATGAACTAAGCAATTGTTTTTGATCGTGGAACTTGGAAAATTTAATAAATTTTAAATTTGGTACTGGTTGAATAATTTTTCTGTTTTTTTTTTTTTTATTCATGGTCCATTGGAGAAATCCATGCATAATCCATGCCCTTTTTCATGGTCACAAGAATTCATGCATAATTCAAGCTTTTCAAGGTTTTCATGGCTGGTGGCAACCCTGAAGAGTTGTTTTGAGACGTAGGAATTGGCCAACTCTGTAAAACGCTAACTCGGTCGTGTGTCGGAACTGGCTAACTAATTCATCGACTTCAAATTAAAGGCTCGTCGTTGAATCATCCAACTTATGTGTAAAAATATGACATAACTAAGGTGTCTCAGTTAGTTGTTTAAGTTTTTTTATGTTTTAAGTTTATTAGTCATGTATTCGTGTCATTATGTCAGGGTTTTGATTGCATAATAATCTTTGAGAGGATAACAAGGTTACCTGAAATGAAAAGAGTTCAAACTGGTACAGAATACACTCACTATATACACAACATTAGACGATTTCACTGTCACTTGCAGCATTTTCAACTAGGGAAGAGAATTTTTATTGGGTTAGTTTTCTAAATAAAACTATCTCTTCCTTAAAAATGCTGCCTTTGTCCCAAAGTCTGTAACGCTACCAAATGAGCTACAGGCATCGGTTTCAGTTTTGAGATTCAAAATATCTGGTTTTGACAATCACAAGAAGGTATTACAATGTTTTTTAAATGTTTGGTACAGTAATTGCTTTAAGAAAACCATGGATAATGTAGAATAATGTCCATCTTTACAGTAATGTAAATGTATCAAAATAAAAATAATGGTTCAATTCACAATCCCTAAGAAAATGTCTAAAGCACTGGTGGGTGTGTACCATACCGATTTTGTACTTAGAATCGAGATATAAAACAATGTAATGTACCTAACAGTACCGACTTTAAATATTAATAAAAAATTTTTTAAATATGCATTACAAATATGTATACATTTTTCGTGCTGCAGACCTAGTTTAAAGATTAGTGTTTTAGTCAGTTAAGTCTTTACATTTTTGTTTGATTTTTTGGATTGGTATGATTTCTTTTTAAATGATCAGTGAACCAAGTTAAACAATTCTATGAATAAACCTAAACGGATAATAAAAAAACGGTCGTAGGTAAATAATTATAGTTTAACTTGTGTATATTTAGTGGTTGTGAAAAAATGCTTCTAAATCTCATCATAATTCCCAGAGTTCATCATATAGTCCAGTAAAATAAGACATTTTGGTATGCAAAAGGTCGGGTAGTTCTGATTTTTGGATATGTTGTTAGTATTGGGCCCATAACATAAAATCCAAGTTATCCACCTCGAGATACTGCCGCTCGCCGCGGGGCGCGCCACTTGTTATCGAAATATCAAAAATATGGCAATTCCTATTGTTTTTCACTCAATTTCGGGAACCGTTGATTTTACCGAAAATTTTATACTATTACATTAAAGAAGAATAAATTTGTGACAGTTTAAGCCCAACAGCAAGTATGTAGCGTAAATAATGGTCAAAATACAGACCATCAAAATAAATAAATTTTCCAAAGACGTATAAAAATTGTGTTTTTTTTTTAAATATTTCCACAATATAGTTGTTTGAAGCAAACACCGTATTGATTTAGAGAGTATGCCAGTTTATTTGCTATTAATAGAAAATAAATGAAAGTATGAATAAAAATACCCCTACCTCAGCAAACCTGCAGACTAAGCGAATTACCATTTGCTTGATTTGATTTTCACAAACCTATTTAAATAACATTAGGTTTAACTGGTACCTAGGTTTGCTGCTACAGGGAGGGTAATATAGTATATAAAATAATAATAGTATGATGAGAAACAAATCAATTTACCCAATTTTATAAAAATGTGTCTATAAACTATTGGAATAACTTGAGGTTTTTAATTTACATTTTTTAATTTTCTCCGTAACCAATAACTGTAAAAACATTTTAATGTACTAAATTATTTGTTTTTAAGCTCTACAAAATGGTTTAGAGAAACATTGTAAAATTTTATGTTTTGAGGGTCAAAAATACGAAAAAAAACGTTCGTTCTTAACTAAAAATCCCATAAAGCAACCGTTCCCATGGCCTGATCATGCTTCGCGAACTCGTTTTAATAAATGTAGGTTTACATGCCGAAAAACAGGCCTTCAAAATATACCTTCAACGGCAAAACTACTCTTCCCAAAGCTGTCAAATGTTTATACGTAAACATTTAAGCTATATGATCGGCATGATAAGGCCATAGGAACGGTTGCTTTATAGGTATTTTGCCGGTAAGAATATTTTTTTTATTTTTTAACCCTCAAAACATACAATTTTACAATTGTGTCATTAAAGAATTTTGTAGAGCCTAAAAACAAATAATTTAGTACATTAAAATGTTTTTTACAGTTATTGGTTACGGAGAAAATTAAAAAACGTAAATTAAAAAACCTCAAGTTATTCCAATAGCGAAGATTTGTAATTATTGTTTTTCCCTTATTTATAGACACATTTTTATAAAATTGGGTAAATTTATTTGTTTCTTATCATACTATTATTATTTTATATACTATATTACCCTCCCTGTAGCAGCAAACCTAGGTACCAGTTAAACCTAATGTTATTTAAATAGGTTTGTGAAAATCAAATCAAGCAAATGGAAATTCCCTTAGTCTGCAGGTTTGCTGAGGTGGGGGTATTTTTATTCATACTTTCATTTATTTTCTATTAATAGCAAATAAACTGGCATACTCTCTAAATCAATACGGTGTTTGCTTCAAACAACTATATTGTGGAAATATTGAAAAAAAACACAATTTTTATACGTCTTTGGAAAATTTATTTATTTTGATGGTCTGTATTTTGACCATTATTTACGCTACATACTTGCTGTTGGGCTTAAACTGTCACAAATTTATTCTTCTTTAATGTAATAGTATAACATTTTCGGTAAAATCAACGGTTCCCGAAATTGAGTGAAAAACAATAGGAATTGCCATATTTTTGATATTTCGATAACAAGTGGCGCGCCCCGCGGCGAGCGGCAGTATCTCGAGGTGGATAACTTGGATTTTATGTTATGGGCCCAATACTAACAACATATCCAAAAATCAGAACTACCCGACCTTTTGCACAGCAACCCCATATTTTCTGACGGATTTACTGGACTAATAATGAAATTTCACTTAAACTTCCATTTTGTGTCCCACCCGTGACAGTACTTTAATGCGCCATAAATTTGATAATATTACCTGATATATGACAAAGAAAGCTTGTACTGTTTCCACCATTTGTGGGCCGTCACCTAACTGACATACAGAATTCAGAATTTTTTAAACTATTTTCTTTCTGTTCAAAATCATGCATCTTATTAAAAGAATTTAGTTAAAAAAAACCATAATCTTACTCAGTTTATAGAAGAACCAATCCTTGCATGTGAGTTATGTTTGCCTAATACAAAAAGATCCACTAACTACAAATGTGGAACCCTCTATCAAAACCTTTTATTGACTAAAGAGGAATGAGTTTTTAGAAGGTATAAAAAACCATACTAATCCCTGCATTGCAATCTAACTATAAAATAAAACTAAAGATTAGTAAGGACTTTTACAGCATCATATAATCTTACCTCTACTGGTGGATTATCGTAAGCCATTCCTTTCCACCAATGTTTAAAGCCGCAAGGGCAACGATTTGCAGGGTTCTTGACAGGATCAATAGTGATGTCTCCATCCTCATAGGCTACAGTACCATCTGGATGAATTGTGCGGAGTTGGCTGTAAAGATATATCAGATAAACATAACTGATAATATATAATACACCATAGAAAAATAAAAGGTATAATTAGATACTAAGTCTAAACAACCCCCAAACCTAAACCTAATATAATACCTTTCATCTAACCCACTCCACTTCAACATCCAACCCAACTAGCAGGCTTACATATTTATTCATATATATATATATATATATATATATATATATATATAGATATAGTGCATATAAGATAAACTGAAACTGTGTTTTTTCAATTCATACTATTGGCAACACTGACTCAACAACTCACTGGCCACCATTTTGGACATCTAGAAAACTCTCTCTTCCTTAGTTGAAAATGCTGTCAGTGACAGTGAAATATTTTAATGTTTTGTGTATATAGTGTAACGATATCCGGATCCGACCATCACTAGTTCAGACATACACTTCAAATCATCGGATTGGGCGAATCTTTTAGCTAAGTGGTTGTTAGTGTATCCTATGAACATGAATGTCACCAATGGTCGTTATGCTGACTTTTGTTAAAATGACCTTCCTCTCTATAAGAGATTTTAGTAAACACCGATATATTGTCGCATAGTGCTCAAAGGGTTAAGCCTTTTTCATGTTTTGCTAAATAATAGTGATGGAAAATGTCTGCAATAAACTTTTAAACCAAATAACATAAGATAAGAATAATATAAAAATGAATATAAACTTATAGGTAAATTCATTAAGCTTATCTTTACTTACCCACTGCAAAATGTACAGTTGTCTTTAATTGGTGGAGAGTCTACTTCCAACAAGTCTTTTTGGGCGTTGTAAGTGCATGTAACACCCTAGAACATGTCAAATGACACTGTTGTTTCAGTACATATGAGACCCAAAAAATACATATACAAAGAACGTGACAAATGAGACAACAGTAGTAATGAAATATTAAATTTAAAACATTCCATTTCAGGGTGTCTGCCACATTCTGGGTAAATATTCATGGGTGATTCCCGTACATTTAAGGGCACCTTGTCTTATCAAACTGCATTAATAAAATCAGATTAATAAATCAAATCAGAGATTGGAGTTTTTTTTAGTTTGTTGCTTGACCTTCACTGTAGTTGTACCAGAGGGAAATGTAAGTAATGATAGATCAGAGTTAAGATACAAAGTAGGAATTGATTGATATGAAACAAACATTTACAGCTTTATATTGCAACAGAAACCTAATCATCGGGACCTGTGATAGCAACAAAATCAGAATAACAACTTCGGTGACAGAAACATATAATCTACATCTTTCCCAATCGCAGCAAAATCCTGAATATCATTATATATAATTGGCTACAGCAGTCTTGGAATCGTTATCGTCGTTGTCCGCGACCCCAGCAAAATCCTGAATATTCGTGTGGTCATCATCATCGTCTCCCTCGGTCACGTAAATGTTACCAAACGTCATCCGCAATCTAGGACTAATCAGTAATCATAAATATTTCTGGCGGTCATGGAGACGTTATCATCGCCATCCGCGATCACAGCAATATCCTGAATGTCTCCTGCAGTTTTGTAGACATCACCATCGTCTCTCGCAGTCACGGAAATGTAATTTATAGTCTTCTGAGAAAGCATCGTGTAGCTATCACCATCGTCTCCCTCGGTTACGTAAAAATTATCAACATTACTTTGTTTGTGGCAGAAGTGTAAATATATTTACTGAGCGAACTTCCTAGAAACTATTTAAGGACATTGTAGTATATTTTATGATTATATATATATCTTTTTTATAATTTTTATCTTGCAGCTTTTCTTGTAGAAAATCAGATTTGACGCCACATTGGTGATGTCATGTCAGTTGTATTTAAATTAATTGCTATTGGCTTCCGCACTACACTAGTCTACAGTCTGTCCTACTTCAGGGGCCACTTCACCTCCCGGTCTCACTCTGTACAGCCGTGGTTGTTAGCTCGATTTTGTGATTGTTTTTAACTAGTCCCAGTCTCCTATTAAGTTATAACGTCGCCGTTACAGATTTAAGAGCAAATCCTGTACATCTCATGGCAAGCCCAAAATTAAGCATAATTCCTGTTTGGAACCTGTCTAATCAATTCATACATGAAATTGATAAACACAGATGCCAAACTTAGGTAAAGTTTGTTTTTGATCTTAGATGGTTTAATGCACACTGAATTATCTTGGAAAAGAGCAATAAATAAACAAACCTCAAGTTGATGATGTAAGGGCGATTAAAAAGATAACTTTAAATACTAATAGTTTTGGACAAAACAAGATAATACTAATATTTAATTTGAAAAAATAGAAATTCAACAGCATAAAGCAGTAAACAGTAGAACACCAAATCATGTTGAGCTTTTAATATTCCAATCACAGAGTACGATAATGATTTTCTGTGTCCGTGGGAGACGATGATGATGTCTATAAGAATGCGAAAGATGTTCAAGATTGCCCCAATTACAGTAAACCGTGATGATGTTTCCACTTGAGAAGGTGATTGACTTCTGCACGACCGTGTCATATCTTTTAACACTTTGCCACAATCACAACAAACGTTTTTGGGACCGCAGGAGACGATAATGATGTCTGCATGACTGTGTGATATATTTTTTGCCACAATTGTGAAAAAACAAAGACGATGTTTTCTTGACCGCCGGGGACAGCGATGATGTAAAAACAATCGTGAGCGAGGTTTTGGATTTTGCTGCAATCGTGGCTTCTACGTTCTTTAAGGACAAATTTTATTACTGTGGTTTATTGGATATATTGGATCGGAGTTTGTATTATTGGAGTTCTACTGTAGTCTAAAGAATCTGCCACAGTATTTTACTCTCTGTTTTACTTATTGTTTCTCTTGGTGTTTACTAATAGCCTATTTATCAACCAGAAACAAATTGAAGGAAACAATTTTAACAAGAAAATTAGATTACCTCTTTCAATATAAGACAACTTACATATATATGGAAGGGGTACTTTCTACCGTCCATTAGGAGCCCATATTGTCGCTGAGCCATCATATATAGGAATCCTCTCGGCCGTAACCACTCCTCACTCACGATACGGCGATTAACAGCGTGACATTCTAGACATCGCTGCAGTCTGTGCTGGTTTAAAGCTGATGATGTATCGTCCACAATGGACATCATTCTCATTCCTGGACCAAGAAAGAAAAATAAATACTTCAAGTCTCTAGTAATGTGTGATCTGAGCGAAACTTTTGATGCAATTGATCATGATATTCTGGTAAACTTGAACATTGCACGGTGTTCAAGATGTGGGTTGGAAATCCAATCAATGTTATTCGTGTGGAAAAGAATGGTATGAGATTTTGTAGATGCTATTTATATATGGTTTTTTAGGATTGCACACCTCTATTCAAGATACATTTTTAGTAGGGATGGGTCAGTTGTCAAAAGTCGGTAGTCGGTTTTACCGGTTTTTAGCAAAAAAAGAAACTAAGGATTGACATTAAAAGAGTTTTCTGCGAGGCATTGTGTTATCATTTTGCCACTAGTTATTAGTTAGGAGAACATAAAAAGGTTGATCAGATGTTTGTTCAATAACTTATTACTATGTTAATAAAGCAATAAAAACCCATTAACCTCTTCATGCCCAGAGTTGCAATTTTGCAACAAACCTATTATTAATTTATATCTCTATGGAAACGTTGCTCCTTTCCTTTATTGACCATAGTTGCGTATTTGTAACATACTACTGGTAATTTTTGTGTTGGACAGTTGGCAATAGTGCAGCCTGATGATTCAGAAGCTTCCATTCTTTACTCCAAAATACATTCCTTGAAACAATTTGTTTAGCATTTTTGGGCAATCTCCCCGCTGGTAACGTTAAATATTTCAATAAATAATTTAGATTTACATTCAAAGTATAAAAGTATAACTTTTCACAGCATGTTTCCAAATATAATGCATAATTTGGTGTGTTAAAAGGTAGAGAGAATAATTTTTTGAGAAATATTTTTTGAACAGATTCTATTTGATCGCTTTCTATACATCCCCACCACACCTGAGCTCCGTAGCAGATTGTAGCTCGCACTACCGCTTCGAAACAACACATTTTAGAACATAGCGGTACTTTTGGGTTTTTAAATAAAGCACTCCAGACTGAATTAACAGCTAATTGACCTATTCTGGCTTTTTCTTTGAAATGATTACTCCAAGAAAGGGAACTTGTAAACGTGATTCCTAAATATTTGTACTCATTTACCACCTCAATAATTTTACCCATAACCACCATTTGTCGCTCGTCTTCAATTTCCCACCATTTCTAAAAACAATAATCTTTGATTTATTTAAATTTACAGTTAAATTCCATGTCCCACAGTAGGTTTCTACATTTTTTATCATGTGCTGCAGCCCGGTACTAGTTGGGGACAGAAGAATAATGTCATCAGCGTAAAGCAACATATTTATTTTCGATCCACCAAAATGGCATCCTCCTCCTACCGCCTCCGGCAGGTCATTGATAGATAAATGACAAAAAAACTGAACCGATAAAATAAGCAAGACTAATTTCATTGCTAATTTTTAACTATCCAGTAAGAACACTTTTGAACCTATTAAGGTCTCTCGGCACGACATCTCTTCAGCAAAGTCAAATTAGTTTAATTGTAACCTTACAGGGATTGTTCTTGTCTGTTACCAGCAGCCAAGATCTGATGGACATTCTTGCTTAGTCAGGGCTTGCTAATAGTTGAAAATGTATAGATTACTGTTGGTCCTCAAGCCAACGGTCTAATGTCTAATGCATCTTTACCTTCAGCTGCTGATGAAAACTTACCGGTATTCTTGTATTTATAGTGGTAAATATAGACGTCTGTCACCAGTTGAGGATCAACACCGTACTCGCTGATGAACAGATCATCCATTGAACGGGTCAGTTGTAGGATGTAGCTAGTTTGTACACTCTTTTCGCCACCTGGACAACATTATGCCATAAGTTCAATTTCATCTACAAGCACACCTTTGTCTCTGGGTCAACAGGTCTTTATATAACTGGTTTTAATATGATGTGGGAAGATATAATTTCTGAATATTCAAGCGGGGATGAGTCGTGGATTAATCAGGTAACTGTGGGGCTAAAAAACAAATGAAAATTGATATGGCCCTTGATGAGTATACTACATACTGTTGTACTGTTTAAACAATAATTATTTACTAAACTATAAAAGGATTATATTAAATGTCTATTAACAAAATACAATTTGAAGCAAAATTAAGAAACAGGAAGTAGAATGCAAGTTTGCATGTTAAAGTTCAAAGGTCAAGATCAAGGACTGAGAGGATTCACTTCACTTCTTACATACACTTCAAGTATGGCAAACCAATAGCATGTAAAATTAATATCACAGTGAGTAAAGAAGGCCATAATGGCATTTCTCACAAATCTACTTTTAACACATTCGCTGCTGAAACCTTTAAACAGGCGCTCGCCAATGGCGGCGAGGCCCGGGCGGAGCCCCGACGCGCTAACTGAATCAGCGATCGCTATTGGTATTGAAATAGCTCAGTAAGACGAATCACAAAAGAGCAGTGGTGATTGTTCTGCGTTACTCCGAAAGTGGACGTAGTTCACTGAAACACCCAAAGGTGCAGCACTGCCTGGATCAATAACCAGAGTCTTTGTAATACGGCTCGAACTGAGAAAATCCCCGAAAACGGGACAAAAGCATTGCCAGACGGGATTTTACGGGCAATTTTTGTACCAACCTACACCAGAATAAAGCTCGCATTATAAGCTACAGGCTGGTAAAGATTACAACGTTCCCCGACAATGGCTGAGCTCAAATTGAAACAATAAACATGACATGGCGCGCTCCCCCACCCGTGGACCCCCCGCTCCTCAGCTGAGACGCGCGGGGTCCACCGGTGGACCCGCCGCATCGAATGTGTTAAAGCGGTCCTTTGCTAAGACAATACACAGTGTGTCTCACCTAATGTGAACCAATAGCTATCTTTCTTTTATTACCGGTATGAGAAATAGAGTTAACTTCTTATGAGACACTCCTTTTTATTTTTTAAGTTGGTTTTGGGATGGTTTTGAATGTTTAAAATATGATCTCCATTTTCCAATATGGCTGACAAATTTGTTATTTTTTATAGAAGACCCTGTATTATATGATTGTCTTAGAATATAAATATGATTTTAAAAGTTTTTATTGTTGAAGCTAACTATTGCTCTAAAGCTACTCGTTTAGGAGTTACAGCGTGTTGCACCTAAGAAAAAACTGTGGTTATTGCAATGTTGATAGCTTAGTATGAATGAAATAAATTTGGTTAAAATATAGGCCTATATAAACAAGCAAACTACAACAGTTTATTCAGGGGTGCCCACAGAATGATTTGATAGCGCGTTAAAATATAGGCCTATATAAACAAGCAAACTACAACAGTTTATTCAGGGGTGCCCACAGAATGATTTGATAGCGCGAATCGCGCTATACAATTGGATTTTGGGGGGGGGGGGGAATTTGAGATTTAATGATTTTGTTTTTAGATTTGGGGGGGAACTTTTTGTCAACAAATAATTATTTTTATAATGTATGGACATTACGAGACAAGCTGTGCTCATGATCGAGCATAAATATAAAACATAATACAACTCGTCAAGTTTAGCAGAGACGTAGGAATTGGCTAACTCAGGAACTCGCTAACTCGGTCGTGTGTCGGAACTGGCTAACTCTGGAACTGGCTAACCGTCTCAGTCAGGAATTGGCTAACTCCGGAACCCGCTAACTCGATTTTGTCTCGCGGCGGAATTCGCTAACTCTGGAAGTCGCTAACCCGGCTGCGCCCACTGCACGGAGCGTTGCCAACCTTGTACGACGAAATAATCGTACACTGCCGTATTTCAAAATGTCAGTGTCAATGAAGATACAGTAAATGTTATTGTTATTTGTTATCAATTCTACTTTTAACAGATAACTAGCCCAAAGTAATTCAAAGACAATTAAAAAATCATGAAAAGGTGTTTTCTTTCATTTAACTGTACAATGGCCAATTAAATGTTTATGATTTCGATCTTAAATATAAATGCCATCAGTATAAAAAAAAATAATAGAATATGAAAAATATTGAAAATTCAGTTTAATAGGTACCGGTACTAAATAATTAAACCTCTACGAAATTAAGCTAAAATAAACGCAAGTTCTCAAACACGGAAAACAAATTTAATCGTAATGTTGTAATAAACCAAAACTATTAACTAATACAGTCATCAACCATCGTAACTTTCATAACTAATTCATAGATTTAAAATTAAATGTTCGTCGTTAAATCGTCCAAAAGTGTGCAAATACATGTTTCATATCAATTTATAGAATAGCTGTAGAGGCCTAAATCTATTCCTAATAGTTTAAACAAAAGCATTGTAGGCTTACTAGTAAATAGTTGCCTGATTCTAAAATGTGTTGACATTTTTTGTAATAATGTTACATGTTTTAAAACAGTTTTTAGATTGTACACCTAAGCATCACTAGTAAATAATAGGAGAAGATATAATATTCATATAATAAAACGTGACAGGTTTATTTTAATTCACGATTCTTAATCAACGACTTGACGGATTTTCCTGATTTGAGTGTTGGGTTTCCTTTATATTGCTTTCACAATTGAAATAAACTATACCAAGCCATTGCTCAATTCCCCGTTCCCCGGTACTGAGCTACTAAATAGACAATAGCTTTTTTTTTATAAGATCAGGTAATTTTAGCTATGCCCTATGGCCACATTCATAAAAATGATAACAAACAAGAACGACTGGGTCCATTTGGAACCATAAAAACTCCAGACTTTTAAAAAGTAGGCCTACTGAAAGATGTAAAATTAATATTAATTAAACAAAATTAGGAGGATGACCCGAGTTCTAACTAATAGCCTAAGATAACAGAAATTTACAAGTTGTATTTATGCATAGACAAATTTGTAATGCAATCCATGAATATGTTAGGCCTACCTTTATAATATCATGTATTGATCAATATTTATTAAAATTCAATAGCTCTATTTAAAAAAATACATTACCACTGCAATATATTTCTGACATAAAACGTGTAAATTTTATCATGATTTATGATTCAATTTTATGATTCAAGGTTACAAGCCCAGTATATAAAATACGAACTTAATAATTTTATTTACAGAAGTTCACAAAATGGTATTTATTTGAATAAAAGAAACAAATGGTGGACTACGAAAATAGATATTTCATAACATGTAAAAGATCCAAATTAAATGTATAGTATTATCTTTTTGCATACCAATAAGCTACTTTTAAGTAAGAAAACCACATATAAAACATACCCCCTTATATTAGTACATTTCTCATCCTTATGGTTCAGCTGAAGGTAGTTTTATCGTTAGATCTGTTCGGTGCACTGTCTTTAAAGTAAAGGTCGTGTTTTGTTTACAATTGTTTCTTGTTTTCAGTAATTTAAAATCTCGTTTAACCAAAGAAAAAGTTCTAATCACAACTAATAACACGTCCCCTGGTTATATAACCAAACAGTAAAGAACAAATAAAAAAGTTAACTACAAAATAATAGAAACACGATTTCGTCGACACTAGCGATCAGTGTCACCGGACATGAACTAGACACGAACAACGAGCTTCAAAGTTTACAATGGGATGTAAAGTTTACTTGTGTTGGTTAGTCTATGGTAGGACTATAATGCATTTTCTACCCTAATAATCATAAGAATTATATTAAACATACTTCTGAGTATATATTTATTTAATCGAGTACGTTGCTCTTAATTCTAATTATTTGTAGGATACGACATTATGGTACCGATATAGGTACTACACTTTCGGCATCACTGGCTAAAAATCTTCGTGCTTGGCTCCAATTGGATGGCCCGCGAGGCTTCTGATTGGGAGTTAGCGAGTTCCGCCTAGGGACCGAGTTAGCGACTTCCGTACGAGGACGGAATCCGGCTCTAGATCGGGTTAGCGGGTTCCGGAGTTAGCCAATTCCGAAACCGAACAAGTTAGTGAGTTCCTCTCATCGACCAAATTTGAAGATAGGGCGTTTAACATGGGGTTAGCGAGTTCCAGAGTTAGCCAATTCCGCGGACCCGTTTAGCATGGCCAGTGAGATGCGCTAGCACTGTACTGGCGGCAACCAAGTGACGAGTGAGCTCTCCCTCCACTACTCGAAATTCGCTAATGTGGTGGGTAGTGTTATATAGTCAATGGATCTATTATCGCTGGGAATGCTGAGCGCTAGTGTAGCTTTGTTTACATCCCGATTCCTGCTGCCCGTGTTAGGTGTATGTTGTACACCAACCGGCAAACGAGTTGTAAAAGTATGAAATATTTTATGAACTAATAAGTACACTTTTAGTACATTTCGTGATATTATTACAGATTTATTAGAGTATGTAGCCATACTACGATTTTGACGATTTTAGTGATAATTTAAATTTAAAGGCGTGATGATGGTGTGGTGATGTTGTTGTGAAGTGGGTGTTTGTGGTTCAAATGGGGTTAGTAGAGTAGACATAACAGAAAGACTAGACCTACTAAGTAAAATACTTGAAGTAGTCTACTAAATTAATAGAATTAATTATACTTTCAGCAAAATACTTGTTATATTTTAATATTATTAACTCACAGTTTGTTGTGATGATTGACACAACGGTAGGCCTAACCTAATTTCGTTTAATTTTAGCTTTTGACAATGAATGAAGTGGGTAATCTTTTACATTAAACTTTACTTTTCTAACCTCGCTCTGGAGGAAAAATTACCAATTAAAAAAAAAGCTGGGATCTCACCTACCTAAAGGCTTTACATTTTCTCAAGAAGATGGTCCCAAGAAAATTAGAACATTTTGCACTTCTTGGTTTGAGAAAAAACCTTGGCTTACGCCAAGTGTGAGCAAAGGGAGTCTGTTTTGTTTTTATTGTATATTGTTGGGAAGGAGAGGACGACAAACTCGCGATAAACCCATGTTTTCAATACTAAGCTAAAGAAAATAATGTACCATTTTTTAACCAACCCAACTTTTAATCGTGCCTCAAATGCTAAAAACAAAAACCCATCTATTTTATGACTAAAATTTCACAAATTTTCCCCAGACCCCCCCTCCTACTGGGGGGTATTCCATACCCCCCAGCCACCCCGGAATGACGCCACCACTGAGGGGGGGGGGTGGTTAAATTTTGGGGGGACTCGCGCTTTTGTCTTTGGGGGGGATGGGCACCCCTGGTTTATTCATTCTCCATAAGAATAACATGGGAATTTTAAATTTACAATTTATTTAATTATATCCGTAACCGTTGGGCATACAACGCTTCAATATTAGATAAATTTAACATATTTCCCGTTATGACACAAATATCTTTGTCTGATAAATAATAATTTTTATGATTTTGAATTAACATGAATTGTGAACAGTTTGACAATAGTAAATAGCCAATTAAGCCTGTATACAAAGCGATGAAATGCGGGCGTCTACCGATACTGTTGGAATAATAATTACACTTAGGCCCCTAATAGATGAGGTAGCCTGGCGACGTCGCCAGCGACCAAACTGGCTACTCAGCTTGTCAAGGGTCATTGATTCTTATGGATGTTAACGAGGGTAGCCAGCGACGCAGCCACACTTTGGCGACCGACTGGCTACCGAGCCCCGTCGCTACTGCGGTAGCCACTGGCTACCCATATTGGCGACGCTGCGTTGTAGCATATGGAGCTTATTACACTAGGTCGCCAGTATCACGTCGCCACTCGGTCAGTTCATATCACGGGGGTACTTGCACACTCTTGTGTTGCGTTCTGTTATGTTGTGAGTGGGTGAATTGTTCACTTAAGTTGATAAAATGTCTACATCTGATTCAGTCGAAGGGATACGAAGATATGAAGAAAAAGAAAGAACCTCCGAAAGGCGAACAAAAGAAAGAATCAAAGAATCAAAAAGGGTGTAATATAACCCTTTCGATTCTCTTGCACTAAGCATTGGATCAGGGTGTCCACAAACAATTTTTCATTAATTTCCATGACATTCCATGACTATCCATGACCATTTACCATTGATTTCCATGACTCACGAACTTTACACACAAATTATAATATAACATACACACACAAATAATACTGCCTGGACATGTTATTTTGCAGAAAATACTGAAATATGTAATAACAGATAACAATGGAGTACAATAGGTACAACAATAAACTAAAACACACCGAAAACTCATAAAATAATACAACTGTAATAAATTGAATTGTCGAACATTTTTGAAAAATCCTGAAAAATGCTACAACAGTCCGGGTTACAGCTGACTAGAGCATTGAATGGTCCCCTCAAATCCATCCATAATTGGAAATTTCCATGACTTTCCATGACTGCTTGCCTATTTCCCTGACTTTCCATGACCAAATTTTTTTCCATGACTTTCCATGACTATCCCTGACTTTCCAGAATGTGGACACCCTGATTGGATGAACGTATATTTTTCTCTTCCTTTGCCTCCTTTTCTTCAGAAGTAACAGAAGGAGAAGATACTTATAATCACTCATTATTCACTGTAAACATACCGCTCATAACAAGTACAAGTACAAGACAAGCACTCACAACAAAATGAGTAACGGCGGTAAAATTCTAGCTACTCAACTGGCTACTAGGTTTGGTGGCCAGTGCGTCGCCAGCTACTGTCGCTGGCGACGTCGCCAGGCTACCTCGTCTAATAGGGGGCTTAAGAATCATTTTAGAAAAATATATAACACTCCTCTTTTTCAGGTTAGTTAGTAAAATATATGTTTTAGCACTAGGTAAAAAAGTTGCCTGTTTAAAAGTTACTTCAACTGCTTTTTGGTGTTAGTTATAAATAAAACGCCATCCTTTTTCATTTTTAATTTCTCCTTTTAGCCCAGGCAAATTAGACATATGCTCCCCAAAAAATCGTCTAAAGCTGGAAATTGTTTTAATACCTTTTGGGGGTCCCAAATAAGACTCCTGTGAGTTTGCGACGGATTCTGACGTCTGCTTGAATTTTGGGAGTCGAAAAACTATGAAAATTTTGCACATATGCACTTTTTTCAGTTTTTCGCTTATAACTCCTAAATAACGAATCCTAAGGAAAATGTTGTGAAAATGTGTCTTTTAGTGCATTAAATTCTGCGTCGATTGATGTTAAATATCACTACGGTGGATTAACCGTAGTGATGGGAGTTAACCCATTGGCGTTAATTTTCCATACCTATCTCTGAATTAAGTACACTTTTAAATGAGCTCTAAAAGATTGGTGGATGAGCAGCCCCTTTTGTTAAAATAAAAGTCAAAATTAGTTTAAAGTGTCTTCTAGAAGAGACCAACCCTCACTTGATTTGGATATTTTCTGCTCCCACTCATGTATAGGGCCAACCTGCTTCTGCAACTTCACCAAGCGGTGTAACCCGTCAAAACACAGTGAGATCTACATTGATTGGAGTAAACAGCATGAGTAGTTTTAGGCTACATGAATAGTTAGATTTTTTACTCTTCTACATCACGCTTTCTTCATCAAACTGCGCTAGTGGGTACGGACCTATTTTTAATCCATAGTATGATTCAAATTGAGGCTTGGATTTAATGTGGAATATCACGTGCTGACTGAGGGGGGCAGATTCTTCTTTAATCTTTGCTGTTGCCATCACAGCTCGCAATTAAGGTCACCACTTCCTTTTATTCTGCACAGTTTATGGTCATTAAAGGCTTGCCTTTTACGATTTTCTTGCAAGCTGTGCATTTTCATTATGCTTTATACATATCTCGCGTTAATGGTATCATATGGGATAACTGCTGAGCTGATTGACATGAGCGAACTATTTTCAGTAAATGGGTCGTGACACTGGAACCATTTGATGAATTTCTTTTAGATCCCACCGTATCCGTGGAGTTTATATTGTCAACTTGCTGATAATATGATGAAGAGGTGATCCCACAATATCCCTTAATTTGATGGGTAGCATTCACTGCGATGGGCCTGCCAGCGAACCATCGGGCTAGATCCCCATCATTGATTCCCCTATTTCGGAAAAGCTCTCCACAGTAAGATGTTGCTCTCATGGGCACTTACTTGTTCATAGGCCATGCTGCAGGATCTATGACGTCAATCAATCAATCAATCAAAATAACTTTATTCATATTGCACATTTTGTAAAGAATGGAGTCAGTTATAAAAACACAATATTAAACTTAAAACTACTTACAAAGAATATTGTTATTATAACATAATCAAATTTCAGGAAGTTGGAAAAAATCTTCTAATTTATACAAGGGTCTGTTGGTGAGAAATAATTTCAAACGTTTTTTAAATGAATTAAAATTACTTATATTTTTATATTGTCAGGTAAGCTATTGAAATATTTAACACCACTATAAGATGGGATTTTTTCATAAACCGATAAATTTTGTCTGTTGAACCAATTCATTACCTTTTCTGGTTGAATATGTATGAAAAGAGTTCAATTTTGGCAATCTTTCATGGTTTGATCTATAAAGCCCCGTTCACACGGGGCGAGTTTACAAGCTACACACCGGCTTTTTTACACGCAGCTAGTAAAATAGCTCAGTGTGAACGACGTACTCGCTCAAAAGCTGCTTGTAAAAAAGCTCTGGAAAAAGTTGACGCTGCCGCTACTTTACACGCCAACTCGCCAGCTTTTGAGCGAGTTGGCGTGTAAAGTAGCCCAGTGTGAACACAGTTGCTTGTGCTTGTGCGCTTGTTACTCAAAGATGTTGGAGGATTTGGTTCAAGCCAGCTACTGAGCGAGTGGAAAAAGCATCGTGTGAACGACTACAAGTGCACTCGCCGACATCTTTCCACACGTCTGCGCGTTAGCGTGTGGACAATCTCCGTGTGAACAAATACAAGCACACTCGCCAACTCGCCGGCTTCTTACACGCTGGCGAGTAGCTTGTAAACTCGCACCGTGTGAACGAGGCTTAAGTATAAAAGAGGATGTTTGTATATATTATGTATATATATTTGGCAGTGATAAACTCAGACACCGCTGAACCGATTGCCACGAAACTTGGTACATACGTGTAGAATTTCATGGAATAGGTTTATACACCATCAATTTTGTGATCCGTCCAATCGGCTCCGCCCCAGTGGCTCTGGAGTTTCCCATGTTAACCTTATGAGAAATGGAATTAATGAATCTTAACATCTGTTTCAATTTTTGGTTCTGTTCTATGATGTTCAATAGCATTAAAGTTACAAGGATTACCAACAGGGTGCAGCGTTATTATTTCTTCAAACAGCTAATTTGCAACCAAAAGGTGAGTGAGCATAGCGAACAAACTTCAACCTGGAGGCGAGTTAGCGTAGTGAACGAGCTAACCTGAAGGCAAGTGAGCGCAGCGAACGAGCTCCAACCTAAAGGTGAGTGAGCGTAGCGAACGAGCTCCAACCTAAAGGTGAGTGAGCATAGCGAACGAACTTCAACCAGGACGTGATTGAGCCGAATAGAAAGACCAAAAATATTGTCTACCCACTAGCATTAATATAAGAGCAATAATAAAGAATCGGTTATCCTTTGCACTATATGTGTTTCATTAGTTGTCGTACGTATTTTAATTTAGTTATAAGCACTTCATATACAATAAGACAATTAAACGTTACGGTACTTAAATTATAACTTAAATTATAAATAGTCAAAGGCAAGATAACGTCTGCCGGGTTCAGCTAGTTTAATATAAAGGGCTATTTGATAAATGTATAAGCTAAAAACAGTCATAATTCCTATTTCTTTAAACTGCTCTTTTGCAGATGTTTTTGACTTTAGTTTTAACATAATGCGAATTGCTTTTTTTTGAAGTTCCAGAATGCTATTTAGGTTAAAATTTGATGTGCCCCCATAAAGACACAACCCAAAAGAAATATGTGATTCAATTAAGGAATGATATAGATATACTATTTTTAAGGTTTTTAAACAAATTTTGACATCTGTCTTAATGCATGTATGCCTGAGTTGACTTTATTACAAACGTTTTCAACATGACTGTCCCAGTTGAATTTATTATTTACCCAGTTTTTATTATTTATATTTATTTACGTCACACTAGTGGATAGATTCACTGCCATATCCCCTATGTTTTTGGTAATTAGGCTGGTTGTTTGCCAGATTTCAATGGTAAGATTTTAAACTTCGGAAACTTGACAAGCATCTGATCTAGTGTTAACAATCAATAGTGGTTAGATGGTGAAGCCGATCTTAATGAATTGGAAAACATTCTACGCAGACGTTTATGCTCTTCAAACTAACTACAGGAACATTTTTTCTATAGCATGCGTTAGAAGATGTAAGCCAAAAACTGAAAGATGAATACAGGGATAGGTCGTGTATAATGGGTGGTTGGGATGAATCCTAGAATTTTCGGAACCTCAGACAACAATATTAGACTTAAAATTACATAGGGGGTTTTACTCTCATCACACCTTATAAAATAAACCTCTGGATGACCATCATGGAATAAACCACTATCGGATACTTCATAATCCATTTAAGGACAGGATCTATGTTCTTACCAATTTTAGTAATATTTCCCAACTTTAACTTTAATACTTTTTTCAATGAAATGGCGACCATACAAAGTAGGTAACAATCAATTGCCGTTATTGATTAATAAAAAAACACTATACGCACAATTTTGTTTTTTCCAAACTAACTACAGGTGCATTTTTGTATAGCATGCGTCGTTTAGGAGTTGTAAGCCGAAAACTGGTAAAATATTCAACCTTTTGGCCATGTTGATGTAAATATCTCAACTTTGAAAAGATACAGAGGCTAAACGGCTCGGCCGATTTTGACGTATTTAACACCAATTGACGCAAAATTAAATGCACTAAAAGACACTTTTGAACAACATTTCCCTTAGGACTGGTTATTTAGGAGTTATAAGCGAAAACCGAAAAAAGTGTGATATTTACATAGTTTTTCGATTCCCAAAACTTAAGCAGACTTCAGAATCTGTCGCAAACTCACAGGAGTCTTATTTGGGACCCCCAAAAGGTATTAAAACACTTTCCAGCTTTAGACGATTTGTTAGGGAGCACACCCTATATTTGATCTAATTTGCCTGGACTATTTTTTTATTTAATGTTAAACTTATTAGGGTTTGTTGATACAAAAAAAAAAAAAAAAACAACCAATCATATAATATTTTACATGCGAATCATAGAGGTTGCTTAAAAATCAAAGTCAACTACGATACTATATTACTATCTTACAGGAATTAAATAGACCACAAAAATCTGTTTGGATAAATGGCATTGACCAAAGAATACTCTCAGAGAATACTAATGATTTTCCCCGAGGAAAGCTTGGTTCACACGTACTTTTAAAGAAAAAAATATTAATTCCGTATGTATACATATTTTATTTAAGACTTTATTATTTTGTGTTAAGAGGGTTCTCTGTTTTATTTAAGTGCGCGTTTGTTCGGTGTGTTTATACGAGTTTACTTTCTGCAGATAAAAAATGCTAGGTATGCGTTTTGCTCTAGCTATATATAATGACAGGTACCTATTTAAGACTAAAACTCAATCCTACAAAAGAGTCATATTTTATTTCCGAAAAAAGATACACTCTGTCTTTATTGAAAGGTGCAAAATAAAGGATTTTTAGATTTTAAACATTTTATATTTGTTTATTTGAAGATTTTCAAGGGAATTTAAATTAATAATTATTGGGTTTGGGGAATGTTAAACATTTGTGGGCTCTGAATCGAACTTGTGTCTACTGAAAACAGTATTATCGCAGTGATGCGGAGGATGTGAAGGGTAATTTGATATTCATAAAAAAAAATTGATTAATTTACTTGGCCTATGTGACAAAATGCAGTTTAAGAGTACATACAATTTTCCTGTTGGGTCTTGCTTAAGGAGATGGCGCCAATGCGATGACACAAACATGTCTCGTATATCTTCGGGGAAGTTCGGGAGCCGGGGGTGAGTTAGGCAGCCAATGGGAGAGCTCGAAACACACGGGTTAGGTGTGTGAGGTGAGCGGTGAGCAGGGACTAGGCTAGTCAAGGCAGTCGAGGGATAGCACCCTAGATAAACACGTATTTGTTTCGGCTCCGCATGTAGGGGTGATTAGTACAGTCGCGCTGCAGTGGACGAAGTAAACATGTTTCCAATTCGTGACGCCTACACATTATGTTGTTTTTCTGTGTTGTGAAACCGATATATGTGATGTTCTTGTTGTTAGCAACAATATAGGATAGTTCTGTTGTGTCTGTTTGCATATATCGACATTTCCCGTCTGTTTTGAGGGTGGATTTGATGACTTAGCAGCCTAGTTCTATCTTCAGGTTTACGCAAAGGCGGCGTCGGCATCAAAGAAAGATCTTGCTGAAATTGAACTATTCTTTCTGATACAACCGGTACGTCTACAGTGGGAGACCTTTGTCTGGATACAGCCCTACTGCGGGACCGTTTGGACAACACGTCAACGAGGGAACTTTAGAACACCACACAATCAGGCCAGATAGAATTTAATTTAATTTACTTACATAGCCATAAATATCAATAACTTACAATCATATAGGTAGTCTAATTAAAATTTTTTAACCGGTCACTAAACTTAACAATAAATAATAAGGAATAACATATTAATATATTAAAAACTAAGCAAAACCAATTTTAACAGCTTCGTGGATTGTTTAGGTGGTAGAATTTCCCGTGTTACCATACAAGTTTTTGCCGGCAGGAAATTTGTGTCACATGTTGTGGTGTGCATGTTAGAGTTTTACATTAAAGATTTCTTACTTTACTTTTTCTTATTTAAGATCTGCATGACTATTTAAGTTCCTGTGTAAGCTTTTGTTATTTTGTACACTATTTTTGTACCAACCTTTGTAATTAATAATTAGTTAATGTCATAGTTGGGAAAGTAAGTCAAAAATTCTAACTAGTTAGAAGTTATAAGTTAGTCCCGTAAAAAGTAACTGATAGAAGTTATAAGTTTGTTAGTTTAAAAAGTAACTGATTGAAGTTATTAGTTAGTTGAAAAACTAACTGATAGAAAATAAAGTTAGTTTTAGTAGAAATGAGTTGTTCGTTGGGCAGTTGTTTTAAAGTATTTTTTAATGTCACATCTTGGTTACTAATATATACTATAATATGAGTAAAGATTGCGCAAGATATGATTTAAAAAATGCCTCCTACGATTTCCTCCAATTTCAATACTATTGAAAATTGCTTGTATAATACATTTGCATTGTATGATGTCTTATTAACCAAAGGGATAATTAGGACTGTTCAAAAACATTAAGTGTTTTACTGCAAAACAATATACACTGACATTGAACTAAAAGTCTAAAGGAAAGGCCAAGGAGATTTGTATTTTTCGACGATGCACCGCACGAATTGATGCGTTATTACACCATCCCGTAATTATAGTTGCAACGTTCCACGATCCCAATGACTTAATGCAATAACGGTCGTCAGATAACAGATGTTATGTATCATGAGTTTTATATTGATTGAAGCTTATTGTGGACATTTTATAGATTGATCGTCCAAATTAAAAAGTTTTGTAGACTAAATTGAGGATAAGTGGATGTCTAACAAAAACAAATTGACTTTACTACTTAATTAATCGTAGTAAGACTGAAAATATTTGTAGGCTTATAAGCTCTATTTTTTACCTCTTGAACAAATCAAACACCTCGAGCAAGATCGGTCCCCTGGTACTTGTGTTTTAATCAAACATTGTGACATTTTACATTACTACAACATAAACAAATGACATAAAACTTGTCAGATAATGAACATCAACTAAAGACAATGTTTTGACTCTTGAGATGATATATCAATCACCAAACAAACATTTCCCCTTCCCACCCATCAGTGCTTGGGGTGTTGATAATGGCCGTCACTACCCTTCCACAGGCCCAATGCATTCTAAAGCAACTGGACTTTGACTTTCTCTTTCCCCACCCCCCGCGTTGTTTGTCTACAAGGGCACTGACCTCTCACGGCCGCACGCAACCCTCACTGATCACGTGAAATAAATAACCAGTATTTGAGATGCTTCCGCATAATTGGGAAAGTTAGTTGAAAATTCTAACTAGTTAAAAGTTATTAGTTAGTCCCGTAAAAAGTAACTGATAGAAGTTATTAGTTAGTTAATTTAAAAACAAACGAATAAAATAGAAGTTAGCCAAAAAAACTAATGAATAGTGCTATGCTATTCGATAGAATTTCTATTCGTTATTCCCAAGTATGGTTAATGTACTTTAGTTGTTGTCTTAATAGTGCTTTATTGTTATTTATTAACCATTGTAAAACTGCGCAAACAAATAATTGCCGATAGTAATGAGATTTATAAGTTAGTCTCCAACTCAAATTATGATGAGAAAAAAATCTTAAACTTAAAAATGCAGTCTGGTCCATCCCTAATCGTAATATAAGACACTTCTGAAATTGGAGTAAAATAACACGAGGATAACCCTCACCACTACCCCTGAGGACAAAGATCAAATCGTCAGTCTACTATGAGATCACCTGTTCTGAACAGTGTTTTTTAGTCAAGGGTGGCTCCAGGAATAATTTTTTGGGTAGGCATGACAAGGATCAAGAAGGAGTTTGATCAGGTTACAAGCGGTTGGAGGGGATTCCCAGCAAAAAGGAAGAAATTGAAAATTGTAAATGCAAAATAGAGTTTTAATGCTTTTCCTTTATTTGCATACACTGTAGACTTCCTCTTAACCGGACTCCTCGGGACCGAGGCCATTCCGGATAACGGGTTTTCCGGTTAAACCGACGTCCCCAAAATCTCCAGAACGGACCGTTTAAATGCATACTCTATACAGTATTTTACTTAAAATTAGGAGAATATTGTATTTGACACATATAATAATCATTGGTCTCAAATCTTTCCCACAAGAACAGTCGTTTCAGTACCGCCCACTTCCTGCCAATCTAGTCCGGTTAAACCGATGTGCTGATAAAAATTATCCGCATAAAGAGATGTCACTTCTACAGAGTGTAGTCCGGTCAAACCGATGTCCGGTTAAAAGGTGTCCAGATAAGAGGTCTACTGTAATTAAATGTCTTTACTTATTTATAATTTTGAAATATCTACCAAAACTTTGAGTAGGGCCCAGGCTTAGCTGACCCTCTGGAGATGCCTCTGCAATTATTTATTTACTAGCAGAGTACCCGTCCTTCGTACGGGGTTGGCGTAT
>NW_026542600.1:58377224-58464750 GCF_028750875.1 Macrosteles quadrilineatus
GTCAACTTGCTGATAATATGATGAAGAGGTGATCCCACAATATCCCTTAATTTGATGGGTAGCATTCACTGCGATGGGCCTGCCAGCGAACCATCGGGCTAGATCCCCATCATTGATTCCCCTATTTCGGAAAAGCTCTCCACAGTAAGATGTTGCTCTCATGGGCACTTACTTGTTCATAGGCCATGCTGCAGGATCTATGACGTCAATCAATCAATCAATCAAAATAACTTTATTCATATTGCACATTTTGTAAAGAATGGAGTCAGTTATAAAAACACAATATTAAACTTAAAACTACTTACAAAGAATATTGTTATTATAACATAATCAAATTTCAGGAAGTTGGAAAAAATCTTCTAATTTATACAAGGGTCTGTTGGTGAGAAATAATTTCAAACGTTTTTTAAATGAATTAAAATTACTTATATTTTTATATTGTCAGGTAAGCTATTGAAATATTTAACACCACTATAAGATGGGATTTTTTCATAAACCGATAAATTTTGTCTGTTGAACCAATTCATTACCTTTTCTGGTTGAATATGTATGAAAAGAGTTCAATTTTGGCAATCTTTCATGGTTTGATCTATAAAGCCCCGTTCACACGGGGCGAGTTTACAAGCTACACACCGGCTTTTTTACACGCAGCTAGTAAAATAGCTCAGTGTGAACGACGTACTCGCTCAAAAGCTGCTTGTAAAAAAGCTCTGGAAAAAGTTGACGCTGCCGCTACTTTACACGCCAACTCGCCAGCTTTTGAGCGAGTTGGCGTGTAAAGTAGCCCAGTGTGAACACAGTTGCTTGTGCTTGTGCGCTTGTTACTCAAAGATGTTGGAGGATTTGGTTCAAGCCAGCTACTGAGCGAGTGGAAAAAGCATCGTGTGAACGACTACAAGTGCACTCGCCGACATCTTTCCACACGTCTGCGCGTTAGCGTGTGGACAATCTCCGTGTGAACAAATACAAGCACACTCGCCAACTCGCCGGCTTCTTACACGCTGGCGAGTAGCTTGTAAACTCGCACCGTGTGAACGAGGCTTAAGTATAAAAGAGGATGTTTGTATATATTATGTATATATATTTGGCAGTGATAAACTCAGACACCGCTGAACCGATTGCCACGAAACTTGGTACATACGTGTAGAATTTCATGGAATAGGTTTATACACCATCAATTTTGTGATCCGTCCAATCGGCTCCGCCCCAGTGGCTCTGGAGTTTCCCATGTTAACCTTATGAGAAATGGAATTAATGAATCTTAACATCTGTTTCAATTTTTGGTTCTGTTCTATGATGTTCAATAGCATTAAAGTTACAAGGATTACCAACAGGGTGCAGCGTTATTATTTCTTCAAACAGCTAATTTGCAACCAAAAGGTGAGTGAGCATAGCGAACAAACTTCAACCTGGAGGCGAGTTAGCGTAGTGAACGAGCTAACCTGAAGGCAAGTGAGCGCAGCGAACGAGCTCCAACCTAAAGGTGAGTGAGCGTAGCGAACGAGCTCCAACCTAAAGGTGAGTGAGCATAGCGAACGAACTTCAACCAGGACGTGATTGAGCCGAATAGAAAGACCAAAAATATTGTCTACCCACTAGCATTAATATAAGAGCAATAATAAAGAATCGGTTATCCTTTGCACTATATGTGTTTCATTAGTTGTCGTACGTATTTTAATTTAGTTATAAGCACTTCATATACAATAAGACAATTAAACGTTACGGTACTTAAATTATAACTTAAATTATAAATAGTCAAAGGCAAGATAACGTCTGCCGGGTTCAGCTAGTTTAATATAAAGGGCTATTTGATAAATGTATAAGCTAAAAACAGTCATAATTCCTATTTCTTTAAACTGCTCTTTTGCAGATGTTTTTGACTTTAGTTTTAACATAATGCGAATTGCTTTTTTTTGAAGTTCCAGAATGCTATTTAGGTTAAAATTTGATGTGCCCCCATAAAGACACAACCCAAAAGAAATATGTGATTCAATTAAGGAATGATATAGATATACTATTTTTAAGGTTTTTAAACAAATTTTGACATCTGTCTTAATGCATGTATGCCTGAGTTGACTTTATTACAAACGTTTTCAACATGACTGTCCCAGTTGAATTTATTATTTACCCAGTTTTTATTATTTATATTTATTTACGTCACACTAGTGGATAGATTCACTGCCATATCCCCTATGTTTTTGGTAATTAGGCTGGTTGTTTGCCAGATTTCAATGGTAAGATTTTAAACTTCGGAAACTTGACAAGCATCTGATCTAGTGTTAACAATCAATAGTGGTTAGATGGTGAAGCCGATCTTAATGAATTGGAAAACATTCTACGCAGACGTTTATGCTCTTCAAACTAACTACAGGAACATTTTTTCTATAGCATGCGTTAGAAGATGTAAGCCAAAAACTGAAAGATGAATACAGGGATAGGTCGTGTATAATGGGTGGTTGGGATGAATCCTAGAATTTTCGGAACCTCAGACAACAATATTAGACTTAAAATTACATAGGGGGTTTTACTCTCATCACACCTTATAAAATAAACCTCTGGATGACCATCATGGAATAAACCACTATCGGATACTTCATAATCCATTTAAGGACAGGATCTATGTTCTTACCAATTTTAGTAATATTTCCCAACTTTAACTTTAATACTTTTTTCAATGAAATGGCGACCATACAAAGTAGGTAACAATCAATTGCCGTTATTGATTAATAAAAAAACACTATACGCACAATTTTGTTTTTTCCAAACTAACTACAGGTGCATTTTTGTATAGCATGCGTCGTTTAGGAGTTGTAAGCCGAAAACTGGTAAAATATTCAACCTTTTGGCCATGTTGATGTAAATATCTCAACTTTGAAAAGATACAGAGGCTAAACGGCTCGGCCGATTTTGACGTATTTAACACCAATTGACGCAAAATTAAATGCACTAAAAGACACTTTTGAACAACATTTCCCTTAGGACTGGTTATTTAGGAGTTATAAGCGAAAACCGAAAAAAGTGTGATATTTACATAGTTTTTCGATTCCCAAAACTTAAGCAGACTTCAGAATCTGTCGCAAACTCACAGGAGTCTTATTTGGGACCCCCAAAAGGTATTAAAACACTTTCCAGCTTTAGACGATTTGTTAGGGAGCACACCCTATATTTGATCTAATTTGCCTGGACTATTTTTTTATTTAATGTTAAACTTATTAGGGTTTGTTGATACAAAAAAAAAAAAAAAACAACCAATCATATAATATTTTACATGCGAATCATAGAGGTTGCTTAAAAATCAAAGTCAACTACGATACTATATTACTATCTTACAGGAATTAAATAGACCACAAAAATCTGTTTGGATAAATGGCATTGACCAAAGAATACTCTCAGAGAATACTAATGATTTTCCCCGAGGAAAGCTTGGTTCACACGTACTTTTAAAGAAAAAAATATTAATTCCGTATGTATACATATTTTATTTAAGACTTTATTATTTTGTGTTAAGAGGGTTCTCTGTTTTATTTAAGTGCGCGTTTGTTCGGTGTGTTTATACGAGTTTACTTTCTGCAGATAAAAAATGCTAGGTATGCGTTTTGCTCTAGCTATATATAATGACAGGTACCTATTTAAGACTAAAACTCAATCCTACAAAAGAGTCATATTTTATTTCCGAAAAAAGATACACTCTGTCTTTATTGAAAGGTGCAAAATAAAGGATTTTTAGATTTTAAACATTTTATATTTGTTTATTTGAAGATTTTCAAGGGAATTTAAATTAATAATTATTGGGTTTGGGGAATGTTAAACATTTGTGGGCTCTGAATCGAACTTGTGTCTACTGAAAACAGTATTATCGCAGTGATGCGGAGGATGTGAAGGGTAATTTGATATTCATAAAAAAAAATTGATTAATTTACTTGGCCTATGTGACAAAATGCAGTTTAAGAGTACATACAATTTTCCTGTTGGGTCTTGCTTAAGGAGATGGCGCCAATGCGATGACACAAACATGTCTCGTATATCTTCGGGGAAGTTCGGGAGCCGGGGGTGAGTTAGGCAGCCAATGGGAGAGCTCGAAACACACGGGTTAGGTGTGTGAGGTGAGCGGTGAGCAGGGACTAGGCTAGTCAAGGCAGTCGAGGGATAGCACCCTAGATAAACACGTATTTGTTTCGGCTCCGCATGTAGGGGTGATTAGTACAGTCGCGCTGCAGTGGACGAAGTAAACATGTTTCCAATTCGTGACGCCTACACATTATGTTGTTTTTCTGTGTTGTGAAACCGATATATGTGATGTTCTTGTTGTTAGCAACAATATAGGATAGTTCTGTTGTGTCTGTTTGCATATATCGACATTTCCCGTCTGTTTTGAGGGTGGATTTGATGACTTAGCAGCCTAGTTCTATCTTCAGGTTTACGCAAAGGCGGCGTCGGCATCAAAGAAAGATCTTGCTGAAATTGAACTATTCTTTCTGATACAACCGGTACGTCTACAGTGGGAGACCTTTGTCTGGATACAGCCCTACTGCGGGACCGTTTGGACAACACGTCAACGAGGGAACTTTAGAACACCACACAATCAGGCCAGATAGAATTTAATTTAATTTACTTACATAGCCATAAATATCAATAACTTACAATCATATAGGTAGTCTAATTAAAATTTTTTAACCGGTCACTAAACTTAACAATAAATAATAAGGAATAACATATTAATATATTAAAAACTAAGCAAAACCAATTTTAACAGCTTCGTGGATTGTTTAGGTGGTAGAATTTCCCGTGTTACCATACAAGTTTTTGCCGGCAGGAAATTTGTGTCACATGTTGTGGTGTGCATGTTAGAGTTTTACATTAAAGATTTCTTACTTTACTTTTTCTTATTTAAGATCTGCATGACTATTTAAGTTCCTGTGTAAGCTTTTGTTATTTTGTACACTATTTTTGTACCAACCTTTGTAATTAATAATTAGTTAATGTCATAGTTGGGAAAGTAAGTCAAAAATTCTAACTAGTTAGAAGTTATAAGTTAGTCCCGTAAAAAGTAACTGATAGAAGTTATAAGTTTGTTAGTTTAAAAAGTAACTGATTGAAGTTATTAGTTAGTTGAAAAACTAACTGATAGAAAATAAAGTTAGTTTTAGTAGAAATGAGTTGTTCGTTGGGCAGTTGTTTTAAAGTATTTTTTAATGTCACATCTTGGTTACTAATATATACTATAATATGAGTAAAGATTGCGCAAGATATGATTTAAAAAATGCCTCCTACGATTTCCTCCAATTTCAATACTATTGAAAATTGCTTGTATAATACATTTGCATTGTATGATGTCTTATTAACCAAAGGGATAATTAGGACTGTTCAAAAACATTAAGTGTTTTACTGCAAAACAATATACACTGACATTGAACTAAAAGTCTAAAGGAAAGGCCAAGGAGATTTGTATTTTTCGACGATGCACCGCACGAATTGATGCGTTATTACACCATCCCGTAATTATAGTTGCAACGTTCCACGATCCCAATGACTTAATGCAATAACGGTCGTCAGATAACAGATGTTATGTATCATGAGTTTTATATTGATTGAAGCTTATTGTGGACATTTTATAGATTGATCGTCCAAATTAAAAAGTTTTGTAGACTAAATTGAGGATAAGTGGATGTCTAACAAAAACAAATTGACTTTACTACTTAATTAATCGTAGTAAGACTGAAAATATTTGTAGGCTTATAAGCTCTATTTTTTACCTCTTGAACAAATCAAACACCTCGAGCAAGATCGGTCCCCTGGTACTTGTGTTTTAATCAAACATTGTGACATTTTACATTACTACAACATAAACAAATGACATAAAACTTGTCAGATAATGAACATCAACTAAAGACAATGTTTTGACTCTTGAGATGATATATCAATCACCAAACAAACATTTCCCCTTCCCACCCATCAGTGCTTGGGGTGTTGATAATGGCCGTCACTACCCTTCCACAGGCCCAATGCATTCTAAAGCAACTGGACTTTGACTTTCTCTTTCCCCACCCCCCGCGTTGTTTGTCTACAAGGGCACTGACCTCTCACGGCCGCACGCAACCCTCACTGATCACGTGAAATAAATAACCAGTATTTGAGATGCTTCCGCATAATTGGGAAAGTTAGTTGAAAATTCTAACTAGTTAAAAGTTATTAGTTAGTCCCGTAAAAAGTAACTGATAGAAGTTATTAGTTAGTTAATTTAAAAACAAACGAATAAAATAGAAGTTAGCCAAAAAAACTAATGAATAGTGCTATGCTATTCGATAGAATTTCTATTCGTTATTCCCAAGTATGGTTAATGTACTTTAGTTGTTGTCTTAATAGTGCTTTATTGTTATTTATTAACCATTGTAAAACTGCGCAAACAAATAATTGCCGATAGTAATGAGATTTATAAGTTAGTCTCCAACTCAAATTATGATGAGAAAAAAATCTTAAACTTAAAAATGCAGTCTGGTCCATCCCTAATCGTAATATAAGACACTTCTGAAATTGGAGTAAAATAACACGAGGATAACCCTCACCACTACCCCTGAGGACAAAGATCAAATCGTCAGTCTACTATGAGATCACCTGTTCTGAACAGTGTTTTTTAGTCAAGGGTGGCTCCAGGAATAATTTTTTGGGTAGGCATGACAAGGATCAAGAAGGAGTTTGATCAGGTTACAAGCGGTTGGAGGGGATTCCCAGCAAAAAGGAAGAAATTGAAAATTGTAAATGCAAAATAGAGTTTTAATGCTTTTCCTTTATTTGCATACACTGTAGACTTCCTCTTAACCGGACTCCTCGGGACCGAGGCCATTCCGGATAACGGGTTTTCCGGTTAAACCGACGTCCCCAAAATCTCCAGAACGGACCGTTTAAATGCATACTCTATACAGTATTTTACTTAAAATTAGGAGAATATTGTATTTGACACATATAATAATCATTGGTCTCAAATCTTTCCCACAAGAACAGTCGTTTCAGTACCGCCCACTTCCTGCCAATCTAGTCCGGTTAAACCGATGTGCTGATAAAAATTATCCGCATAAAGAGATGTCACTTCTACAGAGTGTAGTCCGGTCAAACCGATGTCCGGTTAAAAGGTGTCCAGATAAGAGGTCTACTGTAATTAAATGTCTTTACTTATTTATAATTTTGAAATATCTACCAAAACTTTGAGTAGGGCCCAGGCTTAGCTGACCCTCTGGAGATGCCTCTGCAATTATTTATTTACTAGCAGAGTACCCGTCCTTCGTACGGGGTTGGCGTATAAGTATAAAATGCTTATTGCAGTCATAATTGTGGTTTGCGTTTGCTATGGGAGAGGACACGTGCGTTATAAGAAAATTTGGTTTACTATAATGTACTGTAAACTATAGTACCTATAGAACATGTACCATAGCTATAATGTTCTATCTCTGCACCTAAACAATATAATAAAGTAAAGTTCTCACAGCTTTTTGTTGCTGTTTGCTTCAAATTAGCTGTTGTCATAAATGCAAAAAGAATTAATAGTGCTGCACCCTGTTGGTAAACCTTATAACCTTTTAATGCAATTGAATTCATAGAACCAACTTGTGTAATAGCTGGAAAAATTCTTCAATTCCTTTTAAATATGAATACTCATAAGTTAACATGGAAAATTCCAGAGCCACTGGGGCAGAGTCCGAGAGGATTTTTGAGATAAGAATATGTCTATAATGTTAATCGAGAATGTGAGTTATCATCATACCAAATTTTAACCCAATCCAACCAGTAGTTAATGTGTGATTAAACTTCAAACAAACAAACAAACATACAAACACATAACCTTTCACATTTATAATATTAATATGATTAAAATACATCACATAAGGAGGGCTTCTACAGGCAGGCAGGTAAATTGACAAAATATACATAGAATAAACGCAATTTCACCTATAAAAATTTATTAGTAGCTAAATATGTTTACTGGTTTAAAAGTCTACATGCCTAAAGTAGCAAAATGCTAGGAAAAATCGTTGGATGGCAGAACGTATCTTATGTACAGTATCGTACTCAACTCATCTAGGAAGGTGTTTACAGTGCAAGCCTCGCACTGGAACTATCATGCTTGTACCTACTTCTCCAAAACACAATTACTCCAAGTAAAACACAATTTAGGGTTGTGATAAGCCCATCAAGTCAATAGTTGATGTCAATCCCTTTCCAAAAGTACTTCTTATTTGGCCAAAAAGCTATGCCTAGAAATAAACTGGGTAAATCATTATTGCGGTATTTCGTAAAAAAAAGTGTAAAAACCCCTTGTCCAAGTTATCACTTACAATTTTTTATTTTATTTTACTCACCGATCAGGACGCAGTTTTTCTCATTAAATTTCAAATACTGCTCTAGTGCAGACTGGGGAAGCAGCCACACTTTAGGCAGAAGAGTCTTAGGAATTTGTGGCAGTGGCCCTGCAAACATTTACACATCCTGTTAATAAACATTAGTTGCAATGGGCTTGTGGCTGTTTTTTATCGTTCTTAATGGCTTTGTTTTAATTTAGTTGACTACATTGAAAAATACTCTATTATTTAGGGGATACGGTTTATCCCAAATCATACGTAACTTAGCACAATTAAAACAACGAATTGCAAGGTAAAATTTGAAAGGACATTTATATTAAATGTTTAACCTATTTATATTTGTATTTAGTTTAACCTGTGCTTCGCAACAGAATGCGAATGCAGGGGATAATAACGAGGCTCTATAAATGTACTGTAAAAACAGTTAAACACATACCACTGTTTGTACAGGGGAATATCAACTGTACCGTACTGCTTATTTTTAATATCACTTCCGTTCATGAATGCATGTTTTAGGGATGGTCAAGTCTCGAAATTTCGGGAAATTTTAAATCTCGTTACACGAGACGAGATTTCTTTTTGGCTGAGATTTTTATCGAGACGAGAATAAAAAAAATAAAAAAATTAAAAACGCCTGCAGAAAGTCAATGAAATACCCGCAATACAGGAGCGTGTTGTAGTTGCGTTTCCTTTGCGAAGGCGTTCTTATTTAATTAATTCTATAAATGTAAATATTACTTTAATTATTTTAATAATATTACTTTAATAACATTTGAGAAGTTTTGTTAAGTGTAAGCAGTGTGAGGAATGTTTTATTACTATAAAAAGTCAAAACAAGTAACTATTTTATAAAAATTAATATTGCTTTTATTTTATGATTTATTTTATTTTAGGATAAGTTGAACTCTATCCTAACTGATATCACTATGTTTCCTAATCGTAGCCATTTTTAATAAGTTAGGCGTGATTAATAAAAAAAATGTTATTCTAATGTTAAAAGATTGTAAATATTCTTGCCTATTATCATTATTTTTGTATTTAAACAGTCATCTAACAATGTTACAAAATCAGGTAAAAATTTTGAACGTGCATTTCCCGTTGTGTATGAGAAGGGAAATCCCGTCTCGAAATTTTATGAGAAATAAAAAATCTCGTCTCGTCTCGTCTCGAACTAAAAATTCAATCTCGTCCATCCCTACCCATAACATACAGCCATGTGGTTGTGTTTGTCAAGAACAAAGGTGACCAACAGAAAGGTGAACAAAGGTGACAGATCCATGGAACCAGGCGTGCTAAACCACACTGTTATTCGTGTGAATTATTCCACTTGACTTCTCCCATGAGTTCTAAGGGAAATTATTCCACAGCGATTGGAAGCGGCACCTTAGTGTGCACAGTTCCATTTAACTTCATGTACAGAAGTCAGGTGGGGTATTTCTGGACTGCGTGGCACGGACAGGTTTGGCACACTTGAGCGTGCGATATGCTTTAATCAGAAAACTATCACATTGTAGGTTATTTGGGGGTGGGGGGGACTACTTTCAGGGCTGATATTTTTATGACTTTTCATACAAAAATTACGGAAAGTAAATAAAGATACGTCTTATAACACTTAAAACATATATTTACGCTTAAACTGTTACTCACAAGACGGTAAATATACAAAAGATGGTAAGTGGTGATCGATTTTGATTGGACACTCCAATCATCATCAGACCCAATAGGCGAATGACAAGAATCTTGAATGGCGTCCCTTCTTATACCCTATTGGCTACCGGAAACACCGGCCAATACATTTTTATAAGTACAACGGGAATCGAAATTTACTTGTTCATTAATCAACTTATTTCTATTTTTACATTTTTCCTTATAAATATACAATTCTTCCCAAGCATTCATCACATATCCCTTCTTACAATTCTTTAAAATACATAGATTATCCTCCATTTTTCCTATTGAGTGTCCATTTTGTAACAGGTGTTGTGCGACGTTTGATCTTTCTGGTTTGTTGTTTCTCCATGCGGATATGTGGTTTTTGAAGCGGTTGACGAAGTTCACAGTCTGTCCAATGTAGAAGCTATCACAATCGTTACAATTGATTTTATTGATGCCCGATGCGTCGAATCTGTTACAATCTTCTATTTTTGGGTGCAGTATTTTACTCATGGTGTTCTGAGTCCTGTAGGCTATCGAAACTCCGTATTTCTTGAATCTGTTAGCAGTCCTTTGTTTTGTAGTCCCCGTGTAGCTAAATGTGACATATCTGGTGTTTTCCTCTTTTATCTCTTCTAAAGTTGTTCTGCTGTGTAGCGTATTCTGTCTATTGAGTTTTTTTTTCGTCTTTCTTGCGATGTCCTCTATTGTCTTGGTTCGAAAAAGGGTCTGATGGGTACATTCTTCTTGTGTATTTTCGGGACCCCTTTCATCACGGGTGCTTTGGAATTTAGGATGTTCATCTTCTGTCTACATTCTTCGGTAATCACTCTGGTGTATCTCTTCACGACGTCGGACAGCTCTTTTTGGTACTTCTGCGTTGGATCCTTTTTCAGCTCTTTGAAGTTATTTTCTTTGATGAAATCTTCAGTCTTCTTTATATATTCTTCCTTTTCAAGCACTACTATGGCGTTGCTTTTGTCCACTTTCACGACGATTGAGCTATTCTCTTCCAGCTTCTTCTTTATTTCGTTGCAGGTCTTCAGTTCTTTCTTTCTGCTGGGATCTATGGGTCCTTGGCTGGTGAAAGCGTTTGTTGTCACTTCCTTCCGAACAGCATAATGGTCTACGTCTCTGAGTGATTTTACCACTTACCATCTTTTGTATATTTACCATCTTGTGAATAACAGTATAAGCGTAAATATATGTTTTAAGTGTTATAAGACATATCTTTATTTACTTTCCGTAAATTTAATAACACGTACAATGCTGATCAAGAAGTTATTTATACAAAAATTGTCAATGCAGCCCTAAAACAAAAAAGGTTGGAGACCCTTGTACTGTCCGCGAGAGTAAAGAAGTCCCTCGAGCCAGAGCGATACGCAGCTATGTTTGGAGGTTATCGCGCACTATTTGCAGGCGCTAAGCATCTGAGTGCCTCGCCTCGATAGCTGTCTGTAAACAACTGTTGTAAACATAAATACTCATATCTTTGTTTTGGTAAGTGGATTATCATCATGTGGTCACGCCATTTGATTCAGTGCATTCTCGTATGATTGCGTATTGGAGTTCTGTTTGGTTTTGGACAGTCCTTGCAGCTCAAAATGTGGCGCTACTATATATACAGGGTGTTCAAAAAAGGTGAAGACATATTTTACTTAGTGATTCCTTGGGTCAAAATAAAGAGAAAATCAAGAATAACATTCTTTCCAAAATCGCTTTGTTAACCAGATATCCGCCCGTTTGTATATTTTACATAAACAATATCTTTTAATATTTTCAACCGATCTTTATGAAACTTGGTCTGTAGGTTAAGGTAGAGGAGACCCGTGTTCGAAAAATATTTCATCTTGATTCAACCTAAAATCTCAAAATGGCGGCCATTTAAAATGTTTAAACTTAAATTACTAAAGAATGGCTGATTTTATGAAAAAATGTCAAAAGTACTTTTATTTAGCATTTTTAATTACCTATCAAACGATACGATAAGTTCAAAAAGATCAAATAATAAATAGCTGAAAACGCAAGAAGGCTGATCATTATTTTTATAGACCCACTTTCACTCGTGTTTTGAACGTTACTTTTCAGAAAATTTAAACAGTTGATAAAGCGATACCAAATATTTGTTTGTTTACGTCGGCAAAATCTAAAAAAGATAGTTAACATTCTTTTGCCGTAGTAAATAATGTAATGATGGATTTTCGCAGGTGATAAACATGGAACGAAAACAGGTTATTTCACAGTAGTGTAGCAAAAAAAAAAAAAACTATTATCTGTTTTGAGAGAAAGGATTAATTTTAAATGGATCGAATGGGCACTTCGGCGTCTTTTCAAAGATATGGGGTTAAAGAGGAAGAAATACGATTCCAAAAGAAAATGTTTGATTGAAAGGCCTGACATTATTAATTGGAGGTTTAAGTATTTGCGAGAGATGAGGAAGCTAAGGGAACAAAATAAGAAAATTTTCTATCTGGACGAAACTTGGATGGGCAATGATTTAACGTTCCAGAAATGTTGGCAAAGTGTAGACGTCGATGGTGTGTTACCTGATATTAACGCGTCGTACGAAGACGGTTCTAATTGTCCCGCGAAACGTTCAAGCGTAACGCCTTCAAACTACGAATAGGCCGGAGCTCAGGGGACTTCTTTACTCTCGCGGACAGTATTACAGGTCATTGTATGCTAGACGGTTTCCTGTTGAACACTGGTCTTTATAAATACAACACCTTCAATCCAAATTTCATTAAAACCAGACAAAAATTATTGCGTTTGCGGACGTATATACAGTCCATACATATACAAATTTTGGTGTTTTTGGTCTCTAGAAACATTAAAATGTATTAGTATGTCGGTCCCGGGTCTAGGTCATACCGTGCCACCTACGGTAGTAGCTACTTCCCTGTAGGGAATTTGCTAATAAAGTTTGTCCTATAAGAAATAAAAAATTAAATACCCCCGCCGCAGAAAACCTGCAGACTAAGAGAGTTTATACTTGTCTGATTACATTTTTACTAAAATATTTCCATAAATAAGACATATTTATTCCCAAATTAAATAACATAAGATTTAACGAGTACTTAGGTTTCCTGCTATGGGGAAGGTAAAAAGTGGTTTTTGACCAAACTTTTATAGCAAAGGATGAAATAATTGAATTTGCCAAATTTTATCAACATCAACAATCAACATATATCCATAAACAAACAAATTACAACATTTTTAATTTTCTACATAAGAACAGAAATTTTAAACTTACACTTTTTAAATTTTCTCTGTAACCTTTAGGCGTACCGGTACAACAGAGCTTCAATATACTAAATTATTTCATTTTTTTAAGCTCTACAAAACGGTTTGGAAAGAAATTGCAAGATTTTATTTTTTTAGGGTAAAAATGAGAAAAACTCATTTTTATCCTATAAAACCCCCCATAAACCCCCGTTCCCATGGTCCGATCATGCTGGTTCGCTCGTTCGAATAAATGTAGGTTTACACGCTTATACCGAATTTTAGCAAAATCCGATAATTTTCGCTTGAGTCATCGCGCTAACGGACACATATATAAATATAGGTACAAGCTTAATTACCGTCAATATATAAATATAGGTACAAGCTTAATTACCGTCATCGGTTCTGGTGCAGCCTATTATAATAATAAATTACTTTCAGTTTACTATCGTAGTCAATGACAATTGTTTCCTAGCACATAAAAGTCTTATCAGATGTTTGTTGATCTTCATAATTTATTAGTAGGGTATTGATGCAATAAAAAAACCCCATTAGCAGTCCCAAATCCATTTCATGACAATAATTGTTGTATTCAAGTACTTCCAAGAACTGTTAAGTTTTATCACTTTTATTTCTTTACGACTTTCCCCAATTCTATTTTATCATAAAAATAATAGTTTTATGATGACTGTTAAATGTTATCTCTAACTCAGTCAGTATTTACGTAAATTTCCATAAAGCTGTTTATGGCTACATATTAAACTTGTAACTAATCAACAATCTTATTTTATAAGTTAAAATATTTGTTATAGGCCTAGATATTTTATCTTTCTATTGACAAAACCACAAGCCTAGTTGTTGTTTGCATAATTTTTTTGTCGTTATGCAAGCCTAATCGGTCTCAAATTATGTCATTGCATGTTCTGTATCTTGTCTTATATTAGATGTGGCTGTTTTAGGCTTAAATGTTTTCTTTTTAGTTTCCTGTATTTTTTATTCTGTTGAAGGTACTTTATGCAATCTAAATCTTATGAACTAGATAGTGATTTTGCTACCCTCATTGTAACCTAATCAATTTATATATAGGCCCTCCTAAATAATTAGGTCTAGACTGTCAAGACTGTCCTGGGTCTTTTAATTCTATGGAAGAGCTTTAAAATATACTAAGAAAATTGAATTGAGTCTGAGATAAACTAATGATTGATATGATTGATATTGTGGATGTTAACTTTGTAAATGAAAAGTCAATAATCTTACCCTGTGATAATCCAAATTTTATTTTCAGAAAAAAACTTTGCAAGAGTTGTATCCATCTTATAACTAGTTTTGAAGCTGATAAAAAAAGATGCTCTTTGCCATTACTTCATCATAACCTCCAAATGCTTTTGTTTTTAAAAATTTAAAAAACAACTAGACATTGTGTTGGTTGGAAATAATTTATCAGTTGTGTTAACACGTTCGCGGCGGCACGTCAAATGGCGGGCGTATCCCCAGTGCGGCGCAGCCCTCAGCGCCGAACAAACCCGATTGTCGCGTGTGATTGGCTTTCCAATTTCGGTCTGACGAATAGCAAATAACGTGCGAGGATGTCCTGCTTTACAACGAGAGTCGACGTAGTTTGCTAAACACCCACAAATAGCAGCACTGCTTGGAACGTAGCCGGTCCCATTGGAATTGTATTGTCAAATGGAGGGAAAAAGACGGGACAAAAAGTAGATTCTTGAGATTGCCAGACGGGGATTTTACGGGGGAAATTTACTACCAACCTACACCACAACAAAATACAGTATACTATTGAGCAGTGCTGTGCGAGGTTTCAAGTTTCCAGCTCTAATCCTGGCTTAAAAATAAAATCATTTCGTACTGCATTGCAGCTTGGGAGCGATCGCACCCACCAGGATGGCATTAGGGTTCCGTATGGGAGCGATCGCTCCCATGCCGCCGCGAACGTGTTAAACTATTTTGTCAATAAATGTTTCAAATATGTTTATTCCTGAAAACTCTTATCCTATTTTTAAAAGCACTTTTATCATGGCTATTCAAAGTATCTCAGAGTAAAATAGGTAAAGCCTTTATCTTAACTGTGATTTTTCTTGACACAATCCTCGTAGTAGTAAAAGGTTATGTTTTAACAATGTGTGGTACAGTAATTGTTGTTAGAAAACAATGAATGTAGGATACCATCCATTTTCATAGTAATGTCAATGTATTAAAGTTAAAAATAATGGTTTAAATACAGTTCTGAGCAGAAAACCGCAAAAATATGGGTATCCGCGTACCGTACTGATTTTGTACCGAGAACCGAGGTACAAAATATTGTACCGTACCGACCTTAAATTTTCTGTACCGCAGACCCCTAATATATATGTTAGTATGTAAATTCTCTGTTTTTACCGACGTTAAGCAAGGCAGCGTGCGCTAGGCTGTAAAGAAGCCAATGACATTGACTATGTAAAGAAACACCTAAAAAATCCATTGGTAATTTTTATGGTTTCAAAACTTTAGGATAGAATATAAGGTGCTTGAAAATACATTTAGAGGAGTGTTACTACTGGGAGAGAATGAGTTACTGTAAATAAACCATTAGTTGTACAAGGTTTTTGTAAAACCCAACAACTTGACAGTCCTGTACCTGTTAAACTCAGAGAACAATTTTCTTTTACTTACGTTCTTTGACAGGGACAAGAGGAATGTAGTGGTTCCTCGCGCCACTGCTCCAGGCAATGCATAATGGAGGGTTTAGTTGGCCTTCTTTGTTGCAGCACTTATCAGGAGTAAACAATCCAGGCAGGTACAAAGCTAAAACACACAAACTCATACAGTTAGTTATTGGATAGAGGAGATACATTTATGAAGAACTTACCCAATAAAATAATTCCAGGCAGTTTACACAAAAGATCACAACACAATTAGCTAGATATCTTGCTCCTTGGGACTTTTTCAGAATGAAGTGCCTTTTGACTTCCTGTGAAAAATCAAGGGTGTAGGGGTGAAATACAGTTTCCAAATGTGTTGTGAACTTATTGTGTGCTATTTAACTGTCTGTATTTTTACATACCCTGCCGCAGCAAACCTGCAGACTAAGCGAATTTCCATTAGATTTTCAATTAAATCTATTAAAAAAACATTAGGTTTAATGAGTACCTAGGTTTGCTGCCTAAAGGGATAGTAATAAAATGTGTTTTTTAGTAAAATATTAATAGCTTAGTATAAAATAAATTGATTTGCCAAGTTTGATCCAAATATATCCATTAACAAGCAAACTACAACAGTTTACTTATTCTCCATAAAATTTTTCTCCATAAACCCCTGTTCCCATAGTCTGATCAAGCTGGTTTATTCCAAATTTGATCAAAATCAGATAATTTTTGCTTGATTTACCAGGGCCGGATTTAGCATTTTGGCGTCCCTAGGCCCAAATAATTTTTCCACCCCCTAGTCTGGTCAGATTTTCTTTCCTACAAACCTTTATTCAAAACTATATCATGCCTAGGCCTATGTGTTAATTGCTTGAACACCACTCATCGTCGGAATTTTAACATTTTAAGTTTTTAGAAGAATTGTCTTGGTTAGCCTTAACAAAAGCCGTCTTAAACACTTTTGGCAATTTTATGTTTTTAGCAAATGCTCACACTTGTGGGACTGAAACAAAACAATCTAACCCACACATCATTCCTGCAAAAAAGCATGTCCATTGATTCCGATTTCAGGCCCCAAAACATGAACTCCATAACAGTTTGTGATACCATGGATTAAACATACTCCTTTCGTAGATTTGTCATCCTTAGGGATTAGCTGAAAACAATTCTTTTTATTTAAGTTATTTAAACCTAGTTTGTCCAAATTATTACAAGAAATTAAAACACACAACATAACATAGAACTATCCCTAAAATAATAGAAACAAAATTACGTCAAAACTAACAACTTCCAGTGTCATTACACGAAAAACAATATTTAGAATTTACAATATGATAAGAAGTTGAATTGAGTTTATGGTTAATCTATGGTGGTACTGTATCTAGGTTATATTTGCAAAGCAAAACAAAGCAATAGTCCGGCCAACCATAATTATCCTCAGGTCTGAACTGAGGAGAAAATGACACCATTAATGGACAATGGTGCTTTGGAGGGGATTTAATTTTTCTATAACCTGTTGCAAACTCAGGTAAATATTTTTTGTTATTGAATTTTAAAGATAAACTTATCGTATTTTTAATATTCATCAAAACGTATTATATTTTTTAACTTCCCCTGTAGGTTATTGTAAACTGATCAAAAGATTGGTTGATAAATTTTCTTTTTGTGAGATGAGGGTGGTAAGGGTGTCTAACACGCATGCGCTCCTAATCACTCCGATCAGTAGCGCCGAGCCAGCATAGTGGCAGTTCAAAGAGTCCGGTGGCAATACGATGTGTGGGCCTACCGCTCGGGCGCTCGACAGCATCCCTACAGCCTACTCCCGTATAACCAGTGTTAGTTACCAATGTTGTAACGAAATTGATGCGTAATGTTGAAAAATAGTTTAAATTTTCTAACAGTTATTTCTTTCAATTAATTTCAAAATTACAATGCTTTATTAGCAAGAGTTTTTTTTTTTATCAACTCGCAAAATATGTTAAGCTATAGCTATTTATTTTATATTTAGATATTAACAGATATTTTTCCTCTCAGCCGTGCAAGCGCCCATAGGCCTGGGCCTACCGGGCCTATTGGGAAATCCGGCTCTGGATTTATCGTGCTAACGGACATATATATATATATATGAATTTGAACGGATGATGTTTTTGGCCTCTAGGGACCTCAAGTAAATCAGTCCCGGGTCAAGGGAATTTCCTATATGGGAAATTCGCTAAAATGCAGTAGCCCAGTCAATATAGGATGTTTCACCCATGTTTTATCAATGGAAAAAATATAAGCTTTGAATCTTTGGAGGATGATCCTCTTGGAACTCCTCTTTGACTTATTCAATGTGTTCAAGTAAGCAGTGGCGGTGCTTCCATAAGGGCCAAGTGGGCCGGGCCCACCCAAGATAAACAGTTAAGTATATTTTTAAGTACTTTATTTGTTATTTGGTTGATATTATTCAATAAAACTGTGATATAAATTAGTTTTAGCGAATTTCCCTTTGGGAAGTAGCTATTACCGTAGGTGGCACGGTAAGACCTAGACCCGGGACCAATTTACTTTTTCATTTTGATGTCCCCAGAGGCCAAAAACACCATTCGTTCAAATTTTTATATATGTATGTATGTATATATATATAGATTTATATATATGTATATATATGTATATTTATATACATATATATATATATAGATTTATATATAGGCCTATATATATGTGTCCGTGAACACGATAACTTGAGTAATTTTTATCCGATTTTGATGAAATTTGGTTTGAAGGTGTAAGGCGGGATAAACTTGAATGAGTTCGCGATCCAGCATGATCGGACCATGGGAACAGGGTTTTATGGGGGGTTTTATGGGGTAAAAATTGGTTTTTCTCACTTTTGACCCTCAAAACACAAAATTTCCCAATTTTTCTCTAAACCTTCTTAAAGAGCTTAAAAAAACAAACAATTCAGTATATCAAAGTGTTTTTGTACGGTTATTGGTTAAGGAGAAAACTAAAAAATGGTAAATTAAAAATTCCCATGTTATTCTTATGGAGAATATTGTAAAATGTTGTAGTTTGCTTGTTTATGGATATCTTTTAATCAAACTTGGCAAATATATTCATTTTATACTAAGCAATAATTATTTTACTTAAAACACACACATTATTAGATTCCTTGTAGCAGCAAACCTAGGTACTCGTTAAACCTAATGTTATTTAAATAGATCAATTGAAAATCAATTCAGCCAAATGGAAATTCGCTTGGATGGCAGGTTTGCTGCGGCGGGGGTATTTAACTTTCAATGGGTCATAACTTTTATTGACATACAATGCAATCATCTCGTAACACATTGAAGGGCTATGGATTTCAGGCCCTTCTAGCCACCACAAGAACGTAATGGACAAGGCAATGCCAGCCAGCGGCGCTTGACCATCAGGGAACAATGCATTGGTATATGGAGCTTGGTGGGCCGATTTGAGATGGCCCACTGGACGTTGATTCTCAATATTCTCGCTGGGAGTGCTGAGCGCTAGTGTAGCTTTTTATTTACATCCCGCCGTGTATGTTGTACACCAACCGGCAAACGGGTCGTAGATGTAATATTTGATGAAATAATAAGTTAACACCTTTAGTTAGTTTTGTAATATTATTTGTACAGATTTATTAGAATAGCCATATTACGGTTTTAGTGATTATAAATTTTAAGTAGGGGTGTGCGAATACTATTTCTTTTCGAATCGAATACGAATCAAATAGAGAGAATTTTGAATTGAATTTGAATTTTTTCGAATCAAATACTTTCTCTCGAATAGTATTCGAATAGTGAACATTTTTTAACCGAATACTAACCCTCAAATAATGAAAACTTGAAATCAATATCAAGTCAACTGTCAATAACTTAACTTAATTACTAAAACTGTTGGTATATTTTTTTCATAATAACTTAAGTGTAGATTGTAAATGTATCTTTTGTAGGGGTCTGCAGGTACGGTAAACAGCTTAATTACCGTCATTGGTTCCTTACAGCTTGGTACAGCCTATTATAATAATAAATTACTTTCAGTTTACTATCACAGTTGAAGTCTTATCAGATGTTTGTTTACGATCTTCATAATTTATTACTAGGGTGATGATCCAATAAAAAACCCATTACCAGTCCCAAATCCATTAACATTTTATCACGACAATAACATTTTATCAGACAATAATATTGTATTCAAGTACTTCCAAGAACTGTTGAGTTTTATCACTTTTATTTCTTTACGACTCTCCCCAATTCTATTTTATCATAAAAATAATAGTTTTATAATGACTGTTAAATATTATCTCTAAATCAGTCAGTATTTTCGTGAATATCCAATTTGCCACTGGCCATTGCCTACTGCCATAAAACTGTTTATGGCTACATACTAAACTTGTAACTAATCTACAATCTTATTTTATAAGTTAAAATATTTGTTATAGATATTTTATCTTTCTATTGACAAAACCACAAGCATAGTTGTTGTTTGCATAATTTTTTTTCGTTATTCAAGCCTACTCGGTCTCAAATTATGTCATTGCATGTTCTGTATCTTGTCTTATATTGTTAGATGTGACTGTTTAAGGCTTAAATGTTTTTTAGTTTCCTGTATCATTTATTGTGTTTAAGGTACTTTATGCAATCTAAATATTATGAACCAGATAGTGATTTTGCTACCCTCATTGTCACCTAATCAATTTAATTTATATATAGGACCTCCTAAATAATTAGGTCTAGACCTGGGTCTTTTGATTCTTTGGAAGAGCTTTAAAATGTATTAAGAAAATTGTATTGAGCCTGAGGTAAACTAATGATTGATATGATATGATTGATAATATGGATGTTAACTTTGTAAATGAAAATACAATAATCTTACTCTGTGATAATCCAAATTTTAGTTTCAGAAAAAAACTTTGCAAAAGTTGTATCTGTCTTATAACTAGTTTTGAAGCTGATACAAAAATATGCTCTTTGCCATACTTCATCATATCCTCCAGTTTTACATTGTCGTCTGCTGTGAACAGCTGGCAACTACACTCTCATCATACTGAATGCTTTTATATGTTTATAAAAATTAAAAAAAAAACTAGACACTGCGTTGGTTGGAAATAATTTACCAGTTGTGTGAAAGTTTTATGAACCAAGCACCGCAGACCCCTAAAGAATAGTCAAACATGATATAATGTTGACCTAAGCTTGACCCCTGAACCAAGCACAGTAAATACACACCTGCGTACTCAGCACAAGATTGCATGCCTGCTACAGAGTCTAAGAGCAGGATGGGTCGGCGCAGTACATTAGCCAGACCAAACACATGGATAGGCCGCAGTCCATCAATTCCATCAGGTGATGCAAAGTTTGGATCACACTCCTCTATGATGCGTGACCACTCTGATTTGTTGACGAAATCGCCTAGAAGTTTCTGTGGAAGAATGTCAGTCTTTATTGTTATAAAGTAAAAGTTTATTTATTAAATCAATATTAATATGAAAAGGTAGAAGAGCCTAAGGCCTTAGTTTAGTTTCATACAATTATCAGGAAACGGACATTATAAGAACAATTAGCATAATGGGCTATACGGCCTAAATGAACTTTGTACCTGTCCGCCCTATAACCCATCAGAGGATGAAGCCAAGCGATAAGAGGCTGTCTCAGTCATGATCCAGGTACGTGAAGACCTATGCTAGTGTCATCAGTATATTTTAATATTGTGCATTTGCCATAAGCAGAGTTTTACCTATATATGTTTACATATGTTACATATGTTTATTCCGGGTATAATAAGTGGTGACGAGTATTTTTAAAGAATTTCACGTGTGAATTTGTTTTTAAAGTGTAAAAATTGCAAATTTTGTGAATATTGCAGAAGGCCAGTAGCAACAGGAATAGAAGAAATCGTGTTTGTGTTCAAGTAACTGTTACACGCAACGGCTCCAGGTAGCAGTTATTGAAACAGTGACAAGCAACAGTTATCAAGCAACTGAGACCACGAAGCAGTTACTTAAAAGTAACAGGTATAAGTAACAGTTTGTTACATTGTTACGTTATGAAATTGGTGGTTCCAAACAATAACATAACCTGTTTTGAACTTGGAAAAGTTTTGTAAAAGGTTAAATGTGTGTTGAAATGAGAAATTGGATTACTTCTGTGAGTATTGCTTCTAGTTATTGATTACAAATATGGCAAAGCAAATTATAGGAAAAGTTAATGAATTAACCCTTTGAGTGCCAACGTCCGGGGAACCGGACGTTTTTAAAACGAGCCAAAAGTGCCGACGTCCGGCCGACCGGACGTTTTTAGAACGAGCCAAAAGTGCCAACGTCCGGCTGACCGGACGTTTCGTAATGATCGAACAGTTGTCATAACAACCGAATGGATACTCGGATTCTTTTAACCCATATATTAACATTGAGTCGAAAGTTACTAGATGCGATACATCAATTTTCGTTGGTCAAAATATCAAAAATTCGATTTTTACGAAATTTTAACCTAAAAATCGCCAGATCGCGCTCGGCATTTTTAGCACGACCTTCGGGAAAAATCATCGGCATTTTTTGAGCGTTACTTTTATTTCTCGCCTGGCACTCTAAGGGTTAAATGAGGAAATTGAAACTTTTGAGAACTATACAGAGAGATTAGAACATTTCTTTACCATCAATAAGATTGATGATGCTAATAAAGTGGCTTACTTTGTTTCAATCATGGGCCCTGCCCTATATTCAGTTCTGAAAAACTTTCTGCATCCTAAAAAAGTAGGTGAAGTAGATTATAAGGAGGTTGTAAAAGTATTAAAGGCACACTATGTACCAAAAGGATAACACTACTTATGAAAGGTTTATTTTTAACAAGCGATCCCAAAAAAAGGGGGAAACCATATCTAAGTATGCAGTACAGTTTAAAAAACTAGCAGCTAGTTGTAATTTTGATATATTTTTGGACAAAGCACTTAGAGATAGATTTTTATGCGGGCTAAAGTCGCCTGCTATTCAAAGCAAACTTTTAGCGGAGGGGGATAGCCTAGACTTTTCAAAAGCCCTAGAACTTGCTCTTTTGACTGAAAGCGCTAACAAAAATGTTAGATCATTACATCCTGAAAAGCAATCTTGTGAAATTAACCTAGTTAAGCCTTCATACAGTAAAACCTCTGTAGGCCTAAGACAGTTAAAGCCAAATAGGTATTTTAATAAGACGAGTACCAGTAATGCTAGTTACCAGGGTAACAGTAGCGATGTGAAGTATAGATGTTATCGATGCGGCAAATCGCATGATGCTAAAGCCTGTCCTTATATAGAATACACTTGTTTTTCTTGTAAGAGGAAAGGACATTTATCTAATATGTGCAAAGCTAGGAATACCTTTAAGAAAACGGGATTCATAAACTTGTGTGATGGTGACAACACGGAGGATGAACCTCAAGTTAAAGATCAGCATGACAGCGATGAGTTTGAATTGTTAACTATCGCTTATGCAAATGGCAATAAACCTGATGTGCTTGTTCTTAATATGTTAGTCAATGGTACTCCAATTGACATGGTTCTGGATACGGGGGCGGTAGTAACCGTCATGCCCGACGATGTCTATTTTAAACATTTCTATAATGAGGAAACTGCTTTGCAGAAATGTGATATCAAGTTATCTGAAATCAAACTGGATTGGAATCGCCTGGGTTCCCGCATGCAGTCAAATTTTGATGAGGACATGGAAGTTCACCTGATAAACGGTAAGGATGTTCCTTCTGTAGACTTAGTTACAAGTTTAATGGAGAAATATGCAACAGTTTTCGATGATGATCACGGGGAAATTAAGAACATGTCAGTTGATTTAATTTTAAAGGATCAGACAACTCCAGTTTTCTGTAAGGCTAGGAACGTGCCTTATGCTCTTCGTGGGGCTGTAGAACAAGAACTCAAAGATTTGCAAAAATCAGGCGTCATTTACCCGGTCACTACTATCACAACTATCCAACTAGATTTTCAGTTAATATTGGTATCCAATTTCCAAAAGTTAATTAATCGATCAATAAAACTTCTCCCCAATACATTGCAAAAATAATGTTCTCAAAATTACCTAATAGTTTAAAGTATCCCGAACCTTGCAGTTTGAAAACGTATAAAAATCAAGTAGACAAATGGTTAGTGGAAACAGGCCGTGGCCAGATTGATCATCATCTTGTGTCATTGTATTCGTAGGGTACGTGTGCGTGTGCGTGTGTCGTCAAAGATGTGTTTGTGTGTGTGAGGGGGGAGTGAGTGAGTGAGTGAGAGTCGGCTCGCTGCTGGCCTACAGGGACAGAGCAGTGACGGCCCTTTGGGGCTACCAGCCGCCTGTACAGGCCCTGTAGTGAGTCGTTGCATGCGTGTATTGTGTGTGTGTATGCGTGTGTGTAAAAGGTGTTTGAATGGTCTCCAAGTCCCAGTGATTTTTGACATAATTATTAAATAGTTTCTTCATTTGATTTTTCTTTTTATTTACATTTGCTAGTTATTTTTTATAGTGTTAACGTTATCTGCTGTGGCTTCCTGGTATAATGATTTTTCTCCTCTTTTTGTAAATGCAACTTGTCTATATAACAATGTTTACACTATAGAATAAGGATGGACTGATGTACTCGTTCCTCACGCACAGGCTTTGCCTATGTGGGGATCTTCCATTATTTTTAAGAATTATTGCAATTTCTGTAACCATTAATTTGTTATGGAATAAATGATATTTGATTTGATTTGATTTGACTAAAACAGAATGGAGCACTCCAATTGTAGTTTTTCCTATGCCTAACAATGGTGTTCGCATTTGTGGCGACTTCAAGGTCACGTTGAACCCTAACTTGCGAAGGACGCGTTGCAGAAAGTCAACAGTCCCGGAAGGTCAAATAATTTATACCTGTGCCGCTAGGTCAAAAACTACAATGTTTGCAGTGTCTGTAAATCAAAAATCCCAGTAAGTCAAATAGTACACTCCGAGCTAAAAACGTGGTCTATGTTAAAGCAATTGACTTATTGGGAATTTGACCTAATGCAACAGCAGTTTTAATATAACGAAATAAGATAAAATATAAGTTCAGTTTCGCTGAGTCAACAGTGCCGGAAGGTCAAAAGTATAATCTGTTAAAAACAACGATAGTCCTCTCGACGCATGACTTCAATAATTTCGTGTTTTGGTGTACTTAAAGTTGTGCTAAAATTTTGAAAATTGGCACAGAGCTTCTTGGTTAGTCCTACTCGATGACTATTTTGTTGGAACTTTAAACTATTTACCGATCTAATTAATAAAAATTGATATGTATGGTGAAATAGTTTTAAATCGTAATTTCTAACATAAAAAAGTTAGCATGCGAGATTTTTTTTTGTTTTTGGGTTAGTGAGGTTTCGTCTGTGGCAAAGTTGTAGCCAAAAGTGTGATGCGTAAAATATATTTTTTTGAATTTTTTACAATCAGTGGTTCAATAGATAACTTGGGTTGAAGAGGACGGCAAATTTAGCATTTCGCAACCCATGGAAAGAACTACATCGTACGATGCGACTGCTGAGTGGACTTTTAATTTACAGTTCTAAGAACAAGAAAAAGATGAATATACAGATCACCAGTACATTCATATTATTTATAAAACATCTTTCTGTATTACCAGCTTACATTTTTCACTTATAAGAATACATCATAAACAGGGTGTTAAAAATAAGCGGGGAGATACTTTACCTAGTAATTCCTTGGGTCAAAATAAACAGAAAATCAAGGATAACATTTTTTCCGAAATCGTTTCGTTAACCAGATATCCACCATTTTGTATTTTTTACATACAAATATTTATCTTTGCACTTTTCCAACCGATGTTTATGAAACTTGGTATGTATGTTAATGTAGGAGAGACCCATGTTATAAAAACAGATTCATCTCGATTCACCCTAAAATTTCAAAATTTAACACTTAACTACAGTATAATATACTTTACTACACCACAATATTTACGTATTACCATAAGTCTTTAACAAAATAAAACGTTAACATTTTTAAAATCCAAAGTAAATCAATATAATCTTTCTTTTTTGAAAAATATATTTTAAAAAAAGGCGATGGTAAAATAACGACAGGCGAGTTTCGATCTGGGTGTTTCAGGTTTGAATCTAGGAGGATTTAACATTAATTAGGTAACATTAATGTTTAATCCTCCTAGGTTTGAACTGATTTAGAGGAATACATGAAACCGAATGGGGGAGGTAGCAACAAGTGCACTAGTATTTACTAGTGTCCAATTACAATTTGATGGATTTAACCAAAACCTTTTCTATTTCACTTATTTTCAGCTGTTAAATTTCAAACGATACGTTTTAGTGACCTCATTAACGTTATTATCATCATCTTCGTTTGAGTTTGGGTTTGCGGCAATGTATTTTTATGAATAAAACCTTTAATTTGATACCAAACTTGACCTCTGCTGCTATTAATTGACTGTATGCACTATTAATTAACAGCTGTGTCTAAGGATTATGTCGGCCTTAGTCATAAACAGGACAACAAGATCGCTCCACTCATCCCACACTCATCTCCATTCATACTTGGCTTAAAATGCATACATTTGTATGGTCGCCATTTCAAAGCAACATGGCTAAATTATCAATGAAAAACGTGGAAAACCTTATACGAGTGTGAGTAAGTCCGAAAACAAGAGTAAGTCCGAAAACAACTCTAAAAAACAATAAGCAATAAATTGCAAGAACCGTTGCTTATATCATTGGGTATACACGTATGTACTGACGTGTATGAGTGAAAATTTAAAAACGTACGTTTTCAGGAAAAGCACTTTGCAAATTTGTTTCCCCTTTTTTCAAAACTTTTATTATTATTTTTATTTCATTAACATTTGAAGTTTCATAAAATGTCCATGGTAACGCAATATCTTTGGTATTTTATTTTTAAGAGCATCTTTAGTGGAAAAACACAAAATCCTGTCACGACCATAACAGACATTTAAAATAGTTAATATTATTTTTATAACTATGTTTTGCTATAAACTAATTTACTTTTATGACCATTATACATTAAAAAGGTCACTGAGCTTTTGGTATATTTGGTCTTTCTAGAAAAAATTAAAAAAAAACTCAAAAACTTGAAAAAAAGCCAATAAAATCTTTTTAAGTTTGTATAACTCCGAAAAAACTTACCTGAGACCCGAAAAATCGTTATGTTTGTATAGAGGTGTGCTTCTTTTGTGTATAAAACATTGAAATATGACGATATTTTAATTTTTGAATTTTTTATGATAGAAATCATAAACGTGATGGTCAGAGACAAGCGGTACGGTCGTGAATTTTCTGAAATAATCTAAATCTTTCTAAACAATCCTTCAATTATACTGTTAGTTATAAAAAAAATAAGTGTTTCAATTGAACTAAACTGTTCAAATTACAATTATATTAAAGTTATTGTCACGACCAAACACACTATAATCCATAAGCCTGGATTGGTCGTGAAAAAACCCGCGATGGTCTTGAAACTTTGGTCGTGAAATTACGTGTTATTCGGCGCTGTTCTGGCGGTAGCCCTGCACCTCATGTTCGAGGATACAAAGTGGACTTCTAGGTTAATCTAGCAATTGAAATATCTTATAAACAAAAATTAACACCATGTCTACTTCATCGAATGACTACTTACGGTCATGGACACACCAAAATTACAAAAAACACAATCTTTCCTTTATTAATCTTGTAATTCCTCCTTTCAACTCGAAACGACCGGCACTACAATCCTGACGTACACCCCGAACTAGTCTCTAAAACCAACTGACTCTATCAACGCCAGGCTTGCCACTGTCGTGCTCCAAAGTTGAAAATTTTTCCCAAATGGTCGTGACGCCAAATCGAGGGACAGACTTATTTTGTCATGGTAGTCAGTTTGCATAGACAATAAAATTATAATATGCTCCTTTTTTGTAAGTTTAATAACCATTGATGACATAAAAATATGGCTTTATATATTTCGGCATGAATAATTAGTCTAAAAACAGGGTGAAAGTTGGAAAATTTACCCTAGGGACACGTCATGGTCGTGAATTTCGAGACTTTAAAAATACGAAAAAAATACCTAGAACCTATTTAAAACCAAATAAATGTGTGTAACATGTTGCCCCCGTCCCAAAAAATATTAAAACACATAATAATAAACTAAAAATCCAGTATCTACGAAGTAAAAGGCCAGGGACATGAAAACGTACGTTTTTAAATTTTCACTCGTATACTCAATGCTTATATCGAACAAATGTACATCGTGAGAATTTCCATTAGTTGTTCCATTCAGTTTTGTGTCTATTTGTATAATAGTTTAGTTGACTCTTTTAAAGTCAGCGGAAATTGTGACTGTTATTACCCTTGAAATGATGTTTGTGTAGTACTTTGCAATCCTACCAATGCTTATAGAATCATACGATTACAATTTTCTGGTTAGAATATGTCGCATAGAGTGGTGACTACTGTATATTTTTGGTTTGCTTGTAAAACAGGATCAACAGAGATTTTCCATCGACTTAAACAATACGATACTCTCAAATTGTTCATTGCTATAACAAACTATCACACAGTTTGATGAATATTTGTGTGTAAACCACATACAGTACACCTGTATTCTATCTATTTTTCCTTTTATTTTTCCAAGACTTTATAGAAAATCACGCATTACGTGATCAGTGAAGAAAGGCTGAATCCCATGTGTTTTATAGGTAAAGAAGTAAAGAAGAACACTGCTTCAGGTCAGAGCATTCAGTTATCATCAGCAATTGTAATTCCCGAATCAGTAACTGAATCAATAGTCAATTATGTAAGGGTTTGTTGATTATTTATAATGCACTTTACATGCTCCATTTGATAGTTTATAATAATTTACTCGGAATCTATAAGACACCTTTGGCTTGTATTAAATATTGGGTTGGGCCGTTTAGTATTTTGATTACAATAGGGGTACTCGTCAAACAGTTAAATATTATTATTTCTATGAATTTAATGGGTAACTTTAAAGATTAGGTGGAATTTCTAACAATACTTCACCGTAATCAGCAGCAAACATACATAAGGAATTCCAGTTATTACAACAGACGCTCTGACAGCCCGTCAACATAAGACCTGCAGACGGGTCAACGAATATGCTGAAAAAAATAACGAGATAAGTGAGTGTAAAGTGACTATTTAAATCCGGTCGTCATACGCCACGAGACATTCCGTCAGTGAATGGGAGACCCACACAAGGGTGAAGATCGATAACGCGCTGCATTTGGAATGGAAAAAATTGCACAGGTCCTCGAAAAGTACTAAATTCTCGAGTCCCGAAAAAGTCAAGTGCCCAGAATGTCTTATACACATACGGAAATTCAAGTCCTCAAAATATTGCAATAGTGTATTTTCGTATAAATTCTTGAGACCCGAAAAAGTCAAGTCCCCAAAATGTCTTATACACTTACATATATATGAATTTGAACGGATGGTGTTTTTGGCCTCTAGGGACTCAAAACGAAAAATTACATCGGTCCCGGGTCCAGGTGTTGCCATGAGTACTACGGTAATAGCTTATTCCCTATATGCGAAATTCGCTAAAAACCTAATAATTCTATAGAATAACTAGCTGTACCCGCTGGCTTTGCCCCGTTTAACTAATTAATTTTCAAGATGAGCTTGTTCGCATGGCTCAATCACGTCCTGGTTGAAGTTCGTTAGCTACGCTCACTCACCTTTAGGTTGGAGCTCGTTCGCTGAGCTCACTTGCCTTGGTGTTAACTCGCCTCCAGGTTGAAGTTCGTTCGAAACGCTCACTCAGCTTTTGGTTGCAAATTAGCTGTTGTCATAAATTGTTTAATTGACACAGCTGTTAAGATTCATTAATTCCTTTTAAATATGAAAAATCATAAGGTTAACATGGGAAACTCCAGAGCCACTGGGGCGAAGCTCGAATGCCCTATCATAAAAAAAATTACTCAGTTTTCCTATTTAATGCCCAAAGAATCGGTGTATCGAATTTCAGCCTCCTAGGTAAATGGGAAGTGGGAGAATTAGTGATGATGAGTGAGTGAGAGTGAGTGTGTCAGTGAGGGCTTTGCCTTTTATGAGTATACATAGCACATTCAACCAGCTGTTAGTTAAAACAAATTATATTGGACTAAAACAAATCGATGATTACAAAGAATACTTTAAAAAATAATTTGAACATCCTACTACTGTATTTTACTATGCATATTTAATTAATCTGCCATCCTCGTACCGACGAATTAAATGTATTAATGGTGAGCATTACACATAGTATAAATAAGTCAACCATAAGTATGGATTTGAATTTTCTTCCAAATGCTGAATTTGTGTCACAAATGCTGAATGTTACAGCTGTTATGTAAGCAAATATGTTGTACTAAAAGCTAGCTAGAAGCATTGACTATTGGAGAAGGTTAGCATCGGCTGCTAGACCTTTTAAAAACTTAAACTTAATTTATAAAAAACTGGGACACTAATTTTAAATTATGGCTTTGAAATTTCCTAGTTCTCAAAATTGTCTTTCTTTCAACACAAAACTAATGAAAATCCATCGACTGGTTTATTCAGAATCGTGAAAAAACCCCATTTACGTTTTAATAATATATATGATAGTTTGGACAGGTTTCAACCCTTCCGAGGCGTAATACATTTACACAGTTTATATTTAGACTACATTATAACTCATAAAATAGTTCTACAATTAAATGGATCTCCTTTTACAAACGTATATAATAACCAGAAATTTTCAGATCGTCCTTGCGTGTATTTTATGCCACAAATTTTGACGAAAGGCTATACCTATTTACAGTGTTGACCAAACAGTTGGCAAGAAGCATTAATAGATAAGCTATGTACCAAATATGATAATTTTAGCTCTATTCTAATTATGACAAAACACGAAGTAACTAAAAGCGAGTTTTGTTGGTGTAGTAAGCGTTGCAGGAGGTCTACTTTACACTGAATCGATGTTAACTTTTATTGCTTTTGATCTTCTGGCACTGTTGACTCAGCGAAACTGAACTTGTATTTTACCGTATTTCGTTATATTAAAACTGCTGTTGCATTAGGTCAAATTCCCAATAAGTCAATTCCTTTAACATAGACCACGTTTTTAGCTCGGACTGTATTATTTGACTTACTGGGACTTTTGACCTACAGACACTGCAAACATTGTAGTTTTTGACCTAGCGGCACAGGTATAAATTATTTGATCTTCCGGGACTGTTGACTTCCAGCAACATTCCCACTTGCGAACTGGTCATTGGTGAGATTCCCCTGTTGTTAGGAAAACTATGCTGTTATAAAAGTAAACAATATTGTTATGAACAACTCTTCAAGTCCCAATCACTAATCCAATCCCAATCCCAATCCACTAATCCCAATGAACCCTAACTTGCGAACCGGGTCATTGGTGAGATTCCCCTGTTGTTAGGAAAACTATGCTGTTATAATACTGTTATGAACAACTCTTCAATCCTAAGAGTTGTACTGAAACCGCTACATTAAAAAATTGTCATAGGTAAAATATTTAAATTGTATAAGCCTATTAATTAGTTATTATCTGTAAAGGAAATTATGAAGAGATCTGAAAAATGGATTGAGTGAATCATATCAAGATATCAAAATTCATTTCTCTGGCCCTGGGCTAATTTTCATGACGATACGTTTTACTTATACGTAAAATCGTAAAATAGTCCAACGATTAAGATTGCTCAGTAGCTTACATGTTTTGATGTTGTGAAGACAACATTCTGAAAGCTTACAACTCGTCAAAAACACAATTAAAAGATACACAACAAGAACATAAAAAACATTAATAATGTACATATACAGAAACATTTAGATATTGCTAGCTATCCTGATACTACTTATTTAGTCTGTCGCGTGGGATTGGTCACGTCACGTTGTCTCCTCTCCTACTGTTATCACTCATGTTATCAGATCATCTATCAGCTGTTCTTGAATGTAGAATCGTAGTGAGAACAGAACTGTAATTTTTTGTTAAAAATGTGGTCTTTACACTGTTTGTCATTACAAATTTTATAAATTTCAAACTCCTACAGCGTGTCAAGTTTGCTACCTTTCTCACAGAAATTTATATTTTCCAAACCATCGTCAATGCTGCTCATTGAGTGATTTCAGTCAACCAGATGTTGGGCAAAGACCGATTCCTTTTTTAACATTTTTGGAGTTGTCTGTGTTCCTTGTAACGGCTTTCAAATCAAGAACAACCATATTTTCTGTGATAATAATAAAATCAGCATGCATTTCAGATCTGTGGATGACACCATTTGTCTTATTAGTTTTTATGATTTTTCGTGCGATCTGAGCTTTTCACTTATCTGGCCTTGCTGTGGCCTGTTAAGGTTGGATAATCGATACTCCATTATATGCACCATTTTTATATTTTTTATGTTCCAGGTTGTGCTTGTTTTAATTGTGTATTTGACGAGTTACAAGCTTTAGTGTTATCTTTGCAACGAATCATGTTGCCTAAGCTGCTGAGCAATCTTAATCGATGGACAATTTGACGGAGATACATAAAGCCTATTATTGACATATCAAGATAGCCTAAAAATGAAGAAATGAAATTAAATTCAACTCTGGCCTAAGCAAGTTTTTGGTCCCCCACTTTTTTCCCTAAATAGTAAATTTTACAGAGGACGGAAAAACATCTGCTTTGGTTATTTGAGCAATTAATTTTTGGATTTAGTAAATGGTAGCAGCCTACAAAAACTAACATGTTTAACTATGTAGTAAATAAATGATCATCTGGCATTCATGCCTTGCAGATGATGTCCAAGGTTTGCAACTTGGAAACTCTTAGGATAATCTATTATTCTCTAATTCATTTTATCCATGTTTTGCCTCCTGGATTGATAAAGAGTAATAGTAATAATAATAGGCTAAATACCTTATTTACGTCTTCAATCCTAGTAGTCTTTTAGCGAATTTCCCTATAGGGAAGTAGCTATTACCGTAGGTGGCACGGTAAGACCTAGACCCGGGACCGATTTACTTTTTCATTTTGATGTCCCCAGAGGCCATTCGTTCAAATTTTTATATATATATACGTCCGTGAACGCGATAACTTGAGTAATTTTTGTCCGATTTTGATGAAATTTGGTTTAAAGGTGTAAAGCGGGATAAACTTGAATGAGTTCGCGAACCAGCACGATCGGACCATGGGAACGGGGCTTTACGGGGGGTTTTATGGGGTAAAAATTGGTTTTTCTCACTTTTGACCCTCATAACACAAAATTTCCCGATTTCTCTTTGGACCTTTTTAAAGAGCTTAAAAAAACAAATAATTTAGTATATAAAAGTATTTTTGTTCGATTATTAGTAACGGAGAAAATTTAAAAAATTGTAAATTTAAAATTCCCATGTTATTCTTATGGAGAATATTGTCAAATGTTGTAGTTTGCTTGTTTATGGATATATTTTGATCAAACTTGGCAAATTTATTTATTTTGTACTAAGCTATCAATATTTTACTCAAAAACACACTTTATTAGTTTCCTTGTAGCAGCAAACCTAGGTACTCGTTAAACCTAATGTTATAAAATATATTTAACTGAAAATCAATTCAGACAAATGGAAATTCGCTTAGTCGGCAGGTTTGCTGCGGCGGGGGTATTTATGATTACTATAGTTTCGGAGCTAACAGCTCCATTGTCAAATCTTCTTGTCTTGTTATATTACTGTTGATAGCATTGGTCATTGTTGAATTTCACATGTAGACATACACACACACACAAAACATTTATATATACAAGCAACATTGAAATTTAATATTTTAGCCGGCCTAAACAAAAGTGACTAGCGTTGTGGTTGTACGGACCGGTACACTGACTGACCAATGCTGGAATGTTGTGAAATTCAACAATGACCAATGCTATCAACAGTAATTTAACAAGACAAGAAGATTTGACAATGGAGCTGTTAGCTCCGAAACTATAGTAATCATAAAAAGACTACTAGGATTGAAGACGTAATTAAGGCATTTAGCCTATTATTATTACTATTATTCTAATTCATTCCCACATATCCTATGGGATCGCCATTTATGGAGCAACAACTAGGGCAAATTTGGATAAAATACTTATAAAACAAGACGTAAATATATTAGAGTGATCATGAAATTAAAAAGAACAGATTCAGTTAAAAATATCTTTCCCTGAATTGGGTATGTTAACAGTTTAAAGTTTGTATATTTATGAGACAATTATTTTTGCAAAACAATTTCATTTATTATCCACTGCAAGTAAATATAACACACGCTTTCAAATTAACCTTCCTAGACATAATTTAGAATTCTACACCAAAAAGCCTTCATATGCAGGATTAAAATTTCTTCAAAAATTACCTATTTGACTTAAAAAATAAAATAATACAGATTCAAAAGCCTACTAAAAGACTTATTCATAGATAAGAAACCCATTTTATTCTATCAAAGAATTCTTAAATTGTAATCTCGAAATGTTCATTTGAAAACCAGATACTACCTAGTTTTACTCTGTCGTAACCTTTTAAGATTTTGTGATTTTTAAAGTTATAGCACTCATTTTTAGTTTTACAATAGGCTATAGAACCTTTGTAATGAATGATTTTAATTATTTAGTTTAAATTTTTTTGTTTATGTTAGTTTAATGACGCTATTCAAGACATATTGTCTAAACTAACTTGAATAAAGAATATTTGATTGATTGATTGATTGATGTTATTTAAGCTTTATGTACCTAATCTCCAATCAAACATTTGTTGAGTTTACTGACACATAACCTGAGTTGATTCACATCACAGATTTACCTATTGTATAATTTCAGAACAAAATGCATACCAGCTCAGCAGATTCTCCCAGAATATTTTAGTAGGCCTATCTTAGCTACGCAGTATGAATTTGAAACAATAATTGAGTCATAGAACTAAAATAAACAAACATTTTCAAGGTTGGGATTAAATGTCAGTTGGATATTTAAAATATCACCGAGGATCTGTATTTTAGCAGGGACTGGTTTATGAAAAAAAATATAAATAATATGTTCATTACCGGTACAAAAAATGTAACAATTCATTTTTGTTTAAAATATTTATCCCATAGGCCTTACATAGGTATTTATTTACTATTTGCATTCTCAAACATTAAAATTAGGCAACACTTTATATAAAAAGTCAAACCTCATAAGTGTCAAGATGATCCTTGAAGTGTTTCTTCAAGTTGACCCGCAGAGGGTGCCAGAACAACTCGCGGCCAACTAGAGCTCTTGAGACAGCATGTACCAAGCAATGGCCGTCACCATCCGCATGTAAGGGTACAAGGGTGTCACTGCAATCATGTCAAATGCGTTTTAGGCCTATATAGAGATTTACAAGTTATTCATAAGCCTACTTTTTTACAACATTAATATAGGCCTAGCTTTATTGAATGAAACATGCTTGGGATTAACTATTCCAGTGAATAAAGGTCACTTTAGTAGCTTGTCAGTTTGTTCTTGAAGTGGGTTTGTAGGTTTTTTGCTTTAGGTGTAGTGGTGTGCGATTTTGATTCGATTCAGCATGCATCAAAATCCCTATGAGTCGACTTGGCCCAGATTCATAGGAAAAACTATTGCACCGATTAAATCCCAATCCCAATGCATAAATAAAACTAATTTAGGCCTCCAAAATGAGTTTTAGATAGGGATGTGTCGCTTATCGATACCACTGATACTTGGACATTGGTATCAGCATCAAGAATTGATTGCTAAAAGTCGATTCCGATACTCCGATACCGACAGCGACAGATATTTTATTTTAACATTTTTATTTATTAGCTACCTATTTGTTTTGTAATCACGGCTAACAACTTTAGTAGCCAACTTGGAACTATTTAGTTCAAAACAGCCACAGTGCCTTTGTTTAGCTTCAGCTGTTTTCTCTGCAGATGATATTATATTGCACAACACAATCTACAATTTCAAGATGTCAAGACAGTCAGAATTATTCAGTCTCAGACAACCGGCGCGATAATAGATCCATATTTTATCTAACCTATCTACCTAGTTAAAGAGTTTGGTGAAGTTTTAAGTGCTACTGGTATTATAACATAGTGCATTGATTGAAAAATATCATACTCATAGTCCATGTCGATTTTGTAATATTATAATGAATGGTGAATGTTGATAATCTAAGAAAAATCAATGTATGTAATGAGAGTTCTCATTGGTCAAGAGGCGACGCTGCACTGCCATTTCAGCCAATCGACGTTCGAGTTTGAAGAGAGCAAATGACGATTGCTTTGACGTCCTTTTTTGTGAGTCTATTGTGGGAAAGGTATCGATAAATTTTGAGAACTGATATGTAGGACGTGTTTGTTGATAAAGAGTATAAAATTAGGTTACAAGTTTAAAACAGTGTGATTTTCTTGTGTCTCCCAAAGACCTAGATTCGACGTTCAATCTGGCATAGTTAACTGAATCTTGAGCTATGGCTTTATAATATTGTAATAAAAACATACGATTTCTTCCGATTATATCGATATGAATATTTTTGGGTCAAAACATCGATTGTTCCGATCCATCTTTGCCACCCCTTCATGAAGGTTATAGACGTAAGAGCCAGGCCGGCCGGTTCTTTAATATTTTTCATTGAAATGGCGACCATACAAAGTAGGTATCTTAAGCCAAGTATGAATGGGTATGAGTGTAGGATGAGTGGCACGATCTTGTAGTCTTGTTTGTGACTAAGGCTGACATATTCCTTAGACACAGCTGTTAATTAATAACCCTAAGAGCTTTTTTAATGGCAACTAAGGGACCTACAGTTTATAGTGGAATCCTAACCACATTCTTGCCTTGGTATTAACGGATTGGTCTAATTATCAGGACAGTACTGGGGATAGTCATAGTACTCACTAGTGCGGACGTTAATCCACACCAGAGAGTTGCATCCACAGTGCATGCCTATAAATATCCACAATTTGTGACCTCCTAGTAGCTGGATTACAGGACGACGCCACCGTCCTAGTCACTCTTTGTATCATCGGGAACATACTTAAACACTTTTGTTACTAATTATATAAAACTATGAAATTTTTATTTTAAGCACCCGAAGAAACATATTTTGCTGCACAGTGCACACGATTCTTTGCCTTTCTTTCTTTATAGTTATAAGCTTTTTATGTTTAACCAAACATCTTTAATGGTAGGCCTACTGTTGATACAGCCATATTAGAAACTTAAGGCTGCATTTCATGAATCAGTTTGGATCTTGAGCACAAAGAGGTTTTAGTAAATTGTTTGATAGTAATAGTGTTAATATATGAGCTGCACATTTAGTTAGGTCTAAAGCTTTGACTACAAATAACTTACATATTTTCGTTGTACGGCAGTAGCAGAGCTAGAGTGTCTGCCAGGTAGCTAGCACTACCGCTTTCATCTCTCCCGTAACCGCTGATGTTCAAATGTCTCTCCTCGATACTGAAGCATCTGTCTCCAAATACACTACAGTCGAAGGTTGTCATCTGTAAGAGCTCTTTCAGTGGCTTCGCCTTCCCTGTCTCCTTGTCCATCCCATGACTCGTCAGCAAATGGGACAACAGCTTGTGATGGTAGTTTGAGACTCCAAGCACTTTTATAGTCTCAGGAGAGGCCCTGATGTGGTTTGATGTCTGAGTGTCTGTCACCAGGCTTATCATATTGGTTTCTAAGCCCTCCACGGGTTTTTTATCAAGCAAATTCTCAACATTGTGTGTCTGTCCACATCCCCAACATACCACTTTTGTCAAATCGGCTGGGAAGATAATACGGTAGTGACAGTACTCGTCTAAACATGTGCTGTAGAACATGCTCCTGTAAAAAAAAAAGATTTCCAGTTACTTGAAGACGTACCAGTGTCAGAGACTCTAGAGGCTATTTGTAGGTGATAATTTTGACTAAGATTAGATAGACCTAGGGTTAGATAGAGCCTCCATAAAAAAGAGGATGATTATGACTTTCGGAACTTACCAGGGGGGGATCCCACGTAATGTTTTAAAGTTCAAAATAAGTGAAGTTTTTATAGAATTTTTATAAACTAGAACTCTCTTACTTACATTTTGGGATTTTTGTAAAACTTGTTTGAAAATGCCTAAAAACGCATACCGGTAGCCTACATTGTATGTTTTTAAAAGTTTGAGCTAGAATTTTTTATTTGCTAACTTAAGTTAGGCCTATATATTTTTAAAACAATCATGAAAATATCTTGGCTTTCATTTTAAATGAGGCATAAGGCTTAAGTTATGTTAACAATGCTATTGAAAAAATCTTTTAGCGGAATCAAAAAGCAAATGGGGCAAGCTAAATTAGTCTCTGGTCTGACTGGTGAGCGATGAGCAGAGAGAGACCATGCTTTATTAATGTTGCAACAGTCTTGAGTGTTAAACACAAAATTTTATCCAAATAGGAAATAAAACTTCTACATAGTATAACTCATAAGCTATTATTACAGGGTGGTAACAATATTTAAACTTAAGTTTCCAGTTATATCCTTATTATATTTAAGGTGTTTGAAGATTAGGCCCAAAGCCAATTGCAGTACTAGGCCTAGGGTAGGCTACATGTGTGCAAAAAAATTTTCAATTTTCTTAAAAATGTCAAAATCCTGGACATTATAAACTTAAAGATTTGCCAATAATCCCCCCTTGGCGTTTTTTGACTACGCAAAAAGAGGACGTGTCCAGGATAAGGACGTCTGGGATCCCTATAACCTTAAGATAATGAAAACATTGTGCCATTTGATTGAATGGTAAACTCGTTAAGTCTCTTAATACAAGTTGATTTTTTCACATAGTGTTTTGATCTTGGACCTGCGAAACGTTATCACCAGTTTACTACTTGACGACAAAAATGTGTAAAGGTATTACTATTAATAAAATTATGTTAAGAAAGAAAATGTATTAGCATTTAATATACAACAGCAATGCAATAACTGAAAGCATTGGTGCAGACAGTGGTTAGTGTTCAAATACAAAACTGAAAATATCTTCATATTTATTGATAATGGGTTATAAACCTCTAGAAAATGAACTGCATTCTATAAACGGCTTTGCAACACGAGATTTAGAATCTAATTGAAACAAAACTATCATCGTACAAACAAAATACACACTTGCCCTAGGATAATAGGAACACAAGAGAGGAAAGGTAGTGTAAACCTCAGTTGACTCTTATTTCAAGACGGTTAACTTAACTTAGTTGTACTGTGATCAAATCCATATAACACACATGAGACATTATATGGCAACTAACTTACAGATCTGTATTTAACTGTAGACCTTGACTTGCCTACTTTGATATTCAATGTTTTCTCTAGGTCAATAGGGCTCTAAGTTACATTACCTCACCATTAATTGTCAGTAAAGGTAACTAGCCAAGTAGTAGGCCTATAACTAAAAGTAGGCCTGCTCTATTTATGATACCTTTCTTAGTACTCTCTTAGTCTCTTGTGTACTTATCATCAATTTCTACAATTTTTTATAGGCCTACTTAACTTAATGGGCCCTAACGTAAGCCTAACTACTTTAAGTTAGAGAACAATTTTTTACATTCAAGGCAAACAAAACTTTATCAATTAATCCCTTAGAGCATAGGCCTAAGTGGCCTACAACACCTAAGAACCTAGAGCAAAGACTACTAGAGATTGGGCTACTAAAATCCTGACCCTGGTGGAAATGATCACGCAGCCTTGGTAATGTCCGTCAGTCAACTGAACAGTGAGGTGAGTCAATCTTTGCCCTCTTGGCACTCATCGTATGTTTGTAGAATAAAGGCTAGGCATCTCTAATCCCCGCACCCTAGACTTTTTTAGGGACTCTTTATCAAGTGTACGATGGGAAAATGTGCTGTCAACCAGAGGTGAAATGTGTAGTTTTGAACAGTTTTTTGAGTTCTTTCGGGATATTGTTGATGCTTTCTTTCCAGTTTCTGAGCAGAGATTTAAGAATAAGAAAAGAAGCCCAAAGCCCAAGGTTAAATATGGAGACTGGTATACACCTGAACTCAAGGATCTTATGTTTGCCCTTAAGGATAGGTTTAGGGAAGACAATGAGGTCGCAACCTGGAGGATGTACTTGGCTCTTAAGAAACAGTACAAGGGAAGGATGGAGCTAGCCAAGAAAGCTTATAATGCCAAGTGTATTGAGGAGGCCCCAAACAGGTGCAAGGCTGCCTGGGACCTTGTGAATATTCACCGTACAGCACCCAAACGTGAGGTTGTTTTTGCCAGCCCGGACGACTTTAACAACTTTTTCTGCGATTCTGTGAGGGACATTGTTGATCGCCTGCCCCCATGCGTCGTCGATCCGGTTGACTTGTTGGCAGACAGAGTTCCGACCCGAGACAATGTGCGGTTGAATACCTGGAGACTTGCCACTCCTGAATCCATCAAGTCTATTGTAGGAAGTTTTAAACCCTCTACCAGCCAGGATGTCTATGGTATGTCCCCCAACCTCATCAAGACCATTATTGGTGAAATAGATGCTCCCTTGTTCTTCTGTATTAATGATTGTCTTCAGATGGGATTTTTTCCAGATAGTCAGAAGGTCTCGAAAACTGTTCCTGTGTTCAAGAAGGGGGATGTGACAAGCCTTTCGAGCTACAGGCCAATTTCCATAGTACCAGTTTTTGGGAAGGTGATGGAGGCGGTCATTAAACCCCAAGTGGAGGACTTTTTTGAGGAGAACAAACTCCTCACTGAAATGCAATTTGGTTTTCGTCGTGGAAAATCTACGGCTGCCGCTAGCAGTGGCTGCAGTGGCAGAACGAGTCAGTGCTGCTTTTGAAGACCATCGCTCAACCACACTTACTCACTGCGATCTGAGCTGTGCCTTCAACACTGTGTCTCATGAGGTGCTCCTTAAGAAGCTCTACTTCTACGGGCTGGACGGAGTCGTCCTATCTACTCTTCGATTCTACTTTCTAGATCGTACACAGATGGTGACTTTGGCAGGTGCTTCCTCCTCTTGCAGAGCTGTGGAGCATGGAGTTTCTCAAGGATCCATTTTAGGACCGCTTTTATTCATAATTGTGATGAATGACCTGGATGATGATGGCGGTACCCTTCTTTTTGCGGACGACAACACCCTCCTGGTTCAAAATCTTCAGGAAATAAATGAAGATATGGAGCTTCGACTGCGTAACGCTTCAGCCTGGTTTGTAGCAAACCGTTTGGAACCAGCTGAACCCTGACAAGACCCAGAGGATGGTTTGCTGTCTGGCTCACATTCCTCCTGTAGATCAGAGCCAAGTTAAGCTCTTGGGAATTGTATTGAACATAGGCTAGGTTGGGATCAGCACATCGACCAGACTATAAATAGACTCTCTCGTGTCTGCGCCCTCCTTCTCAAGCTGAGATCATCTGTGACTGAGGACTACCTTAAAATGGTCTACTTTGCTTTATTCCATTGCCACGTTACATATGGACTGCTTTTGTGGGGACATTCTCCAGGCACAGTAGAGATTCTCAAGATTCTGAAAAGGGCCTTAAGAATCATCACCTTTAGTGACAGACGGGCTCATAGTAGGCCCCTTTTTGTGAGACTAGGAATACCTAGGTACTGTCTTCGGTCATTACGTTCTCCTGTGCCTTCTTTATGTTTGGGATAAACATAGAGACCTTACGTCCCGTGCCATGGTCCATCCCTACAACACCAGGCAGAGAAACATGCTGGATGTTCCCCGCGTTAGGTTCTCTAAGACAGCTGCTACATACCAAATTCAGGGGCTTAAGTTCTTTAACAAACTGCCAATGGTCATTAGGGGCTGGAAAAGGGGTTATCTCAAAAAAAAGCTAATGTCGCTAATTAAAGAGAGAGCCTACTACAGCATCTTTGAGTTCATGGATGATAAGGAAATAGCAAACATGCGGTAGCCATCTTTTCCATCATCCCTGAAAGTAATTTTTAACTTGTATATATGTATATATATTGATTTTTTATATCTAAACGGTTTTACACGTTGTGGACTTATTTTTCTTTTGTGCGTGTAAAAGAAATGTTTTATTTTTTTGTCGAGACACAATCTATCCCTTTTTTGGGTAAAAGATGAAGAAGGAGCAAGTAAGTAGGCCTAAGTAAGTAAGTTCTTATTCCAGTTTATGTAGCCTTTTGTAGGGATAACTTATAAGTCTGAGTAACTTAGGCCTAAGTATAAGGGTAACTTAGGCCTATAGGGTAACATAGACCTAAGTATAGGGGTAACTTAGGCATAAGTACAAGGAATGTCGGTAATTGTGTTGCCAGTCAACGCAAAAAAAATATTTTTGTTATCTAACTTAACTTACCTAACATATTTGTTTTCAACCCTGATTACAAAAATTATAGTCATTTTTGGCAGAAAAGCAGTTTTCCCGGAAAAGCGGAAAAGTTACCGGTACCGTACTTAAAAACTTTTTTGTCCAAAATCCATGTTGTGAGTAACTTAGGCCTGAGGTACTCAAATTGTGTGGAATTTCAAAACCATTTTAACAGTATATTTTTCATTAACATCAGGCAATTAATAACCGCAAAATGTTAGGATAAGTTAGTTTAGGTTTTAATTAACCTAAGTTAATAGCCTAACTTAAACTAACCTAACCAAACCAAACAACAAAATGTTAGGTTAGGTAAGGTTGGCTTAGTTTAGTTTACTTAAGAAGTTAGGCCTACTACAGCATCTTTGAGTTCATGAATGATAAGGAAATAGCAAACATGCGGTAGCCATCTTTTCCATCATCCCTGGAAGTCATTATAATATTGTAGGTCTATATATGTACCTATATATATATTGATTTTTTATATCTTAACGGTTTTACACGTTGTGAAACATTTTTTCTTTTGTGCGTGTAAAAGAAATGTTTTTTTTTTATTTTTGTCGAGACGCATTCTATCCCTAAGTTTGGGTAAAAGATGAAGAAGGAGGGAGTAAGTAAGTAGGTTGGTTAATTGAAACCCAAACTAGGCCTAGCCCAATGCTTTGTTAGATTAGTTTAGGTTATTTAGTTAACGTAGCCTAGTTAAACCTAACCTAAACTAAGTTAAGCTAAGTTAACCTAAACTAACATTTTGCTGGCTTTTGCAAGGTTATTGATTGTTGGATCGTAATGGAAAATACACCGTTGAATTCATCATGAAATTCTGCACAATTTTGAGTGCTCACAAAATGACTTTTGGGCAGACTAGGCTATTCGTAAAATTCCTAACATATCATTTTTGGAATCAGCACTAAAAATTTAACAATAAAAAAATATTTTTTAGAGCGTTGACTGGAGGTTGATATAATTACTTGAATGTCACACGCAACTTAGGCCTAATTAACCTAAGGCGCATCAGGTTAATATAGGCCTAGGTCTAAGTTAGGCATAGGCTACTTATCTCTAAGATCACTAAATTGGTCAACCTTCAGATCAGGGTCGCCAACCATCCCGATTCTGTCAGGACAATCAGACCTTCTGGCCCATCCCAATTTTATCCCTAACCAAAGGTGACAACGCTTGCAGCTGCAGATAGCCAAGGCTAACAAAGATAAATAGGGATGAGCGATAAATCACAGACTGTGATTTTGTCACCGATATTTTTAAGTCGCAGTCACAGTCTGTGACACGATATCAAAAGTAGCAGCTACCAGAGTCACAGTCTCTGTTCACCATTTGCAGTCGCAGTCGCAGCTTTTTAGTTCAAAATATCGACTGTAGAAGCGCGAGCAGCGCTGTGACTGAGCGAGTCACACTCTGTTCCCCAGTCGCAGTCACAGGCTTTTAGTTCAAAATATCGACTGTAGGAGCGCTGTGACTGGGCTGTATCCGCCGTCCTTGTAAGTGCTGCTCTCTGTATCCTTCGGATTTTGAGCGAACTACTGTACTTTGAGCGGGCTTTGCACCCTATATCGTCAACAGCGCGAGATCACAGTAGCAGTCATTCGGGGTTTGGAGCAGTCACAGTCACAGTCGCAGTCACAAGTAGCTGGTTAGCCGTTCGAGTGATGCACGCCAATGGCATCGTCACAGTTTCGTAGTTTTGAGTATCACCGCACGGAGCGCCACCGTAGCATATATCGCTGTGACTAGTCACCGATATTTTTAACCGATATTTCTTTGTCACAGTCACAGTTCCGAGTGATATTTTAAAGTCACTGATATTCTCATCCCTAAAGATAAATAGCATAGGCTAATTACTTTTGTTATAGGCTAGGCCTAATAGGCCTACTGTAAGTTACTATGGAAGTGTGCCTGTAGGAATAGGCCTAACTCCTCTTTGTTGCCTACAGTATTGGTTTCAGGGGATTGTTAACCTAGTTTATGGGATGTTTGCTAAAACTGTATTTGGGTACACTTCCATATCTGTTGGCACAAACAACCAAATGAGTAATATTGATTATTCGATTGTTTAATTCGATATATCGTTTGGTTAGTTAGGTTAGGTTAACCTTACCTAACTAACCGAACGATTTATCGATCGATATTATCATTCGGTTGTTTGTGCCAACAGATAGGCCTATGGAAGTGTACCCTGTATTTTGGAAGTAGGCCTAGGTCTACCCTACTGCTCTTATAGATAATATTGGAATCAAGGTATTGTTATCGATACTTGGGCTACACTGTATAGGGAATAGGCCTATGTTGGATTGGTCTAACTTGCTAGAAGTTAGTAGAAGATATGCCTAGGCCCGGGATACACAATCTGACCAGTGTAGAGGAATAGGTAGACCTAGGCCTATCATTAAAATGGACAAACAACAAACGTGAATTGTAAATGCCCTCTCCAAAAGCATTCTATAGCTGCCTATCTAAGTTAACAAAAGATACTCACATATTGCAAGAGTCTAAGAGTTACTTTACTTTTAGTAAAACGTTAAATTTTCATTATTGGTGATCGTCATGCTCCAGGGAAGGAAATGGATAAATGGAACAAATTTTGGAGGGACTAGTAGAGTAGTAGAGCCGGTAAAGGTATGGTTATGGAGAGACGGAGAGTGGAGTGAGGACGAGGACGAGGAGAGGACTGAGACTGAGGGGAGAGTTCGAAACGAAACAAGTGAAGTGAGGAGTGGGGAGTGAGTTAGTGTGGTGAGAGAGAGAGCAGAGAGGACTGAGGAGAGAGGTAGAGGTTCAAGAATCAGGACTCAGGGTTGAGATTTTAACTTTAGCTTTATTTTTTTAAGCAGGCTTTGGTTTAATAGACCAGGCAACCTCATTGTACACTGAGTAATTTTAGTTTTTTTTTTTTTTTTTTTTTTTTAAAGTAAAGGAAGTAAAAAAAGAACTAAGAAAGGAAGAAAAAAGAAGAAAAAGAAAACTCTTCTTTTATTTAGTAAGCATTTTCCCTCTTTTAGCGAATTTCCCTATAGGGAAGTAGCTACTGTATTGCCGTAGGTGGCACGGTAAGACATATTGCCTTTGATGTCCCCAGAGGCCCAAAACACCATACGTAAAAAAAACAATATATATATATATATATATATATATATATATATATATATATATATATATATTAATTCGGAACATCTGTCTCCAAATTCAGAAGAGAAATGAAATAGATCAAATGAAAATCCCGGAATAGCTCATTATTTTTTACTCTCTGTATTCCTTTAATTCTTCTTTGCGTTATCTTCATTTGAATTCATTCTATCACCCTGCCAATGACATATTGAACGCTTTTGAACAAAAAGAATATGCCTGGGCGACCTTCATTGATCTCAGCAAAGCGTTTGACTGTGTCGACCATGATGTCCTGCTCCATAAGTTGGAATTTTATGGTGTTCAAATTAATGCTTTAAAACTGCTGAAGACATATTTTGTAACCGAAGACAGATGGTTTTCAGTGGGGGTCGGTGGTCCGCAGTTGCCTTAAGCAACTGTGGGGTACCACAAGGCTCTGTCTTGGGCCCTCTGCTATTCTTAATCTCTATAAATGATCTTCCATCCAGTCTCAAATGTAACACATACCTTTATGCTGATGACACAACTTTGCTTACACACAGCAGAGATTTAGAATCTCTTGAGCTTGAGGCAAAAAACTCAGTAAAGGTAGCAGCAGAATGGTTCTCTGCGAATAGCTTTCTGTTAAACGATGAGAAAACCCAAACTGTTGTCTTTGGACTTCGTAAAATTCCTGAAGCACAATGTGATAAGGTCAAAGTTGTTAAGTTTTTGGGTGTTTATGTGGATCAACTCCTGTCATGGTCATATCATGTTGAACATCTCTGTACTAGACTAAGTAGATTGACATTTCTTTTTAGAAAACTCAATGATGTTGTTCCTTTTGACTATATAAAAACTGCCTATTTTGCACTTTTCCAATCAGCTCTTAATTATGGAATAATCTTTTGGGGCAGCAGCCCTTACATCACTGATGTTCTTTTAATACAAAAAAAGGTGTCAGGATCATGGCAAATGCCAATCACAAGGAACACTGCAGACCAATTTTTGTAGATTTTAAGATTTTGACCGTTGTTAATTTATTTTTATATAACATTTTGTTGACTAGTTTTAAGAACCTGAAATCCCACACTCTTAGGGGTGATGTACACAAGTTTAATACTAGGAATAGAGGTAAAATTGACATCCCTTATGTTAGACTTGAAAAAATGAAATCTTATTATGAAGTACTGGGACTCAAATGCCTAAATAAACTCCCCAAGGAAATACTGTTATTGAACAACAAAGCCTTCAAAAATAAAATTCTTCTGTGGCTGACTGTACACCCTTTTTATGGGCTGGGAGAATTTTTTGAATGTTCAACCAAAGAACTCATAATCTAGTCACTGCCTTGTTCTAAGTATTTTTTTTTCACTAAATTATATCTTGTTATCTATTTTTTCTGTAAGTATACCGTAGTCTTCACTGTGCCATCTAAATGACCTTAGTATCTATTTGATTTTTTTGTTTATGCCTTATTTGTTATGTGCTGTAATTTATCTTTGACTTGTGTTTTTGCAGCATGTATTCAACTTTTTTGACGTATCCTAATGCATGTACATGTCTAATGGAATAAAATATTGATTCTGATACTGATTCTGAATGCATTACTTGTTCAAATGTTTGTTTGTATACCTTTTGTTTGCATAGTTGCATACTTGATTTGATATCTTTGTGTTGTCTCATTAAAGTAGTAGCATGTCACTTGATGATTGGAACTTATAATTATTATTGTCTCATGAATTTGTTGAGTCTGAATTTAATGTATTTATTAAGAGCATTTTCATAATCTTTCGGCATTATTGTACTTGCATTTAACGGATTATTAAACTGCAAAATATTTATGGTAAATATATTATAGTTGTAATTTTGTTATTAATTGATTGTATATTATGGTTTTTATTTATTTACAATCTAGCTGTCTTGATTGTTATTATTGACTTACATTGTAAAAAATGGTGGAACCGTTGATAGTAAATTAATAAATATTTATGTCTATTTTTAAAAAAATGACTGAAACTTAGGTTACATTATTATTGGCAAAAATGCATATGCACATCAACATTTATGTGGCTATGGGAATAAGTTGGGAAACGTTTGCAGAAAACACTAAAAAATGCAATCTTCTAAAAAATTAAAAATATTTACAAAAAAAGTTGTATTGTACCGAACTGTTCCTAACACAGTAAAAATGTCTTAGTTACATAAGGTCTTGGTGAGTCTTTTTAATTAATTGAAAATTATGACTGTTAGAAGTCTTAAAAAAGGCTCCTGTAAAACCGGTACTTGACAATTGCTTGATTTCGAGTTCGAGCCACGGTACACTTGTTAAAAAATTCAACAATATATTAACATAATAAGCTCTCTTTCACACATCATGATTAGTAAACGGCATAAGTTAGGCAGAACGGAAGAACGGAAGAACGGCGGTATTTGTTTACCATAAACGCCTGCAACAATGCGCTGCAAACCACGTGACATGTAGCTAAATGAACCGTAGAGTAAGTGAGCCGTCTTCTATTTTTGTAATATTTGTAATGAAATAGTCTCTTTTAGTATATGAGCATATTCCTGTAATTTATATAAATTCTGTATTTTAGCTCGTCCAACTATACGAGCTTATTTCTGAATTAAAAAATAATTTGTACGCTTGGCTCATAGGCACTATGATATGCAGAATAAGTGAACCCTCTTCATTTACCTATTTGATATTTTCGATAGGCTCGTACAGTACTAGTAAGCCTGTAGTGATCGTATAGACTATGATCTGTAGAGTAAACTGATCCATGTGTTTTAAGAATTGCATATTTGGAGGCTCATAGTGTCTATGATTCGTAGTGTAAGTGAACCCTGACCACTCGCGCCACATCAGCCTCAGAGACAGGAGAAAGCACCATAGATGAGACCGGACCTCCAGATACATTTGTGGCAAGCGATGGAATTTTGAAAAGGAGATTTGGTAATGCCACCGATGAAAAGTATTGATTTAATGTATTTGCCACTTGGTTTGAATCCTTGATTATTTGACCATTAACGTCAAGTGATATTTTTTCAGTATATTTGTCTACATGACTTTCCAGGCTGATTTGGGAAAAATACTACTATTTTGTAATGCTTTTTCTACATCCATAGGCTTTTGTTGCTTTAATTACTTTGCTATAGATTATTATTTTATAATTACTAAAAAAAGTCATAACATTTTCATTTTGAGTTTGAATGTAAATTGAATGGAACAATTATAGTTTTTTTCTCGTAATACCAAAATACCGCGAAATCCAACGGATTACTTGGACAGGTTTCTTTGGTTTAATTTTTGTAAATGGGCAACAATTATTTAAATGAAAATTAAAACATTATTGTCAAAAGCCTTAAACGCGTCATCAAATTGTGTATATTTTTTTAGAAACTGCCATTTTTTCAGTTATCTATAACCTAGTTTATCCAAATAAACCTATCTAATCATAAATAATAACTCGTAAACTAGCTATATAACCAAACAGTGAGACACAAATAATGAGAAACTAACCCTAAAATAATATAAATAAATTGTAAACAAAACACGACATCTACAGAAACCCGGACAGAACTAACAATCAAATTGGCTTCAGCTGCTTTATAAGGATGGGAAATCTACTAAGGAACAATGAGCGCGTTCTGGGAACATGTACCGGTGCACCGGTGCAGATAAACCGGTGACTTACTCATCGGTACCGCCCATACCGCCCCGGGGCAAGAGTCAAGAACGCGCTCTATGTTTTATCTATGCTAGAGGCATTTTTCCGGCAACAAATTAGAGAAAGAAAAAAACTAACAAACATACAGCACAGAAATAGAAATAGACTAACCAACGAGGAGTATGTTTAATCTATGATACAGCCAAAAGGTCCCACTTTGCCACAAAGTATAAATTCAAATTTAATTTTAGGCTTCATGATATAGTCCTGCAAGTAAACTGGAAGAAAGAAAAATATGCGATGCGAATAATAAGAACAAGAAGCAACGTAAACAACAAGTAAAGTAAAGTAATAAGTAACGAAGTGAAAGTAAACAAGCAAAGCAAGTAACAAGTTAAGTAAAAGTAATCTAAGCAAGCAACTAGAAACATAACATAAACTGTTGTTGTTTTTGGCTTGTTCCTTATAACAACGCGATTTCTAAGGAAGTCGAGAGTATTGATTTATTTTCTCGAATTCGACACCCCTTGATTCACTATGGCAGATGATTACGAAGCTGTAATTAAAGGACCATTGAAGCTCAAAAATGAATCCGGTGTGAAAAAGTGAGTGACAATGTTTCATAATAGCCTAATAAATACTTTTGGGTTGAGGATAGACCTTTCCTTTTATTTATTTATCCAAACAGAATGATGACTTAATGTGAAGTCAAGAGAGTTGGCATAGCAATGACTTATAAGACTAAATCATTAAACATTTTATTTGCTGACCATTAAATACATACTGTAAATAGCCTACAATAGACTAAGTCATATCAAGCAATACAATTTAACATGCACCAATCAAACAACATCAAATAATAAAAAGCAGACGAAGCGAGTCTGGCAATCAGCCAAGCAAATGACCACTTGGTAATGATTTAGTATAGGTGTCCTACTATAGGTCGGCCGCTTAGAAAACGACCTCCTCCAGCATTGGTTTAGCTTTAGCGCGCAGGTCGTTTTCTAAGCGGCCGAACTATAGTCAATAAGCTCTGTACAGAACTTATTGATAACTTAGGCCTAGATCAAGTAGTCTTATGAGTCATTATTTATTTATTTACAGTAGATCCTCTTTAATCCGAACTAATTGGAACCGGGGGTAGTTCGGACTAGTGATAGTTCGGATTACAGAACATATTGTTGTTTTTACATAACAATAGCTAAGGAAAAGTTAAAAATGCTTTATAAAGTAAAATACAGAGTTTATTTAATACAGTAGTAAACATAGGGAATAATCAGTACTGTACATTACAATTGAAATAATTACGGTGCTTACATCAATAAATACAGTATACAATAAAAAACTACTGTACTGTGTATAGAGTACATTAATGAGACGTTCGGATTAGTGGACGTTCAGATTACAGGGGTTCGGATTAAAGAGGTTCTACTGTATTTATTTATTCATTTATACATGCCAACGGCTAAGCCAATACATAGATGTAAACAAGCTAAACAATAATTCAATACTCAATAGAATACTAATACATACCGGTAGATGAAAAAAAAAACAAGCTGAACAATACAATACTCAATAGAATACAATATAAATAATCTGACAATGAATAAGTTTTTATTAATAAGTTAGTCATTACTAACTTGACCAACTCTCTTGAATTCACATTGAGTGATTAGGCCTATTCCGTTACGATAAATAAATAAAAGGAAAGGTCTATCCTTGACCCAATTAAGTTACAACTAGCCTAACATGCCTATTTTTCAATAAAATCTTCAATGAAATGAAATCTGGGATCATATTAGGTTATGCTAAAAAAAAGTAGCCAAGAATAGGCATAACTTATATAGTTCTAATTGATTTATAAGTGTTTAAATCGTAACCCTTCCCGGACGGGCGGAATCGTGACATAGAACAGAAAAAATAGGCTATAGGAAAAAATAAAAATTTATTTTCCTTTTTTGTGTTTTTTATACAAGTATACATCAAATAAGCACAATGGAACACTTCATAACTTACTGTCAAAATAATTGTTTACTCATCTTTAATCATGCAGATATATGCGCTACTTACCCCTCTGTGAATGAGTAGAAAAGCAGCGGATATATCCGCCACCCGTCTTTGAAGATATGACCATGACAACGATAGGCAATAAATAAAGAACAAAATGTAAACAATAAATAAAGACAATGTAGTGTTGAGCACGAAAGGTCGAGGGGGGAGCGTAGGAGAGGTTGGAGGTGTGCGGGAGAGGGATAGGCGCGTTAGAGAGGGGGGAGTGCGGGAGTGAGTGCAGCCATGGAGAGAGCAGGAAAGTGGCGCTTTGGTACAGTAGAGTCCCGCAAACTCGGCGTAATGTAGACTGGAAGGGTGCCGAGTTTGTGAAATGCCGGGTTATCGGGAACTAGGGTTAAAAAGTAAGAACAATAAAATTTTTAAGCTTTTTAACTGTCTCTTTTATTTATATTTATATTAAAAGTTAGTAATAAGTCATGAGATATAGTACAACATATCCTTGGTACGAGCTGCGAATGATTTGACTTGTGCTGGCTTGAGTAGGTACATGTTTAACTCGGACTCAAAATCACTAATTTTCTGAGCCAGGTGATGGCCGAGTTATCCAGACTGCCGGGTTATCGAGTGCCGAGTTAGCGGGACTCGACTATACCGCGAAACATCTGGTTACGGCTTAAGCACCTGCCAGTCTGTCTGAAGAGAAGGCGGATATATCCGCTTCCTGTCCGGAACATCAAAAACCATAAGCGGATTTATCCGTCACCCGTCCGGGAAGGGTTAAGGTTTCTTTATTCTAGGCTACATCAACAAAATTGTGACCAATGTGCCTTTAGCTTGCCTTAAACTTTAGCCAAATTTGGTCTGCTGTAGGCTTAGTCTCTATTTAGTTCACTCATGTGTGTGGCTTATGTGTTACACACCCACAATACCCGCAGAGCCCCAGACCTTGACATGCCTCGGTGCCGACTTGCACAGACAATGAGGAGTTACCCGCGTTCTGCAATTAGGGTATTCAACACCTTGCCTAAACGAGTGCGTGACATGGACCTGCCAGACTTTAAGAGGGAGATACGTGATGGACTGCTGAATAGGCCTTTGTACGCCTTGCATGAGTTGGAGAGTGAACCCCTTTTTTTAACGTGACACGTCCGCCACAAAAGTAGAAGTAAAAGTATATGTAGATATTTTTTAATGGTTTTATAGTGTTTATATGTAAATAGTAACATGACGCAATCTATCCGACATGTCGGTCAACGATGTAGAAGACAAGTATTCAAGTAAGTAAGTAAGTAAGTTAAGGGGCTAGTAAACTTCAAGCCCTTGATTTGCCGCATTGCAACACCAGACTTCTGGGCTTCTGTTTCAATAGCCTAGGCCCTAATTATTTACGTACACTCAGGCCTATAAAGGCAAAACTTTGATTGGCTTAGGCCTAATCAGCTGTAGTCTATCGTATTATCGATTTTTAGGCCTACAATTGATAACGTTCGAAGATCTGATGAAGTACCGGTACGATAGTTTTGCCCACATAAAATCCCTTAAGCTAGCTTACCTACTTATCTAACCTAACTTACCAAAGTCTGAAATGAAATGATATTCATATAACTTATCTATAGACATTAACTTATATAAATGTATGAGACACAGTTAAAATGAGGTATACAGTCTGTCCCGTAACTCTCTGGACACATGTTATATTGTTATTACTTAGGTCAAGACAAACACATTTCACCATAAGACATAAGATCAATTGATTTCCTTTATAGGTAACTTTAAGTACAAAGTCATTGGAAAACGTGTAATTAGTAGCCTACATTATGAAATATACATTAAAGACTCGCCTTTGGCTCGCTGGGGGCAGGCCCCCTTTTTTGGTTGGGGGTAAATACAAACGGGCCATGGTGCAAGACCTACAATTGAGCCAAATTTCAGATCTTTAGCTAATCTAGAAGTGGGTAAAATTGATTTAGACCGATGCACCTGTAAGAATAAGATTGGGGGGGGGGGAGTTGTATTTGTAAAATGTCACTTTTTGAAAAGGGCGCAAGATCTACAATCATGCCAAATTTCAGATATCCAGTTAATCTAGAAATTGGTAAACGTGATTTAGACTTATGTACCTGTAAGAATAACATTGGGGGGGGGGATTTAATATTTGAGGGGGGGGGGGTTGTAAATACGATACGGGGATAAAACCTTAAGTAAAACAGAGTAAATACAAAATATTAAAATAGCTGTTTGAGAAAAACGTGTTTTGTTGTTTTTAGGTCCGCCATTTTGGATTGTTGTGGTGGGGGGCGAAAATTTGAAATCGGTCTTTTGCATAATTCACCGTTAATTAAAGATCCCATACTAGAATACTACCAAATTTCAAGTCTCTAGCACGTCTCTAAACGAATCAAATGAGCATACAAAAAAACCGTGTTTTGTCGTTTCAGAGGTCAACCATTTTGGATTTTTGGTAGGGTTAAAAATTGAAAATGGGACTTTTGCAAATTTCCCCGTTAATTTAAGATACCATACTACGTTACTACCAAATTACAGGTCTCTAGCACGTTTCTAAACGCTTCAGATGACCATAACAAAGTCATTAAATTTCAATGTTATCCTCCATAAGAATAACAAGGGGCTCGTAAAAACTTTAAATTTCGACATTAAAATTACGTTTTTTGGGTCAAGGAGTAAAATTACGAAATACATGTAATGAGTAAAATGTAAAGTTCACTAAGAAGAAAACAAAGAATTAATAATATTTGCAAAAATTAATTATTTAGGTATGAAAAATAGCAAAAACGTTGAAAATATGAATAAAATTTACCAAATTTCGAAAAGTAAGCGTTTTTTGAAGGTTGAATGAGTGCGATTTTTGAAAAACGCTTACTACTGTCTTGTAGAAAATTTAATTCCGAACCGACGATTTTCCTTCAGATCTTTTCTACCTCTCACCGTTTTCGACCTAAAGCCGTATAAAATAAATGTGTTTTGTCGTTTTCAGAGGTCCGCCATTTTGGATTTTTGGAGGGGATAAAATTTGAAAATTGTACTTTTGCAAATTTCACTATTAACTTAGGATCCATTATTAGAATAGTACCAAATTTCAAGTCTCTAGCACGTTTCTAAACGATTCTTTTGACCATACCAAAGTCATTAAATTTCAATCTTATTCTCCATAAGAATAACATGGGGCTCGTAAAAGTGGCAAAAAACCTTCAAATTTTGAGATTAAAATTAAGTTTTGGGGGTCAAGAAGTAAAGATACAAAAAAAATTAAATGAGTAACATATAAAGTAAATTAAGGAGAACACAGAGCATTTATAATATCTGCAAAAAGAAATTATTTAAATATGAAAAAATAGCGAAAACCGGTAAAAATTTGAAAGAAATTTACCAAATTTTGAAAGTAGGGCGTTTTTTGAAGCTGAAGGAATGCGATTTTCGGAAAACGCCTAAGAGGGTTTTGTAGAAAATTTAATTTCCTTTCGCTAAGATTCTTTCAAATCTTTTCTAGCTCTTACCGTTTATTATAATTTATAATTTATCTTATTTATAATTTATTACTATACCAGTGATCCGGAGGCTAACAACATGAAATTCAACTTACTAGATATTTAAACTTCTCATAATTACTACAACAAACTTGATAATTTCCACAATATAGCAAATTTAATAAGTAATATACAGAATTGTGGGCTGAAATGAAAAATGAAATGAAAAATCATTTATTTATACAGGCAAAGTTAGGGCCACATGGCCCTTTCTTACACTTAACCTGTACCTGTACTTAACCTGGGCTGGAGAAACATGTGATATTAAAACCGTTACGGACCAACTAGGACATGAAATATGTGAAACAGGCATATGTGTGTGAAATGTGAAACACTTGGCAGATTGGCGTATGCTAAATTAAATCTATATCACAGATAATACACAACATTTACTTACGTACACAGGCTGACCACATAGACTTACACACTCACCAAAGATTCACTCACGGATGACATTTAAAACCTGTCTTGGAGCGGTGTCAATCGAGCGAAATGTTCTCGGCAACGGTTCGTCTTTCGAGCTGGTGTGATTTTAAATCAATTGAAAATCCGTCATGATAATTTACTATTCAATTAGAGATAGACATTTGCGACCAGTTCGACGCATGTACAATTTCCCCTCAAGAACGCAACATCAAACCGGCAATTTCAAATCAATTCGACTTATAGGCCTAACTAGGACACTTCAAACAGTCAGCAATCCGGTGATTTATTGACATTTACTGTCCTTTCGACGCACATAAAAATTTCTCCAGAACGCAATTTTCCAAGCTACGAATAAAATATTGATAACATGGTCCAAATACTGGTGACACGACCTACATGATGTCTCTACTCGAAGTGAAGGATGAACGGCTTGTCGCTTTCAAACTTTTGGTCTTTGTTTATTGTATCACTCCGCGTTTCGTTGCAGATTGGATCATTTGTCTGCCGTGTTTGGCGCGGATTTGGAATGTTTGAATTCAAAATCGGCACACCTTTTACATTGTCTAAATAAATATATTTAAATAACTTCTTGATCAGCATTGTACGTGTTATTAAATTCACGGAATGTAAATAAAAGAAATGTCTTTATAAGACTTTAAACATATATTTATGACTAATTATGGCAAAAACGTACCTTGTCAGACAATCCTTGACATGTTTTGAATTGTCGAAATTTAACTTGCTACATGTTTCGGTGGTTCTTCAATTCCACCATCTTTAGGCACACAAAAATATCCACTTCTTGAGGTGTCGTCAGAATTGTTACATACATTTAACACAAACGCAATACACGAAACGATTAAGTACGATAACAGATAGGCCTATCAACTTATGCGCGTACATTGTCGCGGGCGGGACTAGAAGTAGACACTTCTAGGGCTCGACATTCTTTGTGAACAGAATGACACAGTTTTAAGCTCTGTATAGCAGACATGTACGTTTCACTGTGTGTTTAACAAAATTTGTAATCCATCGAATCTCATGCCGCATGCAAGATAAGGTCAGTAATACGTTATTACCACGAGAAACATGACTGAAGTTTGTGATCCTGATGCAATGATACCGAGTTAAAGTGCAGAAATAGTCTAGGACTAGAGAGTTTACAAATTGCCGTGAAACTGTTCATGTAGGAAGGAATTGGGTTTTTGGTGGGTTCCTTTAAGTAGTCTTCTGTAAGAAGTCTGGGTACTTCTTACAGAAGAGTACTTAGGGGAAAAAGGATTTGACTGCCATAACCCATTTACACTCCATAACCCATTTCACACCTTATTCTTACTTATTGCAGTAGGGTCATAGCCTTCAGTCATCTGGCGATGAATAATGGCATCAAATCAATTTCCTGTAATCAAAAACGTAATACAGTAGAGTCCCGCAAACTCGGCGTAATGTGGACTGGAGTGGTGCCGAGTTTGTGAAATGCCGAGTTATCGGGAACTAGAGTTAAAAATAAGAACAATACGCTTTTAAATCATTTTAGCTGCCTTATTTATTTATATTTATAAATAATATAAATAAATACAAGTCAGTATTAAGTCATCAGATATCGTACAATAAATCCTTGGTACGAGTTGCGAATGATTTGACTTGAGCCCATGTTTAACTCTGACTCAAAAAATCACTAATTTTCTGAGCCAGGTGATGGCCGAGTTATCCAGACTGCCAGGTTATCGAGTGCCGAGTTTGCGGGACTCTACTGTATAGACCTTATCACGCACATTGCGAGAGATTCGATGGTTTGAAAAAAAAAAATAATAAAAACAGTGAAGCGCACATGGTAACTACAGAGCTAGAAATTGTGTCAATCTGTTCACAAATGATGCCAGTTAGTGGCGAGGAATCTTGACAATGATGTTACCTTTATAACTCAACTTAACATGCAAAACCTTTATAAATCAAGCTCGAAACCTATTTATATGAGTAACTGTGATAGTAAAATAAAATAATTTATCATTCATACAAATGGCTTACTGTATCGCAAAATCAATCCTGATATAAGATTTTTTTTCCATCATTAAACATTGTGTTCATACTGTTTAAACTCCCTGTTCTTATATCTTTTCTTATTGATTAATTAACCTTCAGCCTCACTTTCCTGGTTCTTCAAAATCTTCAATAAAGTGTTTCGCGGAACTCCAAATTCCCTGGCGATTTCACCTTTTTAGCGAATTTCCCTATAGGGAAGTAGCTATTACCGTAGGTGGCACGGTAAGACCTAGACCCGGGACCGATTTACTTTTTCATTTTGATGTCCCCAGAGGCCAAAAACACCATTCGTTCAAATTTTTATATATGTATATATATATATATATATATATATATATATATATAGACTTATATATATATATATATATACGTCCGTGAACGCGATAACTTGAGTAATTTTTGTCCGATTTTGATGAAATTTGGTTTAAAGGTGTAAAGCGGGATAAACTTGAATGAGTTCGCGAACCAGCATGATCGGACCATGGGAACGGGGCTTTACGGGGGGTTTTATGGGGTAAAAATTGGTTTTTCTCACTTTTGACCCTCAAAACACAAAATTTCCCGATTTCTCTTTTGATCTTTTTAAAGAGCTTAAAAAAACAAATAATTTAGTATATAAAAGTATTTTTGTTCGATTATTAGTAACGGAGAAAATTAAAAAAATTGTAAATTTAAAATTCCCATGTTATTCTTATGGAGAATATTGTCAAATGTTGTAGTTTGCTTGTTTATGGATATATTTTGATCAAACTTGGCAAATTTATTTATTTTGTACTAAGCTATCAATATTTTACTCAAAAACACACTTTATTAGTTTCCTTGTAGCAGCAAACCTAGGTACTCGTTAAACCTAATGTTATATTAAAATATATTTAACTGAAAATCAATTCAGACAAATGGAAATTCGCTTAGTCGGCAGGTTTGCTGCGGCGGGGGTATTTCTTTGACCAATCGTCAACTGCCTTAATCGATCCTCTTTTTTCAACGTGTGTCAATGTTTTACACATACGCTTAACTGACAACATGACATTCGATGTGCACAAAATAATCTCAATAAGGGTCTCAATAAGTCTAATGTTACTTAAATAAGGAGTTAATCTGATATGTTTAAGGGAATATTTCAGTGACAATCCAGTCAGGCAAATGGGAATTCGCTCAGTCTTCAGTTTTGCTTTGATGTGGCCAATGTGGGGATTTTATATTTAATTTTTCTTGGTTTCAACACACTGAGATGGTGTTATCACTGGGGTGTAAAGGCAAGTGCTTGGTGTGCATACTACCATGGTAGGCCTATAGGAGGGAAGTAAAAATATTGGTTTTGTTAATAGGTACAAATTTAAATGTTTTCGAAATAACCCTTAAAGATAGGACAAAAGGTGTGAGGACTAAAAAATATATTTTTTTGTCTTCTTAAACTTCTGTTCCAACAATATTTGTATGAGCAATGGTTAGTGAAAAAAATATGGTAAAAAAAGTGAAAATCACAGGTTGCACGAATATTGACTTTAAACATGTTACTGGGTGTTAGTACTACCGATACAAATATAAAAAGTTCCCCCATTTAGGGATTTATTTTCAGGTAGAATTGTATTTTTATCTACGACTGGACTATTACTAATCAGAGAATTTTGTGAAATTAATGCCATGCTAATGGCCTTTTGTGAATAACATTTTTACCCACTCTTTCAAGCAAATACTTTTCATTCATATTTTCTATAAATATTTTTTTTATATTTGACTTTCAGGAAGAAAAAGAAGGACAAAAGCCAGAAGAAACTGCTTGAACAAGTCATGGCAGAAGCGACTAAGGAAGAAAAGTCAGAAGTGAAGCTAACCAAGGCTGAAATTTCATTTCAAAAGATGCAAGAGAAAACGGTAAGTATTAAAAGTGAGACTAAGTTAAGTGTGTATCTCAATAGTAAAGGGTGTTTGGGAAACAGACATTTTGATATCCATGCACACTATTTTAGTCAATGTTTTAGAGGATCAGTAGAATTAGGTACCTCAATTAATCTTGGAAAAAGGGCATCTGACTTCAGCTTGCGTCCTCCACAATAAGTCCTGGAAACTACCATAATTACAGTTCAACCAAAACGGGTTCAACCAAGATGGGTCTCTACTAGCCGAACTAAAACATTTGGTAGTTTTGGTCGTAGTTGTGACATTTCAAATAAACTTTCAACCAAATAAATAAGAGAATTAATTTATTTTAACAGAAGAGTTATAAGTGTACATTCCTCTAAAAACCCAATGACAAGAAACCCAATGACAACATCAGCTGTCGCTACAAACATACGGGTACCGGTTATTGACAGTCCAGGGGGGTAGAGGTGAGTGAGTAGCAAGACACAAATGTTTTTACAAAAGTATCCCTTTTAAAATACATGACTAGACTCACATTACACAAAACTCTCCCCTCATACCTTCAAATTATGAAAGCTATGGTGTTTACTATAGATAATACTACTTACGTATGCCAGTAGGTGTCAATTGTGTTTAATTATGCTGTACATGTTTCAAGCCTAATACGGCTCATCTTCAGCAGTATTAACTATAATTGACACCTACTGGCATACGTAAGTAGATTATTATCTATAATAAACATTTTAAAGGTGTCAAGGCTGATTAATTTGATATGAAAGCTATGGTATTACTATTAATCTTGGCCATGATCCTTTTTCATAGGTTGAAACCATCTTGCAACTCACACGCTTCCTCTATCACCCATTCCCTGCTATCGCTATCCTCTTACATAACTTTTAAAATAACACACAATAAAAAGCAGGGCCGATTTACCGAATAGGCATGGTAGGCACGTGCCTAGGGAGCGAGGCAATTGGTTTTTGTTGGGGGCGCCAAAAATTGGGAAAATTATGGTGGCTGTAGAGTTGAACCTCTTTAATCCGAACTAATTGGGACCGGGGGTAGTTCGGATTATTGAATAGTTTGGTTTACAGAACATATTGTTGTTTTTAACAAGCTTTTTAATAACAAAGCTAGGGAAAAGTAAAAAGTGCTTTATAAAGTAAAATACAGTGTTTATTTAATACAGTAGTTGTGGTCAACACAGTCAAATTCCCTGGACAGGTCACAGAACACCCCAGCAGTACTCTGCCCCTCATCCAGCGCCTCAGAGACCATGTTGACAAATTTTGTTAATGCCTTTGTGGTTGATTTATTTTTCCTGGATCCAAATTGTGATTGTGAATATAGATTGTTCAGTTCTAAGTAATTAATTAATTACAATTAATTAAATTAATTGCAATTAAGCGGAAATTAATTGCTTTCTTAAAGATTTCTGCAAAGTTGCTTAAAATAGAAATTGGTCTGTAATTATTAATATCTGTTCTTTTTCCTTTCTTAAAAATTGGGTTTACTTCTGATATTTTAAGTTTATCTGGAAATTTACCTGACAAAAAACATTGGTTAACTATTATGCTAATAACCGGGGCGATTAAGTGTTGGGACAGTTTAATTAACCTCGTTGGAGCCTCATCCTAACCAACAGAGCCAGAATTGCTTAGGCTCTTTATAATTTTGGCTATTTCTGAGCCCTGTGTTGGGCAAAGGTCCATCAAAACTGGAAATGACAAAGCTGATGGGGATTTGATGTCTGTGAAAGACGGGGCCGGGACATTTAAAATATCAATTGTGTTTGTGAAGTGATTGTTGAAGCAAGATGCCATGATCCCTGGATCATCTATCAAACTACCCTCAACTTCTAATTGCACATCTTCAAATTTGTCATTTTTTTAAATTCCTATTTCTTTCTTGACTACAGACCAGGTGGTTCCCATTCTATTCCTTGCATTGACAATGAAATTATTGTTTTCTATTCTTTTACTCTTATTTACTAAAGCTTTACATTTTTTCCTACATATTTTGTATTTTAACTTTGAATTTTCATCATTAAATTCCTTAAATTGAACATGTAATTGCCTCTTCTTATGAGCTAACCTCTTTATTTCATCTTTGACCTATAAAGCCTTGGATTCTTTCCTTTCTATGAATAGTTTTAACGGAAAACACTCATGCATGGATGTCAGAAATAAATTTAGAAAACTATCATAACTACTATTGCACAATTCTAAAAGAGTCTAAATACTATAATCCCGCATATGTAACTCACTGGGGGATACAAATTCTAGACCACTTCTAGATGAGCTAGAGACTTGAAATTTTCGGTGTTTTGTAGGTCTAGTGCCCAAACCCCCGGGAAAATTCCAAAAAGTTACATTTTTAAATTTTAACCCCCCCGAAATTAAGGGTTCCCCCCCATGTTATTCTTATGGGGAATATTATTAAAAATGGCCGACTTTGGTGTGCCCATCTGAACGGTTTGGAAACGTGCTAGAGACTTCAAATTTGCGTAGTATTGTACTATGAAATCTTAAATTAACGGTGAATTTCGCAAAAGTCCCATTTTCAAATTTTAACCCCCCAAAAATCCAAAATGGCGGACCTCTGAAAACGAGAAAACACGTTTTTTTCAACCGGATGTAGCTCGAAAACGGTAAGAGCTAGAAAAGATTTGAAAGTATATCCAGGAACAGGAATTAAATTTTATACAAAACCCTCTTAGGCGTTTTCCAAAAATAGGACTCCTTCAGCTTCAAAAAACGGCCTCCTTTCAAAATTTTGTAAATTTCATTCACATTTTTTACGGTTTTCGCTATTTTTTCATATTTAAATAATTTCTTTTTGCAGATATTATTAATGCTCTGTATTCTTCTTACTTTACTTTATATTTTACTCATTTAATGTTTTTTTGTATCTTTACTCCATAACCCCCAAAACTTAGGTTTAATGTTAAAATTTAAAGGTTTTTTACAACTTTTACAAGCCCTATGTTATTCTTATGGAGAATAACATTGAAAAATGCCGACTTTAGTATGCTCATCTGAACCACTTAGAAACGTGCTAGAGACTTGAAACTTGGTAGTATTGCAGTATGTGATCTTACATTACCGGTGAAATTTCCAAAAGTCCCATTTTCAAATTTTAACCCCCCCAAAAATCCAAAATGGCGGACCTCTGAAAACGAAAAAACACTTTTTTTTCAACCGGATGTAGCTCGAAAACGGTAAGAGCTAGAAAAGATTTGAAAGGATCTTAGCGAAAGGAAATTGAATTTTTCTACAAAACCCTCTTCGGCGTTTTCCGGAAATCGCACTCCTTAACCTTCAAAAAATGCCCTACTTTCAAAATTTAGTAAATTTCTTTGAAATTTTTTACGGTTTTCGCTATTTTTTCATACTTAAACAATTCTTTTTTGCAGATATTATTAGTGCTCTGTGTTCCCCTTAATTTACTTTTAAATTTTACTCATTTAATGTTTTTTTGTATCCTTACTCCTTAACCCCCAAAACTTAGGTTTAATGTCAAGATTTAAAGGGTTTTACCACTTTTACAAGCCCCATGTTATTCTTATGAAGAATAACATTGAAAATGGTAAACTTTGGTGTGCTCATCTGAACCGTTTAGAAATGTGCTAGAGACTTGAAACTTGGTATTATTGTAGTAGGGGATCTTATATTAATGATTAAATTTGCAAAAGTCCCATTTTCAAATTTTAACCACGCCAAAAATCCAAAATGGCGGACCTCTGAAAACGATAAAACAAGTTTTTTTCAAACGGATATAGCTCGACAACAGTAAGAGCTAGAAAAGATTTGAAAAGATCTTAGCGAAAGGAAATTAAATTTTCTACTGAACCCATACAGGGTTTTCCAAAAATCACACTCCTTAAGCTTCAAAAAACGCCCTAATTTTAAAATTTTGAAAATTTATTTCAAATTTTTACCGTTTTTCGCTATTTTTTCATACTTAAACAATTCCTTTTTGCAAATATTATTATTGCTTTGTGTTCTCCTTACTTTACTTTAAATTTTACACATTACATGTTATTTCGTAACTTTACTCCTTGACCCAAAATACTTAAGTTTTTACCACTTTTACGAGCCCCATATTATTCTTATGCAGAATAAGATTGAAATTTAATGACTTTGTTATGGTCATCAGAATCGTTTAGAATCGTGCTAGAGACTTGAAACTTGGTATTATTGTAGTAGGGGATCTTATATTAATGATTAAATTTGCAAAAGTCACATTTTAAAATTTTTAACTCCCCAAAAATCCGAAATGGCGGATATCTAAAGACGATATAACACGTTTTTTACAGCAAAAACTAAAAAGCAATAGGAGCTATCCAAGATTTGAATGGATTTTCATGTTCAGGAATTTAATTTTCTACAAAACCCTTACACGTGTTTTCCGAAAATTTCTCCCCTTCACCCCTAAAAAACGTCCTACTTTCAGAAATTGGTATTTTTCAAATTTTTACCGGTTTTCGCTATTTTTACATACTTAAATAATCACTTTTTGCAAATGTTATTAATGCTTTGTATTTTCCTTGGCTTAATTTCGGTTTTAATCATAGATGTTTTTTCGTAACTTTACTCCTTGACCCCCAAAACTTAAGTTTAATATCAAAATTTAAAAGGTTTCACCAGTTTCACGAGGTAATAATAGACTCTTTACCTTTTCTGTATGCACAAGGTTATTAAAACTATACAAAGTTTACTGTATTAGAGCTAACACCAAGGTATGAATATAATAAGGACCATTTTAAAAGCCCCCCCCCCTCTCGAAATCCCCCTTATATCTATCCTATAGCCACCACAGATTCATCGGTCTAAATCACGTTTACCAATTTCTAGATTAGCTAAAAATCCTGAAATTTGCACCCTGTCCCCCTGTGGCACATTTGTACTTACAAAATTTTACCCCCAATTTTCGCTACTTTTCCCAATCTAAGTAAATTCTTTTTGCAAACATTATTAATATTTTGTATATACTCTGGTTTACTTAAAGATCAACTTATTCACTTTTCAATCTACTCTAATATATATTGTGAAATAATTATTACTTCAATATCGATTTTCGCTATTGCAATGCCAATTATATTATCACTTCGTTTGACCAAATACTCAGTTGTAAGCATACTTTACCAACATATTCTCCTACCGCAACATTATAATTGATTTTCTTATAAGGGGTTCTTTAAGTTTGAGATTGATATTGCCAGCCTCCTCAAATATATTCGTAAATTGTTTTGTTATAAAGCAATATTGACTGTTTCACTGACTGCTTTGTTACCCTCTTTGTTACAACTATACTACTATATACTAATGACGACTAACAGCTAGGGGGCCTGGGGGCGGAGCCCCCAGCGAGCCAAAGGCGAGTAAAACTATATAGCTTTTGATATAGTGCGATAAAAAATTTCTCTGAGTTGTCTGCTTAAAAAAATCTTCGATAAATACTGGGAGCTTTTACTTTATTAAGGAATTTAGGAAGAGTTGATGCAAAGCAACTATGTCAAGATGTTAATTATTTCCTAAGCTTGTGAGATTTTATTTATTTGAAAGATATTTTATTAAATAATTTTGGATGTTAATTTAACTGGAATGTAAGGTTCCAGTTAAATTTTCGTCAAAAAATTCTTGCCATAACTTTTTGAAAATTTGTGTCCTATCAAAGTCGGATTTGCTGCATTAATTTCCTTTTTTAAAGCTCTTTAAAATAATATGCTACTTGATAGGGGTTGCGATTTAAAAATTTTAAACCCTCAGCAACCCCAGTTTGGGGGTGGGGGGTGAATTTCAAAATATCACCAAAAAGTACTTTACATTACCATAGAAACCGTGTATTGAAGCTCATTTGAATATATAATTGTTTGTGCTGAGCTCATTCATTTTATAGCCGGTTAACCAGTTGTTCTTTATTTTTGCCATTAGCTAGGATTTTTTTCCAATCCCGTGGGATCTTGGTTTTAGGACCTCTCATTAAAAACGTATCTCTATACCTATTCCATTCTCTCTCTTTCAATATTTTTAATAGATACATGAAAATAGGTATCCGTAGTAAAGTCTATCTTGGAAAGCGCCTCAAAACAATCTCTGCTAGTTCACCAAAGGTTTCTGTAATATTAGTAAGAGTCTAAAAGTAAGCCATACCCCCAATTACATACATACATTCTTCAATCTTGGGAGGTTCGTCTACTATACCTTTCTTCTCCAAAGCATGCAGCAGTTTGGCCTTTTCAGTTTTTGTTGAACATCCATCGTCAGTGGCTAATGCCCATGGTAGGTCTACTGGACCTAATGGATATGCCATAAGCTTCTCAAGGCTAATATCACGTTCCTGGGACAACAGTAAAACTCCAGCAAAAATATTTCTTTCAGCTCTTATCTCAACTAATCTGTTTTGTGCAGTTGTTTGTAACATCAATCTTCTCTTGAATACTTTTGAATGTTTGAAGCTTTTGTCTCTTAAGTCTCTTACTCATGGAATTTTTGTTCTTTACAATAAATCTGTCTTGCACAAAAGTTTTGTAGGCAGCTTTCCCTAGATTATCTACATTGAGTAAATTGTCTTCCACCCATTCGGGTAAAGGTCTTCCAGATGATAAACAGAACATCTAAGAATTCTGATCACGGTTTTCAACTTTAAGCAGATTAATGTATTGTTCAAAAGTGTCAAGTACTTGTAAAATACTTTGCTCACTTCCTTTCATTTCATGTGCTTGCGTGTCACCGTGAGAACAATCTGATGACTTCACCATACTTGCATTTTAAAATGCTAATTCTAACTATCATGATATTTTCGTGTTTTTCCGGAACATGATGAAATTCACAAGTGGCAAATACCTAAAACTAAAACCTTAAAGTTCATGCCAATACGAGCACCAAAATGTATATTTCAAAAATTCCCATCTTGGGGGTAGGGGAGGGGGGGGGGGTAAAGACCAGCCTCCGCTCTATAACATTATGTTTTGTTTTTAGCTTACACAATAGAATCACCCATTTTAATTGAATGTACTAGAAATATTAAATATGAAAATGACCCACTAGATTTGCTAAGACCTATATATAGTATTAGAAATTTAATACTTTTTTAACTTTGGAAAAAGTATAGCTGTTACTTATTCTCTATTACTGCATTTTAAAGCCTTGTAAGATGGCAAAATTTACATTTTATAGTAAAATTAGTTTGAACAACTTTGAAATGAAAGTAGGTGGTTTTGAGAAAATCTTCTAGCCTATTACTTCCATTTTCTAATGTATAATTTTGTGTTGTTCAGTCACACTCTAAGGCAGTTATTTCAATTTTCATGTCATGCATCTTATGCAGATATCGATTTTTGTTTTAATCCTCGTCATGTTTTTTCCAGCAAAAAGAGCGAATCATGCAGAAAGCATCAATGACCCATAAACAGAGAGTGGAGGAGTTCAACAGACATCTTGACAGTCTCACAGAACATTTTGACATTCCTAAAGTCAGTTGGACTAAATAAACGGGTTCAAATTTAAAGTTGGTATTTTCAGATCTTGTAAACTGTTTGATTTGGAACTCAAATAATGATTAGAATCTAATGAGGGGAATTCCTTTGTTTTCATTATATTCAGATTACTAAATTATGTACATAATTTCTAACAGAATGCTAGATTAAAATGTTTGGTTGTTACATTCAGGTAACAAAGTTTAAAGTTTTTGTACATAGTTCTTAGAGGATAATCTTTTTTTTTTTCTGGATGAAATTGAATAGTTATTTATGTTATGATGTAGATTAGATGTTGTGTCCTTTGCGTGTCTGTGTTGCACCTGTGGTGCAAAAATGTAGATTATTTTTAACCAGTAAAGAGTTTAACTTCCAATTTGAGGTTGATTATTATTTCCTCGCCTCTATAGATAAAAACTTTAGTGTTTGATGTTCTTTTCATGGAGTATCAATAGTCTAAATATAAACAACCCTATGGATTTTCTCTAATTACTTTTTTGTTGGGTACCTCACTTGTTTTTTGTTTTTGTTTTTTTGCTACATACATACAGGGGCGGACTGGCACCTCAATTAGGGCGCCAAGTCTGGCCTTCAGAGGGCGCCCAGGGGGAGCCTGGGTGTGCCACCCCCCAGTAAAAGAGGGATCCGGCAGCTCTCCCCCGTAAAATTTTTTAAAAATTTACTACCCTCAAATAGTTTTTTAGGCTATTTCTAAACTCGCAAAGCTAACTGTTGTAATAGAACGTTTTGCTTGAAGTTAGACCAACTTAAATGTCCTTATTTGTCTGTCCTTAGTAGTACAGTATTATGTTTCTTAAGATTCTTTATTGCTATTTGCTGAGTTTAATTACAAAAACAAGTGGAAGAGCTGTAACATACATTATATTACATATACAATAACATCATTTTATTACATTCTTTGTAAATTACAGTTTGGTTGACATTACGTTTTAGTAAGTGAAACAGTACGTAAGTGACTTTAGACCTGTACAATTTTTTTCAACTCTGCACTTTGTTGACAAAGCTCAAAAAATCAAATCAAACAGTTAGTGCCTCCGTTGGGATTCGAACTGGCCACCTTTAGAACATCAGTCTGGTGCGCTATCCACCACACCACCGAGATCGATAGCTCTGAAACGTATCTTTGCGGTAATGGTGTTCGCTCAAGCGGTGGTGGGCGGTGGTTTTCTGTCGGGAAGGTTTCGTCACCAGTATCGTCTTTCGGGGATGAAACGTGGGCCGCAGGGCGCGCACGCGCCAATTCAGCGTTCAGCGCACTCGTACCAGCGGTGACAGAAATATGAACTACAATCAACATTACCATTCATTATCTAGTTCATTATTCACTTAGCTCCATACAGTGAAATAAATACGAACATGAAATTAGTACTAATCAACATCCACCGAACATTATTAAGTTTGCCTGACTCGGCAACGAAGCTTGCTTGCATTGCCCTACAAAGCATGAATTATTATATTCATCATTGGAACCGATGCGTTATCGGCAAGAGGTTTATGGCACCTAGTCTACACATCACTATTGCACCATTACAGCGAAATAATAAATGACATTGAAGTGTGCCTACTGGAAGGATTCCAAAGAGGAAAAATAGTTGCTGACACCAAGAAAGTGTTAAAACTCATTTTGATTGATTGCGGACGTAACAAGGAAATATTGCACTTGGCGCCCCAAGGGCTAAGGGCGCCTCGCCAAGTTTCTTTTTTTTTTCTTGAGGGCACCAGGTACCATTTTTCTTGAGGGCCATCTGTCGTGTGGCAGGTAAACCGGCGGCCCAGTCCGCCCCTGCATACATAGTAAAGTGGTGTCGCATAATCCTGACATCTCATCAAACTATCTAGCTGCCTTGAACAAATAAGGCAAAAAAATATTGATTTCTCAAGAAACATTGAAGTTAAAACTCTACTTAAAACAAGTATGTCCCTATGTTTATTTTTAATTTTAAAAGACCAATGGAATGGAATAGATTGCAGGGTACAAGCTTTGCTTTAATTTTGAAGAATTCCATCAAACATATGCCTATACAATTTTGGTATCTATTGAGATCATAGGGGTCAATGTTTACAGTTCTTGGAATTGCAACAAGAAATTCCCTCTTTGCCTCCAAAATATTCCCTTCAACCCTTGCTGAGTGTGCGCTTATGTGTTTTATTGGTCAGTGATGTACAAATGAGGTGTATTTTATTGCTATAAAAGGTTTTCTTCAATTTCTACAGATCTTTATAAGCATTAACCAACACAATAAGTACCTACAAGTAAACCCATTTCTTGGAATTGAGACCAATCAAAGATTAAGCCTGATACGAACGACTGTTTGTAGACAGTCGTTTGTTTGTCTGTCGACAGTCTGTCAACACAGTTTCGGATGGAAGTTTCCGATTTGTTTTATACTGTGCCTGCTTCATTCTTCTTAACCATGTGGCTGATGTACCGAGGAAGACATGATGGTGGACCTGCAAAATTCTCAAGCAAATTTTGTAATATAGTCGAAACCTGCTTTCAGACTTTAGATTAGAAGATGGCACAAGATTTAGAAACGATACAAGAATTACTCCTAAATATTTTGTAGGTTCTTTTAGGCCTTTGTTGGGCTAAATATGCAAAGAAATTAACACCTTACAGGGCTACACTACTCCTGTGGGTTTGCGTTGTATCCTGTATTCTGTTTTCAGACCTGTACACACATGCAGACTTGAGACAGGAGACTTGTATCATGTCTCATTTGGGAAACAGAATATCCTGTATTCTGTTTTCAGACCTGTACACACATGCAGACTTGAGACAGGAGACTTGTATTATGTCTCATTTGGGAAACAGAATACCCCCGCCGCAGCAAACCTGCCGACTAAGCGAATTTCCATTTGTCTGAATTGATTTTCAGTTAAATATATTTAAATAAGATTAGGTTTAACGAGTACCTAGGTTTGCTGCTACAAGGAAACTAATAAAGTGTGTTTTTGAGTAAAATATTGATAGCTTAGTACAAAATAAATAAATTTGCCAAGTTTGATCAAAATATATTCATAAACAAGCAAACTACAACATTTGACAATATTCTCCATAAGAATAACATGGGAATTTTAAATTTACAATTTTTTTAATTTTCTCCGTTACTAATAATCAAACAAAAATACTTTTATATACTAAATTATTTGTTTTTTTAAGCTCTTTAAAAAGGTTTAAAGAGAAATCGGGAAATTTTGTGTTTTGAGGGTCAAAAGTGAGAAAAACCCATTTTTACCCCATAAAACCCCCCGTAAAGCCCCGTTCCCATGGTCCGATCGTGCTGGTTCGCGAACTCATTCAAGTTTATCCCGCTTTACACCTTTAAACCAAATTTCATCAAAATCGGACAAAAATTACTCAAGTTATCGCGTTCACGGACATATATATATATATATATAAGTCTATATATATATATATATAAGTCTATATATATATATATATATATATATATATGTACATATATAAAAATTTGAACGAATGGTGTTTTTGGCCTCTGGGGACATAAAAATGAAAAAGTAAATCGGTCCCGGGTCTAGGTCTTACCGTGCCACCTACGGTAATAGCTACTTCCCTATAGGGAAATTCGCTAAAACACTGTTTTTTTTGTCTCCAGTAACACAGAGACTTAACTGTCCAGACAGTTGACCGGATATCTGGAATCATCGCTACTAAAATTCTGGGACCTCTCTTTTTTACCATAATCAAATACTTTTGGTGATCAGCTAATGAAAGTTAAAATAATAAATCAATTTAATTTTATATGCAGTTAGTGAGGTAATGAAAATATGAAAGAAGAATGGTGAATAGAAGAGCTCTAAACTTATACGTTATATTTCCAGTATGGTACTTAAATAACCAGGAATCACTGTTTAAATGTCTATGATGTGTAAGACCGTTGCTGAATCGTACAGTGACACACCATAGAAGTAAAGAGTTGTAATTTCATTTCTATTGATAGAGCCAAATCAGAACAAAGGACCCTATTTAATTGTTTTGCTCTTCACTCTATTTCGACAGAAAATTATCCATTTAACCTCTAAAATTACAAAACCTGTCAAAGATAACTGCCCAATGACTTAATCAAAGATTGAAGAAGAGTGTTTGAGAAGATAAGATTATGCAATGTCAATATGTTTGGCATTTATCAGTATGGGTTCACATCTGCCGGTTCACTGGCTTCCTCTAGCTATTGCAGTATGGATGCCGCTGTCTTTTGGCATCACGTAAGTTCATTTCATCCCTTTGCTGTACATAAGTGTGTATTTAATTTGTTATAACAATAAATAACTCCTGAGTACATATTGTTTTGGCATAATTGTATTTTGAAACTTGTAATTTGGTTAATTATTTACTTGTAAAAGATGATTAGTATAGGTTCATCTACGAGTGGGATTTATTAAAGCGAGTTTTTTTTTTTTGTACTAATTAGACAATGGATCTATAAATAAACAGAATACTATACAGACTTTACCAGACCAAAAAGATGTAAAATAATACCCCCGTCGCAAACCTGCAGACAAAGTGAATTTCAATTTGTCTGATTGGATTTTACTAAAATATTTCCATAAACAAGACTTATTTATTCTCCATTTAAATAACATTAGATTTAATGAGAACCTAGGTTTGCTGCTACCGGGAAGGTATATACCATGCAGCTAAATTATCATCAAAATCAGACAAAAAATTACACGAGTTATCTTGTTCACGAACGTATAAATCTATATATATACATTCATACAAATTTGAACAAATAGTTTTGGCCTGTGGTGAGATCAAAATGAAAAAAAAGTAAATTTGCCCCGGGTCTAGGTCTTACTGTGCCACCTGCAGTAATAGCCATAGGGAAATTTGCTAAAAGAAAATTCAATTGAACACAAAGGGTTTTTATCTTAAGAGGGTTTTTTTTTTTAAAGAATATGAGTAGTGATAAATAATAGAGTCCTGTATGTTAACTTAGTACATATTTATGGTCATTTTGTTGTTTGGAGAGTTATAAAAAATGGTCTTCAACAGACATATTTAAAAAGCTTCTAGAGTTCATTATGATATATACCTTTGTTTATAAGCATAACAATTATAAACAAATCTTTCCTAATAGGTTACCTAAAAGATAATTAGAATAGATTAGTCTCATATGACTAAAATTGAGGATGGCTACCACTGATGAAGACTCTCAAGACTTTGTATTGAGAAAAACAAACCTCAATCATGTCTTTGCTGTTGTCTCTGTCTACAACGAGGATAATTATCTTAATTGGTAACAATCCCTTCACAACATGTTCTTGACATTCATAAAGTTAATTCATAACTTAACCACAATGTGTGAACATTGAATTTCTTGGTTGTGGTTTACAACTTTGAAAAATATGCCAGATTGTTACCCTATGTAATGAAGATGATCACATGTTTCCTGTTTCAATAGACAGTTAAGTCCTACAACATCACATGCTATTTCCGTATGGTATGATGTTACATCTTTGCTGAGTGGTTATAGTTCTCACCTAGTAATCAGTAAGTTATAGTCAGTAGCTGGTCTGATCCTGAGAAACGTCAGATGATGGTTTGAAATTGAACCCAGCTGTCCATGATCATTGTACTGTTGATAAACTATCTTGGCTAAATAACCAGCTGATCATAGTCAGAAACAGCATCATCTCTTCCTAATGTGTCGGTGTAAATCTAATACATCCAATCCAACACTGCTGTTTCTCTATATTCGGAAAATATGCATTACGCTTACGCCTCACTTCCTCATTATAATGCGCTACATACCAAACTACCCAATTAGTATTTTGTAAACTCCTCTTCTTACTTTGTACTTTGTACTTGTCTGCTACCCCTCATGGTCTTAAAGCTAACAGAGGTGGCTGAATGGACGATTATAGCTTTATCTTATGCAGTAGAACCTCGATAATTCGAGTTTCAGAGGGAAATACAATATATTTTTATATATATACATTAGACTCCTTCTTATCCGGACTCCTCGGGACCAAGACTAGTCCAGATAACGGGGTTTCCGGTTAAACCGACGTCCCCAAAAACTCGTTAAAACAGACTGTTTACTGTGATATTCGACTTAAATTTAGGAGAGCATTGTATTTAGACGCGTTATCACTGGTCTCAAATCTTCTTTTAAAATTGTAGAGGTTTTCTGAGGGGAACAGACGAACATTACTAACTATAGAGGCTTTCGAATTATCGAGGTTTGAATTAGTGAGGTTCTACTGTATAGTCACAGCAATGGTGTTTTGTTTTGTGTCAGTTGTTATTTATGTTATTTGTGATGATAAATTGAAAATGGAGGGAGTGGATGGTTTAAATAAATCAAAAATTTAAGTGATGTGTTGGTTTGTCAAGAGAGAATAATTATTCATTTGTTGATTTTAACATGTTTACAATAGGGTTTTTTTTAATTATTCCCTATTTGTTATCAGACCTTGCCGGACAAGAGGAAAGGTCTGATAATCTCGACTCTACTGTACTTGGCTCATAATACAGTGATGTAGTGTATGATGGGGGTCATACTCACAGCCAGATTTAGTTGCATGCAAGGTTACTGTTTTTTTTGTTAATCCCCAGGTACATTTTAGCAGTCAGCGCAGGTCATGTTTACCCATGGCTGCCCTCCATCAGTGCCACAGGTACCTCTCCGCCTGAGAGCTGTTGGTTCGGCCTGTTTGTCAACCTCTCCACATTTCTATGTAAGCTGAAATTAATCTGTCATTCCTAGATTTTAAACACAATCAGAACTCCCTGTTTCAGATGGAAAAACTATTTTTTCTAGGCCAAGAAAGGTTCTGTATCAGTTGCTAAGGATCAATATTCATTTACTAAAGAATCTGCAAAGAAATTGTACAAATTGAAATATTGAACTTGTTAAAGTAATTTTACCTATTGCCCCATTGTGAGGTATTCTTGCAACTCTAACATTTTGAACTCCAGCCCCCTTAAGTGAAAAATATTCATCTTGTCCATAATAGAAAAGCGAATGTACTAAATAATATTGTAATATCTTGCAATGCTAAATTACATATATACTGACCAATCTTGCATTAAGAGCCATCAAAATAACAATAACTGACCACTACCATGGTGGAAGGAAAAAACATAGGTGTGCTATTCCCATCATATTCTGACGTCACTCGGATTGCAAACAAAAGATCACCTGATTGTAACTGTCAAATTAGTATATGTATTTGTTTTGATTTGGTTGTTATTGTTTTTATTATTATAAAAACAATAAAAATCAAATCAGGTGATCTTTTGTTTGCAATCCGAGTGACGTCAGAATATGATGGGAATAGCACACCTATGTTTTTTCCTTCCACCATGGACCACTACAGTATGGGATTTTATGGGATGTAATAACCTAGACAAAATACATATAATTCTTTGAGTGTTATATTCAACCTTTTTAACCCTCAACAATGACATTGACTTCAAACTCAAACGCAGTTAAGTTCCAAAAATAAGGTTACATGTTTTCCTTTTTGAAATCCTTAGGTCTGCCTCAATCTATATATCAAAGCCATCTCAAATTTTGGTAATACTATGGATATTTGTTTGAGCAAGTGGACATCTACAGTGTTCTATCTTCCCTAAGAGTAATCGTAGAAAACATAATCCTAGCGCACCTTTAATGACATTTTGGCTACCATCCATTGTTTCTTCCTTTTTTTTGTTTTTTGCTGGTTATTATAGTCCTTAATTCCCTTTAGAATGTTATAACATTAACAATATTTGTTACTTAAATTGAAACCCTTTTTTAAAAAATAAAACAAAACCTCGAGAAAGGTAGTTTTATTATTTGGTCTGCACAACTTAAAAATTTGAGCTATAGTTTACATGACATTAAATGTTTCCTCTGTACTGTACCTTACTTCTCTGTGGTTATAAGTAATATCTAGATTTGTATTACCCTTACTTTGCTAGCTTTTTTAATATATATATATTTTACACTTTTTGTGTTAAAAAAAAATACTTTTTTATGTAATATTTTATTGAAAGATCTAAATTGGGTCTATGTGTACTCATACAGGGTTGACAGTTATAGCCTATAAATTTGAAATCCATATAGCTTTAAACCTATGATGATAACAAGTTTGGATGACAAATTTAACATCAGCGAGATAGGCCGGTCCCGCTCTCCTTCACATTAATGGCCAGAATCAATGTTTGGTGGGTGAGATAAGGTTTTCTACAGCAGTTGTGAAGAAATCATTTGAAACATTACTCATAGCGACTAGGTGTGTTGTTAGCTTACTCTTTTAAGGCTAAGCTTGTACTGGTAGACAAATTTTGTTTTGATTTGTTTAGTTTTGAATAAGAATTTTATGTACATTATTTGCTCTCTAAAAACATAATGTATAAAAAAAAATATATTTACAAACAAAATAAGAATTAAGAATATATTTTTCACAAAATAACTTCTCTTTTACAGTTCAAACTAACTCAATCACCACATTTATTGTGTCTAAATGCAGTAAAGAAGTACAATCGTCAGAACCAATAAATTTGAAAAACAGAACACAAAAACAAACAAATCAATCATCACATAGAACACACCTAATTTAACTATGGCAGGTTATAAAAATAAACTTGTTTTTGTGTACTACCTATGGATATGAGAGAGAAGACCTTGCTTATAAGTGCCTTTGAGATTTCAAAGTCAATAAGATAAATGGTCGAACATTTGAGTGACTGAGCAATCCAAGCCGACCCAGCACAGGTCTTTAAATGATGAAATGTTGATTTACTGTACCTACTCTTTGTCTGTCTAGAGTAGAAAGTGCCCCTGGTTATGAATATGGGTTACACTTGTTATTCCTCTTTGACTTGGCCTTGGTAGGTCAAAAGATCACCACTTTGTATTCTTCCTGAGATCCACAGTATGCGTTGTTGATAAGATCTCAGTTCCTAAACCACACTTGGAAAACAACTTGAGTAGCCATGTCTGGACGTAACCCTGCTTTAAAAGGTTACCTGGTTTTTTTGTGAACAAAAGTTAATTTGCCGGGGTTCAGCTTTGTGTAGTTGTTAAAGGGTTGGTTACTCATATTAAAATACAGTGTGTAAATTAAGTCTTGAAACAAATCTGTATTTTTTTTAACCAAAATAGATAAACGTATTCTGTTTGTGGTGTTGACTGTTAACAAAGATTCTGTAATTTTTTACATCAAAAATATTGTTTAACCCCCCTGACAGGGTAGGGGATAGGGGTTGACTTATTTTTTTTCAAATAGCAACTCCTGTTGAGTGACTGGTTGAAGGATTTGTCAAAAGAAACACAATGATGCAAACTCAGGTGGATATCTCACCCTAGCCAAAATGGCAGGTATTCCAAAATTTGATTTACTGTATGTGAAAAAGCACAAATTTCACAAATATGGAATCAATTATGTATTTTTAAAACACTAATAATTAGACATATTCTGTTTGTGGAATTGATTGTTTACATAGGCTCCGCAATTTTTTAAATCAACATTATTTTTTAACCTCTTTAACAGGATAGGGGATGGGGGTGGTTTATTTTTTTAATAACAACCCCTATTGAGTGACCCTCATTTTGAAGGGTTTGTAAAAAGAAATACAATGACACAAACCCGGGGTAGATATTTCATCCCTAGCCTAAATGGCGTTTATTCTAAAATTTGATTTATGTGAAAAAGCTCCCATTTTGGAATACCCGCCATTTTGGCTAGAGGTGAGATATTCACCTTGAATTTGTCTCATTGTGTTTCCTTTGATAATCCCTTCAAAATGAAGGGTCAATCAATAGGGGTTGTTATTTGAAAAAAAATAAGTCACCCTCTAACCCCTACCCTATTTATAGAGGGGGGTTTATACAATTTCTTTTGGTCTTAAATATAGCGGAACCTTTGTTAAGAATCAATGTTACAAACAGAATATTTCTATCTATTTTGGTATTAAAAATACAGATTTGTTTCAAGACTTAATTTATACACTGTATATGATTAAAGTAATATCTTTTTAATTTGATCTATAAGTAGTCTTTTTGTCCCCACTGACAATTTTTGTGCAACTTAAGACTACAAGCACACATTAAAATAGGGAGGAACTTGTGCATTTATTTTTTTTAAATTTTAAGGGCGAAATAATAGTACCCTCCTAACATTTTACTAACATTTTTTTGAAATATTTAAAATTATAACTAACACATGTGTCAATTCAATTGCATTGGCCATAACTAATAATTTCAAGGCTAGTGAATGATGTTTTGGCAATGATGATAAGTATTTTTATATTTAATTTTTCTGCAGAAAAAAATGTCACACTATTATTGGTTACAAAACGGGATGGTAATTGCTTATAGAGTAACGTTTTTGACCATATTTTACTATTTTGTTTGATTGTATCCTGCCATCACCTCCTTAAACGCAAGGTTCTAACTCTGACTCGGAACAACTTTTACTCATTTCTTCAGGCTAGGATTGAGGGATAGTTACATTATTTGATTATTCCGCTGCAAAATCTATTGGTGATAGGCAGGAATTGAACTTGGGACCTTAGAGACCAAAGCCCCTTCTCAATCAACTTTACTACAGCAACGTTTATAAATAGGTTCAACTATTACATAAACCATAAACCATAAACCATACATTTTGATGATTTTTTCATATTTATCAAACTTTTACTATCAAATTAGGTACTTTTTAAGTTACCAAAGCAGGGCCGATTTACCGAATAGGCACGGTAGGCACGTGCCTAGGGCGCGAGGCAATTGTCATTTTTGGGGGGCGCCAAAAAATTGGAAAATAACAAAAATTGTGGCTGTATTTGCACGCGATCGCGGTAAACTGATAATCCCTCGCGGCCGTGTAGACATCTTAACAGTCTCCCGCAATTGTGGCAAGATGTTAATTTTTCCTGTGGTTGTGTATACGTCATCATTGTCCGTCTCCCGCGATCACGGCAAAATTCTGACTATTTTCGGCGGACGTGTGGACAGCATAATTGTCGTCTTCCTTGATCGCGGCAATATATGAACACATCCCGCGGTCGTGAGGAGATTATCACCGTCTACCGCGAATGAAGCAAAATTCTAACCTTTTCCCGGGGTTGTGTGGACATTATCATCTTCTTGCGTGATCACGATAAAATTCTGATAATCCCTCACAGCCATGAAGACATCATCGCCTCCCGCGGTCGTGAGGCATTGTGATCCCCTCCCGCCATTGCGGCAAATGGTACTCATCTCCCGCGGTCGTTTGGAGGTCTTCATCGTCTTTTGCGAATGAGGCCAAATTCTGATCTTTCCTGTGGTGGAGTGGACATTAACATCGTCTTACGTGATCGCGGTAAAATTCTGATCATCCCTCGCAGCCGTGTAGAAGAGCCATCATTATTGTAACTCCCGCGATCCTGTAGACATCGTAATCGTTTCCCGCGGTCGTGAAGACATCGTAATCGTCTCCCGCTGTCATGAAGACATCGTAATCGTCTCCCGCGGTCGTGAAGACATCGTAATCGTCTCCCGCTGTCGTGAAGACATCGTAATCGTCTCCCGCGGTCGTGAAGACATCGTAATCGTCTCCCGCTGTCGTGAAGATATCGTAATCGTCTCCCGCGGTCGTGAAGACATCGTAATCGTCTCCCGCGATTACGGCAAACTGTTAATAATATCCTGCAGTCATGTGGAGATCATTATCGTCTTCCCCGATTGTGGCAAATTTCTGACTGTTTCCCGTGGTTGTGTGGACATTATCTTCGTCTTCTGTGATCGCGGCAATATTCTGATCATCCATCGCGGCTCTGTATATCTTATTATCGTTTTGCGCGATTGCGGTGAAATCATGATCATATCCCGCGGTCGTTTAGACATTATCATCGTGTCATGCGATCGCGGCAATATTCTGACCATCCCTCGCGGCCTTGTGGAGACATATTATCGTCTCCCGTGGTCACGAAAACGTCGCTGTTGTCATGCGCCATTGCGGTAAATTGACAATTCCAGGTAGAAATACAAAATTCATGCATAATTTCGGGTTAAAAAAAATTCCCGCTTAATTCCCAGATTTCCCGGTTGGTAGTCACCCTGTTATATATATTGCAAAGGGGCGCTAGTATTTTAGTTGTGCCTAGGGCGCTGACATAGTCAAAAACGGGCCTGTACCAAAGTGTTTGTTTTTCCAGTGCTGTTTGCGGGCTACATTCGTCATGCGCAGGTGCGGGAATACTCTCACTGTCGCCCTACCACAGGTCCCAGAAAGTGTACGAACCTACTCGCTACGACTATCGGCTTAGTATCTGTCATCGGACTATTCATTGTTGCCAACTGGCAGATGACTTCGGCTATTCGTGTTCACTACTTTGGATCTCAATGCTGCTTCTATGGAGCCAACATATATTTTATTTTCCAGGTTTGTTGACTTCAGTGCATAAATGATTTATTGTGAGGGATACAGTAAAACCCCTCTTAATTGTATCCTGTGGTACCGAGACTAAGAAAGTTTACTGTACTGAATAGACAAATTCCTTTAAAATCATTGCAAATTGGAAAATTATAATGGTATTTAATTTAGATAAACCAGTGTTCATATAAATAATAATAGATATATAGTATAATTGTATTTGCAGAATATCTATACCGTATATTACTAGAAAACTGGGGCTCATAAAAAACATGTTGTAAAAATACAAAAAAAAGTTCCATGTGCCAAAGGTTCGATATAAATTTCTTGTATGATCGCATCAAGTGTTAAATAAAATTTACAGGTATTTAAGGTATAAATTTTGTACTTGTTACCATTGGGCTTTCCTTCCAAATGTCTTTAAAATGTTAATAACATATAATTACTTCTCTATAAGAAACAAACATTGAAGATTAACAAGAGCTAAAGAGAGTCAAGAGTTAACAGTAAAATGCATTTTTAAATATTTACAATTGAGAGTAATGTTACATTGTATAACGTATAGATGATTTATTAATTCCCAATGCATCATAAGACTACAAAGAGTTGCCCAACAATACAATTAGATGTCTTACAAATTTAAAATTTAAGTCAAATGAGAAAATACAACTATTTGTAAATTGGTAACCAGTATAGGCCTATGATCAAATAGGTTTACTTTCCCTATAGGTAGTTTAAAATGTTCATATGGTCATGAATCAGGTTGAAGATTAAAGAGAATGTTAATTCCACTGTCTTTTAACAATATTAAGGTTAACTGGCTGCATGCTTAAAAACAGCTACATATATAAGTAAGGTACAGAGGAAACATTCAATGGTACACTTTAAGTGGTGTGTCTACACTAGTCACTGGTGTTTAGGGAAAGCCAAACACCACCCTTGCCCTCATTTACTACAATGCTTGTCATGGTGGAGGAAGACCCTGTGCCCAGTGTAATAGGAATTTCCCCACAAACTCGCCACTTGGGCTCTTCCATGCTTGTAGCAAGTACATTTTAAGCACAACATACCAGAACGGGCCGTCCCATAAAGAGGTTCCCTCTGTACCTTACTTCTCTGTGATCTATGGTAACAATTTCAACTACTATATCTTTCTGTCAGACAGTGTTCTCCTTCTGGATGGCCCCACAGCTCAACTCTCTACAGATATTCGTACTAAGGGCTCTACTCAGTTTGCTCATGGTCTCCCTCAACATAGGCACCAATGTTTGCAACTACATGGCCTGGAAGCTATATAACAACTTCAACCCAAGTAAATAGCGTGTCTTAACTTATGATAGTTTCAGTATAGAGTACCCTACCCCTTAACCACGCTCGCGGGGGTATGACATACCCCCGCGTATGTTAATTTTGTCATAATTTTACAAGTATGGTGGCAACCGTGGTAAGCATAACAGTATCTGCCTAAAATAGTACCATACTATCATCTGGCCGCAGAGTTGTTAGTCTTGACCGAGTCATTGACCTATTTCCTATATTATCACCACCCTGGGTCTGGCATACCCCCACGCGCATGGTTGTGTTACCAGTACTATGTTCATTAGGGGGTCTAGTGTACCCCGTGGGCATAGTAGTGTCTCAGTTTTATTATCATAATTAGTATTAATATAATTTATTGATACCAAAAGTTATAAGTATTAATAACTTTATAACTTTATCATTACATAAAGTTATAAGTATTAATAACTTTATAACTTTATCATTATAATTTTTATAGTATTGAAAGTTTGCCAAACAAACTTAGTATCTGCAAACCAATTGGATGGAAATGTTCAACCATAGAGTCCACTGATCTAGCCTCCCAGTGCAAAGGCACTTCTGCCTTGATAACCAAATTTGCCTTGGACAAAAAGACGCCAAGACCAAATTCAAGTGTAAAACCTTAAGAATCCAATGTTCCGGGGACAAATTTAAAATAATTGTGAAGTGTGTTTAAAAGTACTTCTAAACCAACCACTGGACGAGGATGTTTGAAAAAAAAAACATACACTACCTACCATAGAATTTTTTAAATTTATCAATTTTTTTTACAGTATTTTCTACAAATTGGAAAATGTAATTTATGAAATATTTACTGTTTCCATAGTTTTATACAAATATAATACTTTTGTGAAATTAAAAATAACATTTGTTTGCAATAAAACTTGTTTAACTACAATTTTTCCCTCTCTAACACCATTATTACATTTCATGATGAAAAAATTAAGGGTTCAAACTATTATTTTAAAATCAATAAATTAAAGGATATGGTAGGATCATAAAATGTACATAACATCATGAGAAAATGAATATAGATTTGAAGTCTAAAGTTTAAAGAGCTAAATATAAAAAAGCCTTTTTCATACCCATTTTTATTTGAGGGTCTGTTAGACCCCCGCACGCGCACCAGCGCAAAAAAAAAAGAAAAAAAAACAAGCACATGTGCTTAAGGGTTAAGTGATTCTAGGTTGAGTAACCTAAAAGTTAAGTTAAAATGGGCAACTAAGTAAACCTTTAAAATACTTGAAAAACTCTGTGATTTTTCTGGCTTTATCTTCTTGTGTGGTGAATAGCAAAACTTTTACATTGTTATAGCTATGAGATGGAATGAAAGTCTCTAGATAAAATCTGTGCAAACCTTGTATTAATGATATATACATATAAATGCATTAAATGCCCTATAACTGAAGTCACAAGATGGTGCATTTTAAATCTAATTAGGTGTTATTAAGCACAAAAAAGACTAAAACTCTCACAGAATACACATAGTTGATTCTTTACTTGACCTACATAGGTTTCGATTAGATACCTTACTATTACTTATTTTAAGGACTGAAAATTTAAAGATTACATTTATTTGTGCATTGGTGTTAGAGTGGAAAGAGCTATTTTGATCACAACTGTGTTTGAACTTGGTACATATCTTCAACCTTGTATTTCTATTGAATAATTTTTACAACCAATATTTTATTTGCACTTTGTATGTGTTAAGGTGTATAACGCAGAATAAATTATTTTGTTGTATTTTTATTGAGTTTGAGGTTTGGCTTTTGTTGGCCTTGTCTTAGTGCATTACCTAACATTTCATAGGATAGGAATTGACTAAGCAAACACAATTGAACTATAAGTCTATCCTCCTAAGCCTTTAGCATTCACACAGTGTTTAGCTACTTTGTAATATTGTAAATACATGCAATCCTCTCTTGATATAATTCTTCACCTATTCCCTGGGTTGACATAGACACAAGCTGTTACTTCATACATTTATTACAATCTTTATCAATACTTTACACAGATTCCAGTTACAAAGACCATCTACTGTGGAACCCTACAGACCCAGGCTATGGCTGGCACTTGGCCTACACCATCATGGAGTGGTGTTTAATGTTAACTCTCTCTCTGGCAGTTCTCTCTTTCTTCCCCGATTTCCAGAGGATTAAATTGGAAGAACCAGCAATAAAGGTAGAAACAATATGTACAGCACATAATGAGTATAGTCATCAATTGAAAATGTTGATAGTTTTTCAGTATTCCAACTAATTTTTATTTGACTGCTGAACATTTGCTTTGTTTATCTGCCATCTTGTCATGTTGTAGTTCTTTCTTAGTTTAAGTATCCCTGATCTACTATGATCAGAATTAAGTTTTCAAAATGTCATGAAGCTTAGTTTATTGATCTATGTGGAGTAATGGAAAATATCTGCAATGAGCCTGCAAAAACTTGCAATTAGTAACAATGGATTTTAAACAAGTACCTATATACTTAAAAAGAATTCAAAATTCTTGTTGTTTTAACACCCAAGGTATAGTTACAACCTTTTACAATAAACAGCACAGATAAACTAAAATAGATTCTATTTACAATTTTGTTAAAAAAGTCTTATTTGCATTTCACTTAGGAAAATGATACAGAGAAATGATTAAGTAAACAAAAACTAGAAAGGTGAAAGTTTGGAGTGACTATCTTTGAACAATGGACAAAAAGTGCTTAAGCATATATATGATATTTTGATTGTTCTATTATTATGTTTGTATTTATTGAATTTAATTGAAAATTAATTAATACACTTTGTGCAGATGAAAAGGCTGTGGAAAGATGAGCGGTCCAGCACATCAAGAGTATGAGTGGTTTGGTCATAAATAAAATGTATATAATAAATATTAGCAAGTTTTGTATTTCACCGACTAATTATTTGCCCACAACTAAAATGCATCACAGTGCAGCCGTTCAGGCTCCTTACTAACAGTTGTGAGTGTTGTCTTTTAAATATCACTAAAACAGGTAAAACAATGATATACAACAACCTTAGGACAAGAGTTAAATTGTAGCTGTGTCCTATTAATTATAATTCTTTTGGCTATCTGGATAATCTCTCTTCCTCTTCTAAAACAGCTTGTAGGTGTGTGATATAATCCTCAACTAGGACATCACTGGGGTTTTCCTTATTTATCTGATTGCTTGTCAGACATAGATCTGCATTACATGCAGTCATGCAGTGAACTCTGGAGTTTTTGTTGTATTTTTGTCAACTTGGTCTAAGGAGCCAAAACACATTTGCACAGTTCACTTAAAAATATTGGTTTCTTATTGAAGTGTCCTTTATTCCTGTTAATGTTGATTCAAAAAGAAATTATCATGAAACCTGGATAAATAACTGTTTTTATATCAAAACACCAGTACATATGAAATAAGAAATAGAAAGGTAAATGAAATATGGCATTTTTTTTACAAGTTTATCCTTTCAGTCACTTATAGTGATAATCTTAACTAACTCTTAACTATTTGGAATTGTGTATGCTGCTAATTCTGGGTTCTGCTACATTTTTTTTGACTTTCTTAGGTGATAATTATAAATTTTCTTCATTAACTGTAGTTTTTTCAAATTTATATTTCATACTATTATACATTACGTACTCTGTGTGCTTACTATTATTCACGAAGTTTAAGATTTTGGTGGCGTTTGTTATAGGAGATATCAAAGAGTACACTGCTTTTGGAGGAAGTGGTTCTAACCCATATGTTTTGTGGGGTAGTTGGGTAGTCCAACGGGTTCCTCCTACATCAAAGTTCGATACGCTAACCACAACGCCAGCCAGGGGGGAGCGAGCTGGTGTAGTGGTTAGAGCGCGGGACTTCAGTCCCTGAGGTCCCGGGTTCGATCCCCGCCAAGTCACCAATGGATTTTATCTAAGTGATAATGCCGTAACCCCTAGGTCTAGCCTGAAGTAATGTGAAAAACAATCCCAGGCTCGTGCCTAGCGTCCTTCCTAGGAAAAAAAAAAAAAAAAAAAAAAAACCACAACGCCAGCAACACACCCAAAATCAATGTACATTGTAAATTTATTATATTTGATATTTATTATTTATATTTAAAGGTATAATTTAGATTTAATTATATCATAGCACATTAAGCTAATCATTTTACAATTAGCTTTGTAAAATGAAAAGGACTTATTTTTCCTTAGCATATTATTAGGTATATTACAAATTTATACTTTTATTGCTGACAAAAATTACAGAAATCAAATGAACATAAATCGGTAATTTAACAAATCACTCGAAAACAAAAATTTGCCACACATTGTGTGTGATTGAGCCAATTATTCCTCCCTACCTTCAAACCATTGCATTAACATTAACATACCGAGGCTGTTAAATGGCACTGTAATGATCATGACATAGGGATTCTGCTTAATGAAGGAGAATATGAAAGTCAAACCTGAATGAAAGCCAGCCAGCATTAACTATATTGTGTGATGGTCAAGGTCACATGACAATCAGGTCAGTTGTGCAAGTGCAATCCTGTGTCCTGCCAAGGCCAAGGTCACAGCAGCATGGGAACTCAGGATCAGTCTGTATCTTCCTGCTCACGTGCTACAGCTGCTGCTAGTACTATCTCCAGCTAATCCCTTCCCCATCTAATACTATCCCCAGCAAAAACCATACCCATGTTAATACCCTCCAACTAATATCATATCATCCACCTAATACCAGCCACTACCATTGACTTAGATACAAGATTATTTCTATCACACCAGTTTTATTTTAACAATAAGGGGTCGCAAAATGAGTATTTGCATTTTAAATTGTTGAATTTCCCCCTATCTACCCTGAAAGAGGGAGGGGGGCAAAATTTTGATTTAGAGCAAAAAGCTAGAAAAATCATCATAAAATGATATGTTGAAGTTGCAAAATTGTATCTTAAGCTGTTAAATTTGTTAATTTATTTATGGGTGTGTAAAGACTTTTTCAACACTCTGTAGTATATTAATTAGTTAGTATATTTTTAATTTATTATTTCTAAATCCACCTGGTCTGATCTGATGCCTGAAGGTCAACATTTTTGACTCTACCTGAGAGAAATAAAAAATGTCAGACCCCGACCTAAGACCCCTAATAGTAGGCCTATTACTAAAAAAATAATAGACTTATTTATTAGTGAGTCTCCTAGGTCTTTTTGCTGATCGGATTGATGGAAACAAAAGGTAAATTCATCAAGTTGAAGCAATACCACGTGTACTTATAAACTCATAAAAGTTCCAACCTTCCGAAGAATCTGAATATAGAGAGGGGCCTCTCTGGTGAGAGCCGCCAGGACATCATAGATTCGAAATACGGCCCTGCTCACCCCCAAATAATTCTACCCCCAGCAAATACCATCCTAAGGTAATACCATCCCCAGCAAGTACTATTACCAGCTAATACTATTCCCAACTATTATCATCCCCAGCTACAACTAACTTATCTTCCCTAGTTTGTGGTACTAACCTTATAATACTACTCCAGTTTATAGTATCCCTTGTTAATACTATCCTCTACCCAGCAAATCATATTCCCAGCTGATCATATTTGGCTATGATCCAGGAATTGTTTGTGGTCTATAGTATAATTTTTGCAAATTTCACAACCAGAACTTTAAATTACAATAAATGTCAGGCGTACATTTATATATATAAATATATTTTTGAACTAATTAGCAAACCATTCATTGTTAAAAAGTGTTCACCCTCAATCGCATTCCAGAGAGGTATGGAAATGGTATTATGTAAATATGAGTTTTTGTACCACAGAGATATTATTTTATTTATAGCCGTTATTTTAGCAGTACATTAGCTAAAACCGTTCCCCGCATTGCCTTGGCCCTCCTCTACGTAATAAATGAAAAACTATACTACCAAGTATGCTTTGTTGACATTTTAGATTTTGAAGAAAAAATATTCTATCGATGATACAGAGTCTCTCAATCACCTTTTTGTCTTAATCAATTTTGAGTTTAAAAAAACACCAAAGTAAGTACTAAGTATCCAGCAAAATAATTGTTTATACTTCTGCAATAAAAATATAAAAAATTATGATTTTCTTCTTACCTCATCAGGAGAAAATTTTCATTCGACAATATTACTTTATTGGGTTATTTGACAATTAGTTTCTTTTACATATTTTAAAGTGCCATATAATGCCACTTCGCCCATTAGTTACACAAATAACTATAACTATTTTACCTACGACCGTAAACTGAGCCATTTCAGTTCAGTTCTTAGAATTGAAAAGTTCCACTTAACAGCTGTTTACTTTCATATCAACATAGTTTCATTTCATATCAGCATAGTTTTTATCATATCAACACGGGTAACGGACCAATGAGGTTCAAGGATTGAGAGAAAAGAAGTACAATTGTAATACTTCAATGTCAACTAATCAGCTGATCAGTTGACAATTTTAATTGTTGATCCGGCTTGTTCCTGTTGATACTCGCGTATTCTTAACCTAAGTTGGTGGAAGTTAAATAAAGGTTGATCTTAAAATATCAGTTAGTGAAAGTGATGTTGACGAGATAGAAATGAGAGCACAATTGTTTTGCCACCAAAATCAAAACAAAGGTACCATATGCAATTACATACCAGCAATTCATTAAATGGACGAAACAAAATAAGGTTAAATTGATAAATGAAAATGTTCTTCTGGTTTATTTTGAAACCCTCTTAACCACTTTTTCACCCAACTCGTTGTAGACCACATATTCGATGCTGAAATCTAACTGTAAATTAACTGTTTCACTATATTATTCAGTTGTCCAAAAATATATGCAATATTTCCCTAATTGTACCTGATACAGAATTATGGCAAGAATGCTGCTAGCAGAACCTATTGCCTGAAAAAGTAACGTATTATTTAACAAAGTTTTACAAACACGTAATTACATGAAATCAGCTGATTATACAATAAGTCGTTGCATCACTTTCAGTGACAATGACAATAAACGAAAACATAACCTCTCTAGGAAGTTATGAGTAGTGATTGTTAGTAATAAAAAACCAGATTTTTAGTAATTAAAAAACGCTCGTAGGTAAAGTAGTGTACGCAACTCGCGTTAATAGTCTTTACGACACTCGTAGAAGTTTTTAAGGCACGAGCCTTTTTTTATACTCATGTCGTAAAGACTAACTTAACGCAATCGTTGCGTAAACTACTATTACGAATATTATTATAATGTTTATTACTTTTACGTTACTTAAAACAAAGAAAATTTTCGGAATAATAAACAGTTTGATATACAAAGGTTGTTCAGTAAGTGAAGTGCCGAATTCTGGGAAATAGTTTTATGGATCAAAATAAAGGGAATTCCAAGAATTATATACCTAATTTTCTCATTTAAGGTGCCTTTAGAATTTAAAGCATTGTAATCTTAAAAAATACATTATGAATTTGACTATCTGAAGCTATTTTGAATATGGCTTAAACATTGTCATAACTAGTTTATATAC
>NW_026542600.1:58464850-58501539 GCF_028750875.1 Macrosteles quadrilineatus
TAAAAAAGTCCCTCCTCATCATTCCCCGGAAAAATAAATGTAAATATGCATTTCGTCATAAAAACTTAACGGAGGTTTTTGCATACATTACATTTAGTTAAAATGGCTTTAGAGGGTCACCAAACGGCTTTAAAAATACAAGAAATACAATTGTTTTACCCCGGACCCCCTTCCTTTCTTGGAAACCCCACAACTCCCCTCATCCTCCTCCCAACGGTCAGTCTAGACCTACACCCTGAACCCGCAGCCGCGCCGTGAAAATTAGTGTTCTTGTATGGCCATACTATTTATTTTAAATATGTTTGTGTGTGTCTCGTGTATTTGTTTTCAAGACTTTATGATGACCTCCTAGGAGTGACAACACGTCTTTAAGGCTTGACAATGACACCATGAGTGTCGAAAACGGTCGCCATCCAGACGATAGTTGGTTACATTAGCAACAATAAGGTATTTAACCTCTAGAATAATATTGTTATGTAATCAGGAAGGCAACACCTCAAAAATGAAAATATCATTAGCTTTAAGATATTATGATGTAGTTTGTTTTAAGGAATACACAATGAACTCTAGTAGTCTGATTTGTACACGGCAGTATCACTAGTATTGTAGTTGTTTGAGTATTAAGTACGTACTATTTAGCCTGGCTGCGTAGTTGCCGAGGTCTACCAGCTGCTCGTAGAGGTCTCTCAGTTTCATACCAGATCTACGGTTCCACTCGACCCATGTATGCTGCAGCTCATCCCAGTCGTGAGATGTCGCCATGATAGCCTGTAGATCTACATATCACACTGACATCAGTATATGTAGAGACAGGGCTACTGAAATCTACGTGCGTATGGCTGATGAGCCATTGACTACGAGACTCAAGAAACCTACCCTCCGCACCCAACAATAGGATGCATGAATAGCTCTGAGTCCGTTTGACATTGACTAGATCTAGATTCAATGGTTCAACTCATAAAGAACTATGACACTATTATTGTTCTTTTACAAACTACCCGATAATTTAGCATGCATAAAATATCGACATAAAATCATATAAACCTTTCTACTTTTTAGCGACCTTTAAAAATATGAATTATATTTTGGCACTTCCTTACAGTAACGTGAACTCAACCGCCTTGAACATAATTTAATAATAACAATTACAAATTTAAAACCAACCAGCATCAATTGGTAAATTAGAATAAGATTCATTTTATATAAAATTTTGCAGCATGGATGTATTTTTTTAAAATTTATGTTAAATGATGATAATGGATCAGAAAGGTATAGGGTATATGTTGGAAAGTGATGGATTTTATTTCACACATCAGAATTATAGCGGAGCAAGTGAGACAATGATTCAAGATATTTTTCACAGCTGATGATGTTATATTCAACAAAAGAACAGTTTAAAAATTAACTAACCTGGTTCCAAGCGCAGCCCACAACGCAGAGGTTCGTTATAAGCGCAGATTGTAGCACTGTTGTAGATCTCCAGCATGTCATTGATAACTCGATTATACTGCATAAACGAAAATCTACTGTCACTTCAAGGAACAAATATTTTTAGATAAAAATACAAAAAAAAAATTGGTTTTTCATGTAAACGCGATTTTTCCAAATGTATCATTGGCATATTTTATGATGAATATATTAATCTAATTTCGATTGAGAAAGTGTTACCCTTTGCCTCGTTGATTGAATGTAAGACGATATAACTACCATCTACTGAAATTAGTTTATCCACATATTTAAAACAGATATAAAACATAATATTTAACACGTTAGTTTATAGCTGTAAGGACGTTGTTAGTCAAACGACTTACAACTATATGGATATGACGTTTTCAGAAATAAAAATTAAAAGTGAAAGAGTATACAAATAACCATTTAAAAGTTTCCCGACAAGTTTTTTGCTGCTATGTGTAATTTCCACTTGCGCTTATCTTGGAAACTCCCAGTTCAGTGCGCATGTTGTTGCAAAAAACATAGATCGCATTCTGTTTGGAAAGATTATTCAATCTAAAAATAGTGAAAAATGTCTTTATCATTGCAAGTGTTATCTTAGTATTAACACGTTGATTTTAACATACAACTGTTGTCAATTATTATTTGCCAATCGGTTGGATGAGTCTACATTTTAGGTTGGCTAGTACAACAGAATACAGAAAACAACGGCCTCTGTCCTTATTCTGTGGTGTTATTCGACTTAGAAGAAGATTGAGCTCAACCATCATTGCACACCAGTTTGTGAGCCGTCTAAAATCTGCTCACTAAATAATTATGCTTTTAAAATCCCAAGGTTTCACCCCCCTATAAATACACCTTGTGTTATATGGAAACTATCATGCATCATTTCATGAGTTATTAAACATAGGTAGTTAAAAATAATTATTTTTAAAAATACCTTCCCTCATAATCTAGCCTTGAACCGTTTTACTAATTAATCCAGCCTAGACCTATGGTCGTGGCATTATCACAGCTGAAATCTATTGGTGTAAGTGGGGGGTTTGAACCCGGGACCTTATGGATCAAAGCCTCATGCTCTACCACAAGACCAGCTCGCCTTCCTGTACTCTAAGGCTATGACATGCCTCACGACGTTTTAAATCTCAGGTCAACTTGGTTAGTTGTCCAAAAGTGTTGGTCTTGGTGCCGTTGTTGGAGTACAGAAGTAACTCTAGCAGACTCACCCTGTCCAGCTGGTCCGGAGGTAGAGCTGCAGGCCCGATCACCGAGAGATGCCTGAGCTGTCTCCAGAGCCTGGGGTCTCCTACTCGATCCTTCTCTATCTTGGATACCAGGGTGCGAACTCTAGCCTGGAACTCTGCATAAGCCAGTTGTGCCCTCAGCTGAAACATGCAAAATGGCTCATTGTATCATAGACAAATATGTTAGGTAACATGGAATTAATTAGTAGTATTGTTACAAAACCTTTTTAGGAATTTAGTTAGATTGTTTATAAGTCTAATGATTGATTAAGCAGGAGTTAAATTTATGTCCATAGGAGTGTCAGCCACGACCGGGATTTCTACACCTCTTTGCTTGCTTCCCTTGAACTGCAGATATCTGATAAAAGGTAACATTCTGTCTATGAGCTCTGCCTGGTGTAGTATTCCGCCTTTCAGCTCTGTGCAGACAAATAGCAGATGGTCTGCAGTATACTCAAACTTTTCACACTTCCTACTTGATATATCCCTACCTTATGTCTAGCCACAGATTGTTTGAGGTAACCATCTGGAACGGGAAGGATATAGTGAACTTGCGTACCCCGGATGTAAAACTGAGGCTGCGTTGCCAGTTCGACAGCCACCTTACGCTCGAGATTAACAATGATTTTATAGAATAGAGGCACTGGAACAAGCACAGTGGTTTGAACTTGAAATAAACACATTGGTAAATTAATCATGCTCTCTATCGGCCAGTCGAGTTGTTGTCACTGAAGTTAGTAGTATACGCTGTCGCTGTATAGCACTTAATGATTTTACACCGGTATATTATAGTAGTTTACTCAACGATTGCGTTAAGTTAGTCTTTACGACACGAGTAGAAAATTTAAGGCACTCGCAAAGACTCGTGCCTTAAAAACTTCTACGAGTGTCGTAAAGACTATTAACGCGAGTTGCGTACACTACTTTACCTACGACAGTTTTTTTTTAATTACTAACAATCTGGTTTTTAATTACTAACAATCACTACTCATAACTTCTTAGAGAAGGTATGTTTTCGTTTATTGTCATTGCTAATGAAAGTGATGCAACGACTTATTGTATAATCAGCTGATTTCATGTAATTACGTGTTTGTAAAACTTCGTTAAATAATGCGCTACTTTTTGAGGGAATATGTTTTGCTAGCAGCATTCTTACCATAAATATTGTATCAGGTACAATTAGAGAAATATTGCATATTTTTTTGGACAACTGAATAATATAGCGAAACAGTTAACTTACAGTTAGATTTCAGCATCAAATATATGGTCTACAACAAGTTGGGTGAAAAAGTGGTTAAGAGGTTTTCAAAATAATCCAGAAGCACATTTTCATTAATCAATTTAACCTTATTTTGTTTCGTCCATTTAATAAATTGCTGGTATGTAATTTCATACCTTTGTTTCGATTTTGGTGGCAAAAGATTAGCACAAACAGTTTGTGCTCTCATTTCCATCTCGTCAACTTCACTTAAAAATAATGTTTAATATACCTTCCTTTAACTTCTACCAACTTATTAGGTTAAGAATACGCGAGTATGAACAGGAACAAGTCGGATCAACAATTAAAATTGTCAACTGATCAGCTGATCAGCTGATTAGTTGACGTTCGAATCATTACAATGTTACTTCTTTTCTCTCAGTCCTTGAACCTCATTGGTCGGTTACCCGTGTTGTTATGAGAAAAACTATGCTGTTTAGTTATGAAATGAAACTATGCTGTTATGAAAGTAAACAGCTGTTAAGTGAAACTTTTCAATTCTAAGAACTGAACCTATACTAATGCATGTAATTGGCTAATGCATGTATATGTTGATCTGTCCTAATAAATGACTTATTGACTTATTGAACTGAAATGGCTACTTTAAAAAACGGTCGTAGGTAAAGGTATTATATTTGTACATGTAATGTTATTAATATATAATATATTATTTTATAAAATGTTTTTTTATAAAATTATTAACATATAGTATTATTGATATTTAATATTATCCATGTAAATTACTATATACTATTAAGGTGAATAAAAATGCTCAAAAATTCAAAGTCCAATGTATCTTTACCCTAACAGGGACATGGGGAAACTGATCTGGGGTATCGCTTTTTTACCACATGACGAGTCCGATGGGTCGTATTTTACTTACAAGTTAGCGGAATAGCGGTATACATCTCAACTATTTTTTTTCAATCTTGCATACAAGTATAGTGTGTTGTATTGTTCAATCGTGTATAGTGTATAGTGATTGCAATTATCAGTAAAATATATTCATGATTAGCAGAGTAAGATTCTGAAGGTAATTGTTTCTGTATCGAAGAAATCCCTCAAATTTTTAAATATTTAATTATTTCACATTCCAGGACACCAGGCTCTAGCCCGGGGCCGTTGTACAGTAAACATTTCTTCAGGCTAAGCCTAGAGAAGTTATTATCACATAGTCAAGAGGCATTGATGATTGATTGTTGGAATTTGAACCCAGGATCTTGAAGACCAAAACACTGTGCTGCACATCTAGACACTAGACCAGCTTATTCCTCTCCACAAAGAAAGACATCTACAAGAAACAAGTCATCAGTAAAAGCACATACAAGTATGTATTCCCTTGTCTGTGGTAAAAGACATGCATACTATTGATTTATTTAAAGTCGTCAAAGACAGATCATTTAGCCTACAATTTAATTGAGAGCATAATACTTAAACAAATTACTCGGTAGGTTGAGAAACGATATATTTCAGTGAACTGACAATCCAATAAAACAGCGTAATGCACGAGTAGCTAGTAAAACCAATGATTACCGATTACCCCACTATAGAATATTCATGATTACAAAATGTTGGAGACCGTTTTATAGCTAGAATATTGGCTGATTTCCAACTTGACTTACACGCTTTGCATTTGTATTTACAATCATGTTTCTATTGTAGGTATGCATTACATTTTGTGAAAGCATTTCGCATTGTATGAAACGTCTCAACGGACACCCAACATCGTTTTATTCATGGATACAATATATTATGAGCTTGATCAATGCTTAATAATGACCTTAAGCTTTCTTATCTGGGCTTGATGTAGAATATAGCTAGGGCTTATGTTCTGCGAAAAATTGAGGTATTTTTTAAAACTTCCTGGATAACCATGTGCGGTTTTTGAACAAATTCGCCCAATTCGATGATTTTCAAATTGTTTGATGTTTAGATTATGATACCTATACAATAATATTTTGAAATTGTTAAGACCATAACATTGAAAAATGTAAACAATGATATTTTAGGTTATGAGATTGAAGGTATGAAAAAAAAATTCAAATAGTTTACAGTAGTGTAAGTTTACAGGGTGTTTTTTAAACGCAAACCAAATAATTAACACAACCGTGAGAGACACTTTTATACGAAAAACTAGCTTCGTATCCTTATTTTCTTTACTTCATTGCTGATCAGATAATATGCATTGTTGCATAGATATTTTTGAAGTTTAGTGCTATTTAGAATTTATTGTGAATAAGACTCAACGTGGTATTTCTGCAATCTCAAATAGAAAATTTATTGTAGATCTAAGTTTTTTATTTGATTTTTTTCCCTACAATTCCGGTATTCTTTATATTTTTGACAATTCTAGAAACATATGACTTTTAAACTGTGATCCCACCTTGAATCTTAATTAAAAACCTTTCTTGGCAAAATAAACATTCTTTTTTACCTTTAATGTTCCATACTCTTTGAGTTTGCAGAAGCACCAAGCAAGCTGAGACTTATTCACTATAAATTACCAATAATACCTAAACTCATGTATAACTTTGCAACAATGTTTAACAGCTGATTGGCAATGACGTAAAGAAAACAGGGATACCAACATATCAGCTTAAAATGTGTCTAACGGCATTTATAATTTGAGTTGCGCTAAAAAACACTCTGTACAACATACACAAATCATCTATTTAGGAAGTTTAAAAGGAGAAAATGGGAGAAACAAATTCACTCTTGAAGAATGTCATAATATTTTATGTTATTTGCAATAAAATTGCCCAAAATTGTACGTAATTACTTTAAATATCTTTATCTTATACGAGAGCTACAGTATTGGTAATATGAATCCCATTAGCCAGTGGAAAAACCTTATTTCTTAACAATAATGTATTGTTTTATATACATTTAACGAAAAAAAAACGCCCCTTGAGTGGTACAAACGTGAAATGCCAAAATATAGTAAACAAACTCGTAACGTACCAATTAAAGTCACGTTTCTTAATGACAAATTCCTTGAGATAAAGGCAAAGCGAGAGCTTTTACGCCTAAATCATGTTCTTTACCCCGATTTTCCAAAGGCTGTCGCAATCCTTACAATGAGTCGGATCAAAGAAAGTGCTTCTGCAAGTTGCAGACATTACCTCATACAGCACTTTCCTGGGTACAACTGGTATCAGATCAAGTACATCCCAAGTCCATTTGTAACTCTCTACCTTTGTAAATCATCGGAGATGACTACAACTGCAACTGAGTCATGTTCGCCACTGTTCACCACTGTTCACTACTATTCACCGCGTTTTTCACCTAAAATAAAAAGCGATAAATAACCCAAGAACCCACATAAACACAACCCAAGAACTTACAAGGATTAATCAGAGTACAAAGGTCAACACAAGTTCAATTATTTTGTTATTGCATACGCCAGAGGCACTTTTTAGGAAAGAAATCGATGCAAGCGCCTCAATATGTTGCTAATAGTATACCGGGATTGAACCCGTTCCTCTCAAAGAACCCCTGGAGTTCAGGAGGATAACTGCGAGGGTTAGAAACAAGTCCAAACATAACTTTAATAGTAACTATGGAAGCTATGAGACTATTCTATGCTAATAACGAATACATTATTGCCAAATAAAAGAATAAAACACTTTTTCAGAATTTTTATTTTCTTATACATATCTTTTTCTATTTAAAATTTGAGATTAGATAAAATTCGGGTCAAGTTTAAAAACTCATAAATCAAAAGAGAGGATAATAAGGATGGTTGTGCCGAAATTAAAGTTAGTTTTGAAATTGAGTAAATGTTCTTGGGCTTTACAAAAACTGTAAACAAGTAAAATCAAAATCCTATTAAAAATAATATACAAAAATGCTCTGAAAGAGTATGAGTAAAGAGTAGGGTTTTGTACGGATCATATGTCTGGACATACAACAAGAAAAAAGTATTGATTAGACGTTGAAAACACCGCTCAGTGCTACATTATTGACACAGTCCGTGATCGAAGTACCTGAGGATATGGACTACAATGGAACTGTCACACGCAAAGATTTGTACATTAATATCCAAACTAAAATCGGAATACTTTGGGAGGTGAGATGACCACGTCAACACGGAGTTGAACATAAAACACTCAGAATCATGGCAGAAAATCTATTATAGGGAATGTTATGAATCTCAAGACTATATTGGGGAAATCAAGAGCCAAAAGGTTTTCTAAAGCTTAACGTAACGTAACAGAAGAGCATCGGCAGATCCAAAAACAATGTGGATCAACTGATTCGGAAGTCAGAAGCTTCTGTTTGTAGAACAGCCAACAGGAAATTTTTATTTTTCTTGACGACTTCTCGTTGTTGGACTTTCAACTGAGGCTTTGACATCACGTTCGCCTTATTTATAATTACACTAGCTGTAACCCGCGGGCTTTGCCCCGTTTAACTTCTTAATTTTCAATATTATCTCGTTCGCATGGCTCAATCGCGTCCTGGTTGAAGTTTGTTCGCTACGCTCACTCACCTTTAGGTTGGAGCTCGTTCGCTACGCTCACTCACCTTTAGGTTGGAGCTTGTTTGCTGCGCTCACTTGCCTTCAGGTTAGCTCGTTCGCTACGCTAACTCGCCTCCAGGTTGAAGTTCGTTCGCTACGCTCACTCACCTTTTGGTTGCAAATTAGCTGTTGTCAAAAATGTAAAAGAAATAATAGTGCTGCACCCTGTTGGTAATCCTTGTAACTTTAATGCTATTGAACATCATAGAACAGAACCAACTTGTTTAATTGAAACAGCTGTTAAGATTCAATAATTCCATTTCTCATAAGGTTAACATGGGAAACTCCAGAGCCACTGGGGCGGAGCCCGAAAGGATTTTTGAAATAAGAATATGCCTATATGTTAATCGGGAATGTGAGCTATCATCATGCCAAATTTCAGCCCAATCCGACCAGTATTTTTCGAGTTTACTTTTCCCATACACACATACACACATACAGCAACCACCTCTTTTTTATAATAGTATAGATAGATTGATAAATGAAGTCCCACACTCTAGAACCCCACCACTAAACCAGCAGATTTGTATTTCCTCTTTTAAGGAAATAAATATGCATTAACTCACGGTTTATATATTCAAGTGACAAAAACACAAACCACATTTAATAATTCTTGCGCTAATTTTGCCCAAATTCACTACTGGAACGAATTACAATGCTTATCCTTGTAGCCACTTTTTACTCTGAACTCGCGTGATGTTATCGTGGTTGTGGGAGCGTGGTCAAGGACTCTGACCTGGCTGGAGATGTTACGGAAGGGCCTTTGAAAAGACCGTCGTCGTAGTTGGAGTTAATGAATTCTACAGCCACAGTGACAATAACTAGAAAAGTGTCCTATATACATTACTTCTTGGTCACAGTACCTTTTCGTGCCCTTGGAACGGGATACGGATCTCCTAAAACCTTTTAAAATGTAATATTCGGAGGAATTGACACATTGGGTGTGTTTTTGGGTAGAAAAAGGTATAAAATTTTGGTATTGAACAAAATGTGTTCTTTTAGCCAACTTGTACATTCTATGACGCTAGTTTTTAACCCGGGCCGGGTGTACACACATAACTCAAGACTAGGCCTAGCTAAAGCGTCGTGGAATTATTACAAATTTAAAATCGATTGAGGATTGGTGGGATTTGAACCCTTGGAAACTGAAGCCAAGCACTCTAATACTAGACAAACTCACCCCCTCAACGACAAAAATGTATGGTGTAAGCTGTGCATCAAGGCGGAAAAATATAGGGTTGATACAAAAGTCTAGTAGAGGGGCGGCAGAAGCAGATCTTTGTTTTAAGGGGTCAGAAACCTACGGTGGGTGTCCACATCCGGTGGGTCTGGGGGAGGGGGTATGGAATATAAATATACGTAAAAAACGTATAATAAGGACCTCATGCTTCTTGGGAGGTCTAGCCAAGCAAACATGAGAAAACAAAATCAATAGTTGTATTTTTGCGAAATAAAGGATGTTTGAATTTTATAATAGTTGAAAACTGGCATTTTTTGTCATTACTAACAATCTGTAAAACCCTATAATTCAAATTATATACTGTATGGAACATGAAGAAAATGTAGAAGTGTACTTTACGCATGTTGGCCGAAAGATGGCTAAAGAATTTCTTCACTATAGTCCTCGCCACCCTAAGTTGAGGCAGCCAAAGGCCGCACGGTGTATATCTAGTGCGGCCTTTGGCTGCCTCAACTTAGGGTGGCGAGGACTATAATTCTTACATGGTAAACTTTATAAAAAATTGTTGAAAAATACTGAACTTTCTATTCTTTCTTGATCTATTTTTTTTTTTTTTTTTAGCAATAATACTTAACTTGCACAATGCACTGGATAGATTTAGAGATTCAGAAAACAATTCGGGAAAATGTCAAACACCCCTAAGGTTGGATTCTGCCCATCGGAATAACACTCAATAGCCTACTAAATACATGTTGATATAAACAATTACGATATTTTAATGCTGTGGCGTTAGTGTTGTAGGCTTCAGTAGTCTCGGTCAAGGTTGCGACTCCCGCGCAAATAGAACGAGTTGCTTCCGGTGGTTGCCGGAAGTCGCGGAATATTCACGGTTTGGCGGGTGATAACAGGAGAAAGTAGTGATAAGAGTGCAAGTTTAACCGTACACTCTTGTCTGGTTACAAGGTATTGTTCTGGAACCGTGCGTAATTCTGTTTTATCCCATGATTCACACTGTGTGGGTTCTGTAAACTAAAATTCCTGTGTAGTACTAATCCTGTGTAATTAGGCGTTGACAACGATAGACATGTCTACATTTAGATCCGTTTATTAGTTGTCCTCAAATGTACTACTGCCAACGTATTATTTAAGACCTCCCGATCACTTATGTTATATTTAAACTATCTATTGGAACCCGTGTTTTGTAAGGGCGGGGTTTAGGTTATCCAATGTGAATTCAAAATAACAATGTCTGCAAGTGACACTGTAGTACAAAAATAAAAGCGTGAGATTGATAGCATAAAATGTGTCGTAGCTAGGGAAAAGGTGACAGTTCAATTCGGTTTCCGATTAAAAGTAGACGTTTGTTTGAATTGGCTAAAATGAATTGATTTGGTTCAAATATTATGAATATACTTCAATAGGGGTTAAAATGATTTTCTCAGTACTATCCAAACCTATTCAAAGTACTTTATAAGACTGAAGTCGTGTTTAAAATTTAGAATTCTAGCTCTTGCCATCTAAAAAATGTATATCTCTAACCGGCTTTCTGCAAGGTAAAGCACAACGATGCATTCTTATAGGAAATTAATAATACTGTTCGAAAATATTCAATCAATATTGTCATCTTTTAATTAGTAATATGTTTTTGTCAAATGTAAGATACATTATACATATGAAAGTAAGTAATCTGTTGTTAAGGATATAAAATCGTCCCTTTGGGTTAAATAATATTGAGTTAAACACCAATACAGGCTTTTATTACTCAAGGGGGTTAAAATATCTCTTAAGCAATATTTAAAACACCGACGTTTACATTTTAATAACTAATTAATAATATAGTATACACAGACTCACAGATAACCGTTAATATGAATTTAAATACCTTTAAATATTCTGTTGTCTAACATGTTTTAACTTATTAACCTTCAAGTATAAGGAACTCGGCATTGTACAGTTTAAACGGTTCCTGATACACGACAAAGACAATTATCGTTCTTTTGTCAAACAAAGACAACCTTTCCGAGGCTACTATGGGTCAAGGGAACTGATAACCAAAAGTATCCATCAGAACCTTCCAAACTAGTGAAACATTTGTTAGTACAAGTTCTATACATATACACGGTTAAGCAAAAACAGATATTAATGGAACTAAATTGTCCGGGTGTTATAGTCCTCGCAGTAAGTGTGAACGTCGGTGGTTCAATTCCGAGCGAGATCGTTTCCAGACCCAGATACAATTTGTCATTGATGGGCTATCAATCAGTGATGCTATCTTATAAAAATATTGAAAGACCAGGACATGGACCGTCCCCAGCGTAGATGACAACAATATAAAATAGAATCATACTAATATTATAAATGTGAAAGTTTGCGTGTTTGTTTGAAGTTCAATCACACAATAACTACTGGTCGGATTGGTTTGAAATTTGGTATGATGATAGCTCACATTCCCGATTAACATATAGACATATTCTTATCTCAAATATACTTCCTGGCTCTGACCCAGTGGCTCTAGAGTTTCCCATGTTAAACCTTACTAGTATTCATCTTTAAAAGGAATTAAAGAATTTTGTCAGCTGTTTCAACTACTTAAGTCGGTTCTATGATATTGAATAGCATTAAAAAGTTATAAGGTTTATCAACAGGGTGCAGCACTATTATTTTTCCCCCATTTATGACAAAAGCAGTGAATTCAGAGTGAACTCATAATAAATAAATCTCATAATAACTTTAGATTAGGTCTAATTAATTAAATTAAATGAATTATTTAAGTTTAAGATATTATTTAGGTCATGTATTAGGCACATACAAATTTCATTAATAATAATATAATTAACATTTTAAGTTTTTTTTATCTGTCTACTCATATACAAAAGCCTCATTCACTGGGATGAGCTCAATTTATCACTATCAAATATTTCACAGTAACAAAATGAAATGATAGTAAATTAAATCCATCAAACACCTTTACAACGTGTTGATTGTACTTCTGTTTGAGGTAAAAGTGAAACTTGTTAGCCGTGCTAAATGAGTATTACAAAAATAAACAAATAAGAGAGACACATGAGAAAGTAAAAATATATCAACTAAAAATAAACAATAATATTATTCCATATATACATTGCGACTCTGAGGGCAACTGGGGCGAAGCCCTTAGCATATATTGAGCTAATTTTTAGGGTCTGCACAGCTTCAGATTGGGATCTTAAAAATCATTCCAAAAACGTCAAAAACGGTTAAAAACTTTAGGAGCTCCGTTGAATAACCTCTTCAAAATTAATTATGTGTAGATATAAAATGTAGCTTATAGCTACACAAAAACATGTTTATGGCTACGTATATCTTGAGTTTTCCCTTAATTGTTCAGTTCCAGGTAATACACACATCTAATTGTTCAAACGATTAATATGTCCTACGACTGTGTCGCCCTTCACGCCTGTGGACCAACGTGTGTCGCACAAGGTTGTGTTGTGTGGATATCCCGTCACCGTCCACCGTCCACCGTCCACCCGTCAGCTGTCAGCTGTCACGGCCGAGAGGCCACAGGGCACACGGGGAGTCCCCAAACTACGTGGACAACATTTTACTTGTAATTGGAAGAAAAAATCGTCCAACAAACAAGGAAATTGTTAAATAAATAGTGTAATACCACTACTCTTAAAATGAAAAGTGGGTCTTGCAGTCTACTAAGATCTGCCAAACATTTACACTCTAGTCAAGATAATTCAGATTTATATTATGAAACCTACTATTTATATTAAAACATAGTCAATTGATAATAAAACAATATTTGAATAGTCCAGTGGTAAAAGAAAATGCAGAGTAGGGATATGAGAGGACCCCAATTTTCTATTGCTGCCTCATGATAAGTAATGCACCAATAAATCAACAGCTATACTAATACAATCAATTGACCTATGCTATTTTAGTTAACATTGCACTATGGGTTTATTAAAACTAAAACATGTATTTTTCTGTTTGAAAGTATTTTAAAAATAGTGAGTCCTGTGCAAACACCCAGTCTGATATTTATTGTTTGGACCACATTCCATCCTTGGTCAACATGGCGCGGTCCAGATCGGAAAACGACTGGGAACTGGGTAAATTATTTGGGATAAAAGGTTAAACCCTAAAAATAGTTGTAGCCGCAAAGCTTTTTCGTACACCAGCAAATGTAGAAAAAATGTGAGTCGCTACTGCGACTCTCGAAATCCGAAGTAGTTCTTTGGAAGTTCTACCTTAGATTAAAGGCTATGGTTCTACATATAAACAAAGATTAAAGAGTAGACTCTTTAATTTATGCTATAAGCTACTTATTCGAAGTCGCTCCAGAGATATGCTGGACCCGAAGCTAATAATTGTCCATGAAAATAAAGCGATTTCTGAATAAATGCTGGAACAAATATTTGTATTTTTATTTAGGCCTAATCATTTTCTTCATAGAGCTGTTGTGGAATTAAGATGCATCACGAAAATTGTGTTTGATGTATTTGCTATTGGTTCAATTAGTTTTCAATGAAAGATATTGAATTACGAGTATAGTCCGCTTCCTTCGTCTGTATCAAGTGTTTGTCCCGGTTTCCCCCAGCCAAAAATTAACAACCCTATCATTGCCTAAACAGTATACCAGGAATAACGTCAATTTTGGATATTGACACAGCAATATTAACAAATAACAATATCAACTCAATATTTACAAGTAGGAACATGAACACTGGTATTTTTTCCACTGAATCATCTCTAAATGATATGACTTCATCGACCAGAACCGCTAATTTGGAGGATTGAAATAAAACACGTGTGGGAAAATATAGTTGGAAAACAGGCGTTGAAGGTCTGGTAATTAATCTGTAACCGTATTATAACCGGGAAAGTTATCCTCAGCTGATTCCCCTGTGTTTCAGTGAGTCAGTGTAACCAACTGACTTCGTCATTTCCTGTGGTTAAACAACGATATAAGTTGCAACCTATTACATTATGCAACCGTAACTAAACATTTTATGTCACGCATTACCTTCTTGTGGAATGACACATGCAGAACCAAGATAGAATATCGAGAAAATTCAATTTAAGTATTGCCCAACAGCTGATTGTGTTAAGGATTAATGTACTATTTAAAATGTTACCTTCTCAAGTTACTATTTTGTAAATTTTAAGCTATGATTAGACCCAATTGAATTAGTCGATAAAGGAATGTTGTAACTTAAGGAAGGTAGTTGGTTTGAGAAAGTGATTTATTTACTTAGATTATAGGCTACATTAAAAACTCCATATTAGTGTGTCGCACACCATGGTTAGATTTGCGATTTTTAAGTCGCATTGTATATTTCTGTAGCGTTTATATGGTCGGTAATTGCTAGTTTAATTATTTAATGTCTCCATATCAAAATATAAATTTCTTAAGGATTCCAAGTAGTGATTACTATTATTTTTAATATTTTAAGCACCTGTCCAAAGCCATATAACATTCCAAAATGTGTTTTTTCAACTCCAACATAATCTTCCCGTTATTTTCACTATGATAAAACCTACGATTTTACCCAGAGGTAATTTACTCAAGGTAAGCTAGTAAAGGTTAAGGTCTCGTGAAGTTCGAGAAATACACACGCGAACAGGATGGTTAAATCCCTTTAAACCGTTTAAGTAATTTTCGAGCGGATAGTTTCCAGTGACAGGTGGACTATCGTTCTCGGCTATTCCATGGTCACGCCGCAGTGGGGCTGTTAGGGAATAATTCCAAACACTAAGCAATTCAATTGTAGCAAATTTTTTTTTGACTTAGCTTTTCACTTAAAATTTGGACCTAGCTTAGGAACCCAAACCATGCAAGTCACGCCAATATCATTTTAGGTAACCGACATCGGTGATTGTTGGGACTTGAACCTCTACCTCAATTATAAACGTCCTACGGAGAAACCACAAGACCAGCTGCCTCCCTCAAACCCAAAAACCACATGTTTCTTTCCCATCCCGCCAAATGCTTATCAAAAGGCATTTCTATCCAATATGTGTCACTTAAGTACGTGCCTTGGAGGACGATGGAGGTGGAGAGGAAGACGATGTTCGGAAGCCTCAGACAGAGGAAGGACCTGGGAATCTCCCACGACTGTCCCCGTTGTCCACAGGCCAATGTCGCGTGGCGAAACAGCCAAGGTCTTCGCCCGTGTGGCTGCCGGCGTCCCGAGGAAGTAGACTCGAGTGTAGTCCTGAATTAGCCGGGCTAACCTAAATGTGTGACATTTTCAACAATAACGTCGGCCTATCTCGTAACTCCTTAGACGTTTGGATTGATGTTCAATTTGTATCCGGAGGAACATACAGAAAGGTTAACTGTCACTCAGTTGAAGGTTTTAGACTGTCACTCAAAAGCAGAAATTAAATTATTTTCTTAATTTTTTTAAATTATGTTCTTATTAACTAAAGTTGATTTGGGGTGCTATTTAAAAAGTATGCAGAACATATCAATTAAAGGGGCAAAGAAGCACACAACGGTATACCTCACAGATCTAAAAGTAGCTTATGCTTCCAAAAATGCAGTCTATCGATAGATTGTGGATAACACTTAAAGTTTGCATCACCAAATACAGTATTTCTAATAATTTTTAACTGGTAAAAGTCAATTAATTTTTAACATCTTTATATAAGTTCCAACCTATAAACAGCATTTAGATACCTCATACATTCGGCGTATGCTCTTGTTTGTTGGATTCTAACTACAATACTCTTTTAAATTTAAATGTGATATTTAAAACTATCCCATGTTACGGCAGGGAACAATTTAATTGATTATTTAAACCACGCAGAAATTTAAAAAAGTCTTATGTCATTGCAGTCATTACCTCAGCCCCAGTTTTCAGAACGTCCAGTCCAATATGTAAAAAGTCAGTCTTGTAATATTTTTCATCATTCAAAACGTCAGAGAAGAGTAAATATACTAACGACACCTGAAAACAAAGTTTCCAGTATGTATCACTTCCCCTTTGATTTAGGTATGCAATGCTTTAGGTATGCTTTGCTAGGTGACATCATTTACCGATTTGTAGATCTTTTTAATATTTCCTTGAATTAGTTATCTACGACACTATTGAATATTACGCCTAAAACACTGTTCGGACACCTTACACAGCTCGCGAACAACATTGCTTTAAAACAGTTTGACAATTAAACTACGTAATCTATTAAAAGCACATAACGAAATAATTTCCTTAAGATATTTTTTTTATTCTGTATACTACCTAAAAACGTATACAGTATAATCTTGCAAAACAACGAAAAACGTGTGCAGCCGTTATTTATTTTTCTTTTCATGGGTGAATTAAAACATGTTCAAAATAGATTATAGGTCATCTGGTGCTAGATATTCAAGAGGTTAGCAGTTTTAACTATTATTAGACGAATTAAATGTGCTTGAAATGTTTCTATAGCACCCAACAACCAAAACCACCTGAAAACAAAAACTAAATTTGGCTAGATGTTTAAGTGTTTTTTATTTTTGTTAGGTTTGCTGTTTGTTTTTAAGACGCTAGGCACGAGCCTGGGATTGTTTTTCACATTACTTCAGGCTAGACCTAGGGGTTACGGCATTATCACTTAGATAAAAATCCGTTGGTGAATGGTGGGATTTGAACCCGGGACCTCAGGGGCTAGAGTCCCGCGCTCTAACCACCAGGTTTGATGTAGTATGATTGCCTATACTACATCAAAGGTAATAAAAGTGATGCAGTAACCATTTTCGTGCACTCTACTATAGGGTCTTAGTGATATATGACCTGTATATTAAACGGTACTTAGCACCAACGAATCAATTTAATTAGATGAATACGTTAAATTACTACGGGTGGATTGAAAATCAAAAGTTACACTCGGTCTCTAGATATGGACCTGTCTTTAGTGATAAACGAGTTGAGGTTAAAACAATTAAGGCGAATTAAACAAAAAAGAGTAAGCTTTATTTGACCTAAATAATATTTAGGTTACGTATATACGTTACTAAATAATCTTAGGCAACTTGAATATTAAATTATAATATTCAAGTCGCCTAAGATTGCATAAAAACGTCAAATTTTGAAATATCAACACAAAAACTTATAATAAAATGTAACTTTCGAACTAACAAATACTCTTAATTTAAAAATAATAATTATAATATAATTACTGTGATGATTTCAAAAGTTTGTATTTTTAAATATAGGCAGGATACTTAAGATATGAATATGAAAAGTGGAACACGTTTTGCTTTAAATATAACGTACTAACTCGCTGAAGCACTTTAAATGTAGGAACAGCCGATGAGCTTCATATACGCCTCATTCAAATCAAATCACTGAAGATCCTGAATTTAATAAATAATCAACATAGTTTTTATCTTTCCAATGTCCAAACTATCAGTCACAAAAAAAACTTGATTAATGACACCGTTGGGATGGATAGCAGTCAACGAAAGAGTCAGGTCTTTTCAGCGTTCTTCCATATATTAAAGGAGTAAGACACTACTCTTTACTCTGTCTACTCTTAAATTTATTGTTTTACTGGTCTGAATGGCGATTAAATAAAAATAAATTTATCAAAATATATAAATACGTTTTTATGACATGGATGAATACAGTTTTCAAATACTGTACATCCTCCCATTCAGGATCATATTGTTAAAAATGTTTTCGTTGGGTATAATTACAATAATTGTCACAACAAAACTCCTTTCGAATGAATTTTTTTTTCAAATGTTCACGCTTTAAATATGGAAATTACCAATTTTCTTTACAGCCATGGTGTAGAGGAAAAGACAAATAATTTTGTATGTAGAAGCGTTGTTGTACAAATAAAGGTTACAGAGAAAATAGATAACGAACTTTTTAAAAATTCCCATGTTATTGATATTGAGAAAAGAAAACTGTTTTAGTATGTTTGTTTATCAATATATTTTGGTCAAACTTGGCAAAATGTATTTATTTTTACCCTATACTATTAACGTTTTATAAAAAAAATTTCCCCTACCACGTAGCAGCAAAACCAATGTTTCATTAAATTTAGGCCTAATGTTATTTAAATGAGGAATAGATATAACTTGTTTATAAAAAAATTTAAGTTAAAACCCAAAAAGACAAATTGAAATTCGCTCAGTCTTCAGGTTTGCTGTGGCATGGGTTTGATAATCATGATGGAAAATGTCCCAAATATATATTTTTTTAATAACACGTATACATATTCTAAAAAGATCAAGTCTCTTTGTAAAACGGCTTGTGAAACCACTTACGTATTTCAATGATTTCTACAGATATTCATATTCTTTAGATATATAGCGCACGAGAACACACTTTTGTTTTAACACATTTCTGAATATTAAATGAACGTAAACAGGGAAGAAATACTACATTGTGCAAGAGGTAACAAGGTCACTTACATTTATGATGTAATAAAATAAGACAATATTTATTTTATGAATTCAGGGTGAGTTTATTTTATGACTTACAGTATGATTTCTTCACCAGAATTTTAACTTCACGTGTGCCACTGAAATGCAATACAGCAGGATTCTGACCATTTCTGTTCTGTTTCGTTTCGAATTACGAACTAAAGGGGTTTTCATGCAGCACATTTTAAATTTCAAATGTTTACCTCTTTCTTGTATTAAATAAAATAATACTAATTAAATACCTAGTTAAAATATTTTTGAATAGTGTTACCGAAACTGATATTATTACCTATATATGAAATAATTTTATTAGTATATGAACTCGGTCTATGTGGTAACAATTCACGCTTCTCATTAGTAGAAATTGGAAAAAACCTTCAATTATATATAAAAAAAACAATTATTTCAATCACTATGTTCCTTGCTAATTATTTCTATAGAACGATGGAAACAATATATAATTTTATAGAGGGATGAATAATAAATTGAAAAGAAATTTGTTTCTATCAAAGGATTTTATCGATTTACTGCAGATGTTACACAAAGGGACATTAGAGAAGCTAAAGAAGCGCGGTTTCACTACTAATACAGTCAAATCAGGGCATATTAAAAGTAAAAAGTGAAAAGGAGTGTTTGAATCTGAGATCGTTTCTATATAAATAATTGAGTAATAAATCCTTGCCCTTACCCTTAGGCATAAAAATATTAGACTTTCATTAAAACTATCGTGCAGAGCTCAAAATAACAGTAGTTTTGTATACTGAAGCTTTATTGTTGGATTGAAGGTTACGGAGAAAATGCTTTAAAACAGTACACTTAAAATGTCCATGTTATTCTTATAGAACAAAAGTAAATTGTTGAAGTATGCTTGTTTATTGGATATAGTTTGATCAAATTTGGCAAATTTATTTATTTCATACTATACTATTAATATTAACACAATGTAAATATGTTGTAATGTTGTGATGTTGTGTGTACCAAGAAGACTGTGAATATACTTAAACTTTAGTTCTGCATCGTAATTGGTCACCATGCCTGTAATGTAGTAATGTTATCTAAATAAACAAAAAAACACATTTCCCTTCCCTGTAGCAGCAAACATGAGTACTAAAAAAATTTATGTTATTTAAAAAGAGAATAAATCTGAAAATTTTAAGGACATACTTTAGTTAAAAATTTACAAAAATAAATTAGCTTAGTCTGCAGGTTTGCTGCAGCAAGGATATTTTACAATTCAAATGACAATTTGGCGCGAAAAGATATTTGTAATTTATTCAACTCAATGCATTATTCGGTCTTGTGATTAAAGTTGTAAAGAAAACTAAACTTGAAACTATTCCCCCAATCATTATAAATCCTATACATATGTTTATTTTGAAAATATTTCTTAACTAGTGTGATGGTTGGGTAAGGTTAATTTTATATGTACCTTATTTCTGCTTGAAATTAAGGTTGTAAATTAACGCTTTCTTGCGAAATTTGGTGATAGTATTATCGGAAATCCACAGAGAAACTCCTATAGTAAATTATATTGATTTACAATCACGTTAAACCATTTTAGTCCTTAACATGTTCTATGTAGGGTTTACAATTAATAAGTATGCTTACTTACCAAAATACAGGAAATTACGAGGATTTTCCGATTAGACAATGTAAGATTAAAGATTTACATACGGTTGGTGGAAAATACAAAATAATAGCCCTGCTCTCAAGTAAAGCTTGGCCACCATGTGGTTGATATGATTATATACATCCAAGAAAAATTAATTTTATAGAACATTTTTTTCTTTAATAAATTATAAAATATGGTGCTACAGTATCAACCAAACGTCTTTGAAAAAATTTAATTCTGCACAACATTGCAGCATTATTATTGTTGCGGCTTTTGTCAGACTATTAAAGCATCAACTTCGATCTAATCATCTTCATAATACATATAATCAGATCTACTGCACAACAAATCAATGGGAAAACCTTAGTCTTACATTTACTCCCTATATTTTCCAATCAAAGTTCACAATGGAAGTGCCTACGTAACTCATTGAATTAAACTACAAATGCCTTTTATAGGTGTTAATGGTGATCAGATCGTCTCGCGCCTATCAGAGGAGTGATAATAACTACTCAAGGTCGTTTGAAGCAAATTGTCTTTGTGGTAAACCTTCCAGCAACCCTATTCAATAAGGTGCAATTTACAAGTACATTTTACTAGGAAAGACATTTTGCTCTTGATGGTCTGTAGGAAACGTTTACTGTATTTTTATTTACAATAACACAGTATTACATTTTCTGTTTTAGCAAATTTCCCACATTAACTACAGTACTAAGCTATTGCCGTAGATCTCATGGTAAGACCTGTATTCGATACTGGGGCCGATTTACTTTTTTCGTCCTTCAGGCCAAAACACAATCTGTTCAAATCCATATGTACATGAGCCAGTTTTCATACTTTTTATTTCATACTTATCTAATCATCTTATCTAATTACCTTTCCTGTAGCAATGTACCTGCATACTCATTAAACTTAATTTTACTTAAATTGGAATAAATCAGACAATTTTAAGGAAATATATTAGTGATAATACAACAGTGCAAATGAAATTCGCTTAGTCTACAGGTTTGCTGCAGCGAGGGTATTTTCCTCATAAACTGGAATATGTAAGTTCGTGTACTTATGTAGGGAATTATTCGATGCGCGTGATTTATATAGAAGATTATTGACATATATTATATTATTGTAGGGTTTTAAAGTATAAATACCCTCGCTACAGCAAACCTGCCGTCTAAGCGAATTTCCATTTCCCTGAAATGATTTTCAATTAAATCTATTCAAAAGAAATTGGGACATTTTGAGTTTTGAAGATAAAAAATGAGACAAACTAATTTTTACCACATAAAACTCCCGTAAATCCCCGTTCCCATGGTCCGATCATGCTGGTTCGTGAACTCATCGAAGTTTATCCCGCCTTACACTTTCAAACCATATTTCATTAAAATCGGACAGAAATTACTCTATTTATCGCGTTCACGGACACATATATAACTCTATATATAAAATGAAAAAGTAAATCGGTCCCGGGCTTATCGTGCCACCTACGGTAATAGCTACTTCCATATAGCGAAATTTGCTAAAAACTGTCCACCTTAAGACTTTAATGGTACTGTATTATTCACAAATTTTACTCATTGAGTAGGGATTTACCAAAACTGGGTATATTTATCCCCCCTTGAGAATCTACACAAGTTTTTTAAGCTGATTTAAAAACTTATATCTCATAATTTTGTGTACTCCTACATTTACTAAAATCACCACTCGTCCGGCATTTATCCGTTGGTAAATACCATACGAATGAACGGGTTCACAATCATCTAGATTTCAATAAATCAAGTAATATTTCTATAGTTAATATTTCATGTAACTACATTCAACATGTCAAATAATTTTTGATAGGCATTTAATAAATTGGTTGTTATATTTTTAAGATAAGCTATATTCTTGGTAAAACTGAAATTTCAAAATTGCCCTCGTGTGCCAAACATTTTTTTACACGGGGCGGAAGTTGGAAACAAAAAGGATTAAGTAATCACGGAGTTAAGAGAATATTGATGTATTGGTCCCATCAAACTTTTCCTAGCTTTCCAAAGTAGAAAATAAAAATCCTCCAATTACGAGTTAAGCTGTGGCTTCTTGTAAAGTCTCTAGATAGTATTGCAAACTCCGCGTCTTAAAAAAAACGCAATTAATTTTAAGTAGATGTTTTCATCGTGTTGTCACAATAATTATCTATAGCCTTCTTTAAACCGTAAATACCTTGATAAAGAGTGCATATACGAGCTACTTTAGCCATTTCCATCTTTTTTGAAGCTTAGCACGTTAGCATTAGCATTAGGACATTTAAAGTTACGGATTCTGATAAAACGCTGAAGTGAAGATTACGAATTTTAAGAAACATCATATTTAATTTTTCTAAATTATTACTCCCAATCATATCTACTTTTTTATTTCAATTGAAGTTAGTTTCTTTTAATATCTTCGCAATTTATTCCTAAAATCTTTAGAAAGAGGATGGCATTTTTAACTCTGTGTACCTGAAATCCTCCATCTATGTTTTTGCAAAGATTACAACAATTTGTTTTCCTTACCCCGTCACAAACTACATCATTGGGGGATTTGTCCGTGGTATAAATGGTCTTTGATCTCGTTCACTACAAACTCAGGCCTACTACAATACTTGATAAAACAAGAGCTCGTCGCAGATGTGGATGAAACTGATCGTGACAACATCGATTATAATGTAAATTCCTCCCAAAACATTGTGATCAGGAGGGAGTTAACGCTATTAACTTTTGGTACAAACTCTTGGTATTAATTTTATTAAATTTAATAAAATAATACCCCTCCTGTTAAGAAAATATCTCCCATGAATTTAAAAAGTTATTCACTGCATGTGTGAACGATTTTGTGTTTTATATTGCCATTATGGATTTTGAATAGTTTATAAGTCACTTCTTGCAGATCATTTTGGCGTCGTTATAGGATTTGATGGATGTAGCCTAACTCCTCGGTCTTGCTCTTTGAGTGTCAGCACAAATACATATATCTCGAGTTCCACAGAATCTCCACTTATACACTAAATCTTAGCAACTACCTACCTACATATGAAAAATGACTTTGAACTCACCGCTTCCAACTGGGTAACTTCGTTGACGTTGGTTTCAAAGTTCCACTGGGCAAGCACATTGGCGGCGCACTGCTGAGACCCGACACTGTCTATCTGCTTGAGCAGGGCGGCGACCTGAGGGTCTGCAGGATGTAGAGGTTGAGGAGAATGTGGGGAATGCGCAGATTCAGGGACCGAGGAACCATCCCTGTGGTCACCCTTCTGGTAGTAGTTGTAGTACTTGGGGTCCTGCGTCTTCAAAAAAGTGTTGAGAGCTTCATCCAAGCTCAGCTCCTTAACCGGTTTATTCCCGGGAGTGTATGTCTCGGGGGTTGGCTGACTGTAGGGGTTGTACGGTCTGTACGACTTCCCCTGTGCTCGACTCTGGCTCGGGTCGAACTGATACCGAGGGTCGAAGTATAGAGAGTCTGGGGGTAGGTCTACTTGGGCACTACCAGAGTGTAGAGCTATCACCAGCAGCAATGTGGTCTGGCCCCAGAATGACGGAGGCTTCGGCCGACTTACACACGCCATAGACTTGCTGAAATTATTTTTTATATCAAACTTTGGGTTGGTCAAAAAATGTTTGGTACAATATGAAATATTACAAATTTTGAGTTTTTTACCATTTGCGATATTTTATGATTAGTTTGCAAAAGTGAAATGAGCGTGACAAATTATATTTATATTTTCAAACCTATGGGATGGCTCAACAGGGTTTGGTAAAAATCAAATATCTTTTAATAATATTGACGTGTGCTATTTTGCCGATCAACTAACTACATTTTGACTAATGCTTATTTAAGAATTATTGACATACGTTGTGCTAGATTAATGTCAACTGATTTACTTATGGGTTAGGCTCAACAGTGTTCAGCCATTTGTAAACGTCATTTGTCAATTTAAGTTCTTTTTAATGTGTCATATTTCGTGTCCAACGAATACTCAAGTATTATTGAACTGTATTGTAACAAATTATATAGACTATCTGATTTGTTTTATCATTACTTTAATTTGAATGTTTTGCAAAATATTAACGAAGATTCTTGGTTTCCTAATACGGCCATAGAATCCTTCAGGGTAAAATAAAAATTGGAATTTTCAATACCAACAGATTATACGATTTCATGTGTAAATAAAAGAAAACTTGATAATAATTACTTTAGGATAAATTTTATTATGAAATGATAATTTCTCATGCAACCGTAAGCCGGAATTTTAATTCGTTCTCTGCTCAATTAAACAAAGCTTTCGTATTTTTCAGTCAGTTTTAACATGGGTATGTAAACATGGTTATTTCTAGTTTAAAAAATAAATTTAAAACCAACAAATATTTAAGAAATTTATTATAAACACAAATTATACAGTAAGTTAATATAAACAAATTATAAGTACAGTAGAATTAATTTCTGTAAACTTAATTTTGAAAAGTTGTTTTTAAAGTTATATTTTCGCATGTAGGCTAGTAAACAAATCATAACATATATTGCATTTAAATTTCACTACAACACAGTATTCCTTATGCAATTCAGTTTTAATTATAATTATGTATTTTTTCCTATTATTATGTATTAATTAAATTACTAAAAACAGTTTATTTTATATTATTGTAAACTTTATGTAGTTTATATTTATGCTCGTGATGACGTTTGCTATATAACATAAAATTGTGTAACAGTAACAAATAAAATTATTATTAATATTATAAATTTATCAAACAAGTTTTAAATGTTTTGAATAACCATGTGAATCGCCTAGAAATAATATTCAACCATACACAAGTTAATTTAACCTATCTTTTTTTCAAATGCATCACAGTGATTCAGAGGATACGTCACAAATTGTATTTTAGTATTAGCAAATGTTTAATATTTATAAAAAGTTTAACTAAATTACATCTACCTAATCTGAACGTGATCACAAAAGTCCGTCAACACAACGCACAGTCACAACGCGACAATAACAACGCAAGCGCAGTAGGTTCTGTCCCGCGCCGTTGTTATCAACACACTGTACTGACTGTTATCAGGAGAGGGGCAGCCTACAAACGTTATCACTCCCCCTCCTACTCCTGTGGGAACCCCAGGTGATGAATAGAAGACGTGTCGTCCATCATTCCTCCAAGGTCCTGTGACGTCAGGGACGCAGGTGGAAGGTGGAAGTTGTGGTGGAATTCAGATAAAACCACCTAAATGGACTCAGGGTTGGAATGGTGTAGGGGTCTAGCAAGTAAATTGTCATACTTCAGGAAATAGTTTTAACTGTCAAAATTTTAATTAAATTAATTATGGCTTCAAAACACATTGTTTGCCAAATATCCGCCATTTTACGTTTATTTATACCTTTGAACCTTTTTAATTAATCTAACTTAACACCACATTGAAAGCACCTTGATTCAACGACACTTGGATTGTAAAAATCGGTTGGTATATAAACTAGTTATGACAATGTTTAAGCCATATTCAAAATAGCTTCAGATAGTCAAATTCATAATGTATTTTTTAAGATTACAATGCTTTAAATTCTAAAGGCACCTTAAATGAGAAAATTAGGTATATAATTCTTGGAATTCCCTTTATTTTGATCCATAAAACTATTTCCCAGAATTCGGCACTTCACTTACTGAACAACCTTTGTATATCAAACTGTTTATTATTCCGAAAATTTTCTTTGTTTTAAGTAACGTAAAAGTAATAAACATTATAATAATATTCGTAATAGTAGTTTACGCAACGATTGCGTTAAGTTAGTCTTTACGACATGAGTATAAAAAAAGGCTCGTGCCTTAAAAACTTCTACGAGTGTCGTAAAGACTATTAACGCGAGTTGCGTACACTACTTTACCTACGAGCGTTTTTTAATTACTAAAAATCTGGTTTTTTATTACTAACAATCACTACTCATAACTTCCTAGAGAGGTTATGTTTTCGTTTATTGTCATTGTCACTGAAAGTGATGCAACGACTTATTGTATAATCAGCTGATTTCATGTAATTACGTGTTTGTAAAACTTTGTTAAATAATACGTTACTTTTTCAGGCAATAGGTTCTGCTAGCAGCATTCTTGCCATAATTCTGTATCAGGTACAATTAGGGAAATATTGCATATATTTTTGGACAACTGAATAATATAGTGAAACAGTTAATTTACAGTTAGATTTCAGCATCGAATATGTGGTCTACAACGAGTTGGGTGAAAAAGTGGTTAAGAGGGTTTCAAAATAAACCAGAAGAACATTTTCATTTATCAATTTAACCTTATTTTGTTTCGTCCATTTAATGAATTGCTGGTATGTAATTGCATATGGTACCTTTGTTTTGATTTTGGTGGCAAAACAATTGTGCTCTCATTTCTATCTCGTCAACATCACTTTCACTAACTGATATTTTAAGATCAACCTTTATTTAACTTCCACCAACTTAGGTTAAGAATACGCGAGTATCAACAGGAACAAGCCGGATCAACAATTAAAATTGTCAACTGATCAGCTGATTAGTTGACATTGAAGTATTACAATTGTACTTCTTTTCTCTCAATCCTTGAACCTCATTGGTCCGTTACCCGTGTTGATATGATAAAAACTATGCTGATATGAAATGAAACTATGTTGATATGAAAGTAAACAGCTGTTAAGTGGAACTTTTCAATTCTAAGAACTGAACTGAAATGGCTCAGTTTACGGTCGTAGGTAAAATAGTTATAGTTATTTGTGTAACTAATGGGCGAAGTGGCATTATATGGCACTTTAAAATATGTAAAAGAAACTAATTGTCAAATAACCCAATAAAGTAATATTGTCGAATGAAAATTTTCTCCTGATGAGGTAAGAAGAAAATCATAATTTTTTATATTTTTATTGCAGAAGTATAAACAATTATTTTGCTGGATACTTAGTACTTACTTTGGTGTTTTTTTAAACTCAAAATTGATTAAGACAAAAAGGTGATTGAGAGACTCTGTATCATCGATAGAATATTTTTTCTTCAAAATCTAAAATGTCAACAAAGCATACTTGGTAGTATAGTTTTTCATTTATTACGTAGAGGAGGGCCAAGGCAATGCGGGGAACGGTTTTAGCTAATGTACTGCTAAAATAACGGCTATAAATAAAATAATATCTCTGTGGTACAAAAACTCATATTTACATAATACCATTTCCATACCTCTCTGGAATGCGATTGAGGGTGAACACTTTTTAACAATGAATGGTTTGCTAATTAGTTCAAAAATATATTTATATATATAAATGTACGCCTGACATTTATTGTAATTTAAAGTTCTGGTTGTGAAATTTGCAAAAATTATACTATAGACCACAAACAATTCCTGGATCATAGCCAAATATGATCAGCTGGGAATATGATTTGCTGGGTAGAGGATAGTATTAACAAGGGATACTATAAACTGGAGTAGTATTATAAGGTTAGTACCACAAACTAGGGAAGATAAGTTAGTTGTAGCTGGGGATGATAATAGTTGGGAATAGTATTAGCTGGTAATAGTACTTGCTGGGGATGGTATTACCTTAGGATGGTATTTGCTGGGGGTAGAATTATTTGGGGGTGAGCAGGGCCGTATTTCGAATCTATGATGTCCTGGCGGCTCTCACCAGAGAGGCCCCTCTCTATATTCAGATTCTTCGGAAGGTTGGAACTTTTATGAGTTTATAAGTACACGTGGTATTGCTTCAACTTGATGAATTTACCTTTTGTTTCCATCAATCCGATCAGCAAAAAGACCTAGGAGACTCACTAATAAATAAGTCTATTATTTTTTTAGTAATAGGCCTACTATTAGGGGTCTTAGGTCGGGGTCTGACATTTTTTATTTCTCTCAGGTAGAGTCAAAAATGTTGACCTTCAGGCATCAGATCAGACCAGGTGGATTTAGAAATAATAAATTAAAAATATACTAACTAATTAATATACTACAGAGTGTTGAAAAAGTCTTTACACACCCATAAATAAATTAACAAATTTAACAGCTTAAGATACAATTTTGCAACTTCAACATATCATTTTATGATGATTTTTCTAGCTTTTTGCTCTAAATCAAAATTTTGCCCCCCTCCCTCTTTCAGGGTAGATAGGGGGAAATTCAACAATTTAAAATGCAAATACTCATTTTGCGACCCCTTATTGTTAAAATAAAACTGGTGTGATAGAAATAATCTTGTATCTAAGTCAATGGTAGTGGCTGGTATTAGGTGGATGATATGATATTAGTTGGAGGGTATTAACATGGGTATGGTTTTTGCTGGGGATAGTATTAGATGGGGAAGGGATTAGCTGGAGATAGTACTAGCAGCAGCTGTAGCACGTGAGCAGGAAGATACAGACTGATCCTGAGTTCCCATGCTGCTGTGACCTTGGCCTTGGCAGGACACAGGATTGCACTTGCACAACTGACCTGATTGTCATGTGACCTTGACCATCACACAATATAGTTAATGCTGGCTGGCTTTCATTCAGGTTTGACTTTCATATTCTCCTTCATTAAGCAGAATCCCTATGTCATGATCATTACAGTGCCATTTAACAGCCTCGGTATGTTAATGTTAATGCAATGGTTTGAAGGTAGGGAGGAATAATTGGCTCAATCACACACAATGTGTGGCAAATTTTTGTTTTCGAGTGATTTGTTAAATTACCGATTTATGTTCATTTGATTTCTGTAATTTTTGTCAGCAATAAAAGTATAAATTTGTAATATACCTAATAATATGCTAAGGAAAAATAAGTCCTTTTCATTTTACAAAGCTAATTGTAAAATGATTAGCTTAATGTGCTATGATATAATTAAATCTAAATTATACCTTTAAATATAAATAATAAATATCAAATATAATAAATTTACAATGTACATTGATTTTGGGTGTGTTGCTGGCGTTGTGGTTTTTTTTTTTTTTTTTTTTTTTTCCTAGGAAGGACGCTAGGCACGAGCCTGGGATTGTTTTTCACATTACTTCAGGCTAGACCTAGGGGTTACGGCATTATCACTTAGATAAAATCCATTGGTGACTTGGCGGGGATCGAACCCGGGACCTCAGGGACTGAAGTCCCGCGCTCTAACCACTACACCAGCTCGCTCCCCCCTGGCTGGCGTTGTGGTTAGCGTATCGAACTTTGATGTAGGAGGAACCCGTTGGACTACCCAACTACCCCACAAAACATATGGGTTAGAACCACTTCCTCCAAAAGCAGTGTACTCTTTGATATCTCCTATAACAAACGCCACCAAAATCTTAAACTTCGTGAATAATAGTAAGCACACAGAGTACGTAATGTATAATAGTATGAAATATAAATTTGAAAAAACTACAGTTAATGAAGAAAATTTATAATTATCACCTAAGAAAGTCAAAAAAAATGTAGCAGAACCCAGAATTAGCAGCATACACAATTCCAAATAGTTAAGAGTTAGTTAAGATTATCACTATAAGTGACTGAAAGGATAAACTTGTAAAAAAAATGCCATATTTCATTTACCTTTCTATTTCTTATTTCATATGTACTGGTGTTTTGATATAAAAACAGTTATTTATCCAGGTTTCATGATAATTTCTTTTTGAATCAACATTAACAGGAATAAAGGACACTTCAATAAGAAACCAATATTTTTAAGTGAACTGTGCAAATGTGTTTTGGCTCCTTAGACCAAGTTGACAAAAATACAACAAAAACTCCAGAGTTCACTGCATGACTGCATGTAATGCAGATCTATGTCTGACAAGCAATCAGATAAATAAGGAAAACCCCAGTGATGTCCTAGTTGAGGATTATATCACACACCTACAAGCTGTTTTAGAAGAGGAAGAGAGATTATCCAGATAGCCAAAAGAATTATAATTAATAGGACACAGCTACAATTTAACTCTTGTCCTAAGGTTGTTGTATATCATTGTTTTACCTGTTTTAGTGATATTTAAAAGACAACACTCACAACTGTTAGTAAGGAGCCTGAACGGCTGCACTGTGATGCATTTTAGTTGTGGGCAAATAATTAGTCGGTGAAATACAAAACTTGCTAATATTTATTATATACATTTTATTTATGACCAAACCACTCATACTCTTGATGTGCTGGACCGCTCATCTTTCCACAGCCTTTTCATCTGCACAAAGTGTATTAATTAATTTTCAATTAAATTCAATAAATACAAACATAATAATAGAACAATCAAAATATCATATATATGCTTAAGCACTTTTTGTCCATTGTTCAAAGATAGTCACTCCAAACTTTCACCTTTCTAGTTTTTGTTTACTTAATCATTTCTCTGTATCATTTTCCTAAGTGAAATGCAAATAAGACTTTTTTAACAAAATTGTAAATAGAATCTATTTTAGTTTATCTGTGCTGTTTATTGTAAAAGGTTGTAACTATACCTTGGGTGTTAAAACAACAAGAATTTTGAATTCTTTTTAAGTATATAGGTACTTGTTTAAAATCCATTGTTACTAATTGCAAGTTTTTGCAGGCTCATTGCAGATATTTTCCATTACTCCACATAGATCAATAAACTAAGCTTCATGACATTTTGAAAACTTAATTCTGATCATAGTAGATCAGGGATACTTAAACTAAGAAAGAACTACAACATGACAAGATGGCAGATAAACAAAGCAAATGTTCAGCAGTCAAATAAAAATTAGTTGGAATACTGAAAAACTATCAACATTTTCAATTGATGACTATACTCATTATGTGCTGTACATATTGTTTCTACCTTTATTGCTGGTTCTTCCAATTTAATCCTCTGGAAATCGGGGAAGAAAGAGAGAACTGCCAGAGAGAGAGTTAACATTAAACACCACTCCATGATGGTGTAGGCCAAGTGCCAGCCATAGCCTGGGTCTGTAGGGTTCCACAGTAGATGGTCTTTGTAACTGGAATCTGTGTAAAGTATTGATAAAGATTGTAATAAATGTATGAAGTAACAGCTTGTGTCTATGTCAACCCAGGGAATAGGTGAAGAATTATATCAAGAGAGGATTGCATGTATTTACAATATTACAAAGTAGCTAAACACTGTGTGAATGCTAAAGGCTTAGGAGGATAGACTTATAGTTCAATTGTGTTTGCTTAGTCAATTCCTATCCTATGAAATGTTAGGTAATGCACTAAGACAAGGCCAACAAAAGCCAAACCTCAAACTCAATAAAAATACAACAAAATAATTTATTCTGCGTTATACACCTTAACACATACAAAGTGCAAATAAAATATTGGTTGTAAAAATTATTCAATAGAAATACAAGGTTGAAGATATGTACCAAGTTCAAACACAGTTGTGATCAAAATAGCTCTTTCCACTCTAACACCAATGCACAAATAAATGTAATCTTTAAATTTTCAGTCCTTAAAATAAGTAATAGTAAGGTATCTAATCGAAACCTATGTAGGTCAAGTAAAGAATCAACTATGTGTATTCTGTGAGAGTTTTAGTCTTTTTTGTGCTTAATAACACCTAATTAGATTTAAAATGCACCATCTTGTGACTTCAGTTATAGGGCATTTAATGCATTTATATGTATATATCATTAATACAAGGTTTGCACAGATTTTATCTAGAGACTTTCATTCCATCTCATAGCTATAACAATGTAAAAGTTTTGCTATTCACCACACAAGAAGATAAAGCCAGAAAAATCACAGAGTTTTTCAAGTATTTTAAAGGTTTACTTAGTTGCCCATTTTAACTTAACTTTTAGGTTACTCAACCTAGAATCACTTAACCCTTAAGCACATGTGCTTGTTTTTTTTTCTTTTTTTTTTGCGCTGGTGCGCGTGCGGGGGTCTAACAGACCCTCAAATAAAAATGGGTATGAAAAAGGCTTTTTTATATTTAGCTCTTTAAACTTTAGACTTCAAATCTATATTCATTTTCTCATGATGTTATGTACATTTTATGATCCTACCATATCCTTTAATTTATTGATTTTAAAATAATAGTTTGAACCCTTAATTTTTTCATCATGAAATGTAATAATGGTGTTAGAGAGGGAAAAATTGTAGTTAAACAAGTTTTATTGCAAACAAATGTTATTTTTAATTTCACAAAAGTATTATATTTGTATAAAACTATGGAAACAGTAAATATTTCATAAATTACATTTTCCAATTTGTAGAAAATACTGTAAAAAAAATTGATAAATTTAAAAAATTCTATGGTAGGTAGTGTATGTTTTTTTTTTCAAACATCCTCGTCCAGTGGTTGGTTTAGAAGTACTTTTAAACACACTTCACAATTATTTTAAATTTGTCCCCGGAACATTGGATTCTTAAGGTTTTACACTTGAATTTGGTCTTGGCGTCTTTTTGTCCAAGGCAAATTTGGTTATCAAGGCAGAAGTGCCTTTGCACTGGGAGGCTAGATCAGTGGACTCTATGGTTGAACATTTCCATCCAATTGGTTTGCAGATACTAAGTTTGTTTGGCAAACTTTCAATACTATAAAAATTATAATGATAAAGTTATAAAGTTATTAATACTTATAACTTTATGTAATGATAAAGTTATAAAGTTATTAATACTTATAACTTTTGGTATCAATAAATTATATTAATACTAATTATGATAATAAAACTGAGACACTACTATGCCCACGGGGTACACTAGACCCCCTAATGAACATAGTACTGGTAACACAACCATGCGCGTGGGGGTATGCCAGACCCAGGGTGGTGATAATATAGGAAATAGGTCAATGACTCGGTCAAGACTAACAACTCTGCGGCCAGATGATAGTATGGTACTATTTTAGGCAGATACTGTTATGCTTACCACGGTTGCCACCATACTTGTAAAATTATGACAAAATTAACATACGCGGGGGTATGTCATACCCCCGCGAGCGTGGTTAAGGGGTAGGGTACTCTATACTGAAACTATCATAAGTTAAGACACGCTATTTACTTGGGTTGAAGTTGTTATATAGCTTCCAGGCCATGTAGTTGCAAACATTGGTGCCTATGTTGAGGGAGACCATGAGCAAACTGAGTAGAGCCCTTAGTACGAATATCTGTAGAGAGTTGAGCTGTGGGGCCATCCAGAAGGAGAACACTGTCTGACAGAAAGATATAGTAGTTGAAATTGTTACCATAGATCACAGAGAAGTAAGGTACAGAGGGAACCTCTTTATGGGACGGCCCGTTCTGGTATGTTGTGCTTAAAATGTACTTGCTACAAGCATGGAAGAGCCCAAGTGGCGAGTTTGTGGGGAAATTCCTATTACACTGGGCACAGGGTCTTCCTCCACCATGACAAGCATTGTAGTAAATGAGGGCAAGGGTGGTGTTTGGCTTTCCCTAAACACCAGTGACTAGTGTAGACACACCACTTAAAGTGTACCATTGAATGTTTCCTCTGTACCTTACTTATATATGTAGCTGTTTTTAAGCATGCAGCCAGTTAACCTTAATATTGTTAAAAGACAGTGGAATTAACATTCTCTTTAATCTTCAACCTGATTCATGACCATATGAACATTTTAAACTACCTATAGGGAAAGTAAACCTATTTGATCATAGGCCTATACTGGTTACCAATTTACAAATAGTTGTATTTTCTCATTTGACTTAAATTTTAAATTTGTAAGACATCTAATTGTATTGTTGGGCAACTCTTTGTAGTCTTATGATGCATTGGGAATTAATAAATCATCTATACGTTATACAATGTAACATTACTCTCAATTGTAAATATTTAAAAATGCATTTTACTGTTAACTCTTGACTCTCTTTAGCTCTTGTTAATCTTCAATGTTTGTTTCTTATAGAGAAGTAATTATATGTTATTAACATTTTAAAGACATTTGGAAGGAAAGCCCAATGGTAACAAGTACAAAATTTATACCTTAAATACCTGTAAATTTTATTTAACACTTGATGCGATCATACAAGAAATTTATATCGAACCTTTGGCACATGGAACTTTTTTTTGTATTTTTACAACATGTTTTTTATGAGCCCCAGTTTTCTAGTAATATACGGTATAGATATTCTGCAAATACAATTATACTATATATCTATTATTATTTATATGAACACTGGTTTATCTAAATTAAATACCATTATAATTTTCCAATTTGCAATGATTTTAAAGGAATTTGTCTATTCAGTACAGTAAACTTTCTTAGTCTCGGTACCACAGGATACAATTAAGAGGGGTTTTACTGTATCCCTCACAATAAATCATTTATGCACTGAAGTCAACAAACCTGGAAAATAAAATATATGTTGGCTCCATAGAAGCAGCATTGAGATCCAAAGTAGTGAACACGAATAGCCGAAGTCATCTGCCAGTTGGCAACAATGAATAGTCCGATGACAGATACTAAGCCGATAGTCGTAGCGAGTAGGTTCGTACACTTTCTGGGACCTGTGGTAGGGCGACAGTGAGAGTATTCCCGCACCTGCGCATGACGAATGTAGCCCGCAAACAGCACTGGAAAAACAAACACTTTGGTACAGGCCCGTTTTTGACTATGTCAGCGCCCTAGGCACAACTAAAATACTAGCGCCCCTTTGCAATATATATAACAGGGTGACTACCAACCGGGAAATCTGGGAATTAAGCGGGAATTTTTTTAACCCGAAATTATGCATGAATTTTGTATTTCTACCTGGAATTGTCAATTTACCGCAATGGCGCATGACAACAGCGACGTTTTCGTGACCACGGGAGACGATAATATGTCTCCACAAGGCCGCGAGGGATGGTCAGAATATTGCCGCGATCGCATGACACGATGATAATGTCTAAACGACCGCGGGATATGATCATGATTTCACCGCAATCGCGCAAAACGATAATAAGATATACAGAGCCGCGATGGATGATCAGAATATTGCCGCGATCACAGAAGACGAAGATAATGTCCACACAACCACGGGAAACAGTCAGAAATTTGCCACAATCGGGGAAGACGATAATGATCTCCACATGACTGCAGGATATTATTAACAGTTTGCCGTAATCGCGGGAGACGATTACGATGTCTTCACGACCGCGGGAGACGATTACGATATCTTCACGACAGCGGGAGACGATTACGATGTCTTCACGACCGCGGGAGACGATTACGATGTCTTCACGACAGCGGGAGACGATTACGATGTCTTCACGACCGCGGGAGACGATTACGATGTCTTCATGACAGCGGGAGACGATTACGATGTCTTCACGACCGCGGGAAACGATTACGATGTCTACAGGATCGCGGGAGTTACAATAATGATGGCTCTTCTACACGGCTGCGAGGGATGATCAGAATTTTACCGCGATCACGTAAGACGATGTTAATGTCCACTCCACCACAGGAAAGATCAGAATTTGGCCTCATTCGCAAAAGACGATGAAGACCTCCAAACGACCGCGGGAGATGAGTACCATTTGCCGCAATGGCGGGAGGGGATCACAATGCCTCACGACCGCGGGAGGCGATGATGTCTTCATGGCTGTGAGGGATTATCAGAATTTTATCGTGATCACGCAAGAAGATGATAATGTCCACACAACCCCGGGAAAAGGTTAGAATTTTGCTTCATTCGCGGTAGACGGTGATAATCTCCTCACGACCGCGGGATGTGTTCATATATTGCCGCGATCAAGGAAGACGACAATTATGCTGTCCACACGTCCGCCGAAAATAGTCAGAATTTTGCCGTGATCGCGGGAGACGGACAATGATGACGTATACACAACCACAGGAAAAATTAACATCTTGCCACAATTGCGGGAGACTGTTAAGATGTCTACACGGCCGCGAGGGATTATCAGTTTACCGCGATCGCGTGCAAATACAGCCACAATTTTTGTTATTTTCCAATTTTTTGGCGCCCCCCAAAAATGACAATTGCCTCGCGCCCTAGGCACGTGCCTACCGTGCCTATTCGGTAAATCGGCCCTGCTTTGGTAACTTAAAAAGTACCTAATTTGATAGTAAAAGTTTGATA
>NW_026542600.1:58501639-58532004 GCF_028750875.1 Macrosteles quadrilineatus
AGGCGAGTGCGGAATGATCTCGAGTGCAGCAAAGGCCTTTTTCACTCGTGTTACACATTATATTTTTCCTACAGTCACTATAAAACATAAATAATTAGTCTTTCAAACACTATACAACACGTTTTTAGGTTCAGCTAGCAACACAATTACACAAATGGTGCCCTGGAGAAAGTAGTACCCGTGGTCCGTATCACTCCGCTATTTTTCCTCGGCAAGAAATGTGCTCCGTCTTTTGAGAATATAGTTCCGTATGTTTTTGTAATTTGAAGTGGTTTCCGCGCCTAAAAAAAATGCTTTAAAGGTATTTTCTTGTTTATTAAGACCGTAGGAATGTTTTAAAAACGTTTAAAAGAAAAGTCCAGAAAGTTCAGAAATACCAAAACTATAAACACGAAATGACAGGTTAAATCGTAGTTATAATAGTCAATCAGCTGTTCATAGTATTATTATCTTTAAGTGTTGCCAACCTATTTCCAAGCGTACACGGATTACGTGCATAATAAAACCACGCTGTTTTGTGTTGTTTGGTTGGAATCCTGATGTGCGGCAAAGTATAAACCGTGCGGCAAAGTATAAACCGTGCGGCAAAGTATAAACCGTACGGCAAAGTATAAATATGCAGCAATTAGCAGCTTTCTGTACTATAAACAGTACAGGGAAGCCAACTTTGTCGGGTGACTGTAGGAAAAATGATTTTACACACCCAGGTAGCCAGCCTGTAGTGTGATGATCCTGAATTTATCAGACAATGTTATTTGATTAATATTTGATATTTGATTGATGATTGATTTTTTATTTAACAGAAATGTTATTTGATTTTATTTGAGACTACTCACTAAAAAAACCCAACTAAAACTAAAAAACTTTGTTGAACACAGACCTGTAAATTGTTTGTCACATAACTTCAAGTCAGGCCAACATGTTACCTCAGCCCTCTGGGCTTATTCACCGTTTCTGGCATTTAGATTCTTGATTCTTCATGACCAACAACGCATCTCGGTCAAGATCGAGCTTCTTGACGCGGAGAATACCCTGGATGTAATGTGACACACAGGTCCAATTGTCCTCACCCTCCGTCATCACCGGTATGCAGTCCTACTAACTGTTGAGCCTCCAGGCCTTTCCCAACGCTGGCAGTGGAAAAAAGTATGTTCCACGTCATCAGGAATGCCTGGGCAGTATATAAAATCGGGTGACACGGCTTTGCCCATCCTAAACAGGTACGACCGTAAAAAGCTGTGACCCGTCAGAAATTGGGTTCACCTCTCCGCACCGCCGATTAACCCAGGTTGGACTTGCTGTATCAGTCGCCTGGTCCAGCATCACCATGTCTCCTGTTCCCAGCTCTCCTGCCACAGCTGGTAGGTGCAGGTGCGTTCCTCTGTTTGTGCTAGGTCCTCCCCACGGCGCAGATAAATTGCCTTTCTCTCTGCTGCCAAAAGTTTGACAGGGATAGTGTGAAGCTGCCTCATATGGTGTGAATTAATAAGTTAAATTAGAAGTTGGATTATGGTTTGAGATTTGTAACTGGGTAGAATATTGTGTAGATTCAACTTTGTAAAACTATGTGAACTTCAACTTTGAGGGGAAATGAAAGATTCCGAGATAGGGATTGAAAATACACTGATGTGAATGATAAAGACAACCTTTTATTGAATATTATTAAACATTCAAGCTATAACATAGGTATTTCCCTTGTTTAAGCATTGATCAATCGATTCCTATTTCTTAACTTCATTAGATATCAGGATAATATAGTAACATACTAGAAATATTGCAGTCTTCAGGTGAAGTGATTTGGTCTTGTGGTCTCCGGTGATCCTCCATAAGTTAGGGATCGTTTCTGGTGGTGTTTTTTTTCTTTGGTCCCTGAAGAAGGTAAATAAGTCCTCACATGCTGGACTTACGTAGACCAACTCAATACACCCCATTCATTGTTTTCACTCCTCTTCACACAACCTGCTCTTGACCGATTGTCCATTCCTTCTACTCTTGTTTATCTTCCCTTTATTGTCTAGCCTCTGCCTCCCTTAGCCAACCGTCATGATTTTGATTGTGGCCTGGTTTCCCATTTGTTGTTTGATGGATCTCAGCACTCTGACACGGCTGGCTCTGACCGGCCTGGTAGGAGACAAACATTATTGATCTTAGAATCACCAAAATAATAATGGTCGCTAATAAATCGGTATAGTGAAGAAAACTTCACAATACAGAAAGGTTCTTGTGAGGGTACAGGTTCGTTATGCCAAGCTAACAGAGTAGGCAGGTATTTATTTGAACATTGGGCGCGTTCTGGGAACATGTACCGGTGCACCGGTGCCGCACCGGTGCAAAAAATGTGTCGTTCTGGGAGACCGGTGAGTTAACCTAGCAGACAGCTGTTTCCTCTTTTTCCTCCACCGGTGCAAGATTTATGCACCGAAGAAATTGTACGGTGCATAATACACTGGCGGCCTCTGATTGGTCAGTTTCTTTGACAACAGCTTGCAGCTACGGCAAGAAGGCGGGTCCACCGAATAATGTTCATTAGTTTTATAGGTTATGTTGCGTAATGAGTGAAAATTTGTTCAATGAGGGGGTTATATTACGTAATAAATAATAAATAATGATTTTCAAATAATTTATTCTGTGAGGGCAAGTCTGTTTGTTTGATTTAAATATTATAAAGCAAATAGTAGGTGAATGTGTAAATTATAATCCGATGTGTACCGTAAACCGGTGACTAACCGTTCTGGGATACCAAGACTCTTGTCCCGGGGCGGCACCGGTGAGTAAGTCACCGGTTAATCTGCACCGGTGCACCGGTACATGTTCCCAGAACGCGCCCATTGCTTGCATCTCTTATTGAAGTAATAAATTGCCTACAGATATTCACCATCCATGTAAAGGGAATGGATAAGCCGGTAACAATAGAGAGTTAAAGTATTTACGAATGTCAAAGAAAGAAATTGCTGAAGTATAGTTGATTGTAGAATGTTTGTAATTGAGTTTGGTAAGGTCTTTAAGAAGAACAGAAATGGAAACACTGAAGAGGGAATAAGGTTGTTCATGCAATTAGTTGAGAATTTCAAGAGAATGAATCATAAAAAAGGTATTTTTGTAGTGAAGTATTATTATGAAAAATATAACTCAAGACAGCTAAGTGCATGGTCTGAATGTTATTATAATTTTGCACCAATACAAGGAGTTATCAAAAGCGTTGAGGGTAGGGTGAACAGTACGAGGGATTTTGGTAATATTCTAGGTTGATTCCTCCAGCTCGAGGATGATCTTACCAGGTCCTTGTGGTCCAACTTTTCAATCTGATTGAAAGTTGATTGCATCTTCATCAGTAGAGTTCTGTCTTTATCACCACAGAACAGCACCAGCTGAGGAAGTCACCTATTGAATCAACAGCACATCTTCTTCTCTTAAGCAATTGAGCTTAGTTCTGATGAGGCCAGAGATTGTTCTTCCCACCTCCTCTATAGCTGAGTTGATTTTACAAGTATCCAAATTGTTGATGTGGTCAGACTGCTTGGAAATGGTTGCCTCTGACACAACCTGTGTAAAACAGATTAATTTAAAGGAATATGGCATGAAATATGGATTGATGACTCATAAATTATTACAGAATTAATAGGAATGAAATAGGTACCAAGAAAAACATGAATTGAGTGAAATTTTATGTGAAGGCAAGTCTAGAATGAAGTTTCAGGGTTGCTTCTGGGGACCGGGATCGTGTTCAATAAAAATGACTGTGGTGAGAGGGGAACACTTTTAACTTGCCAAATATTCAAAATAAGGAATTTTACGTGCTCAGTTAATAAAGGACTTATGTGATGGACATAGAGGCTAGACCAGGCGGTTGACGGAAAAAGACGATGGAGGATCGGTGGGGATTGTAAGTCACATGGAAAACTCCTGGATATGAGGAGAGAGGAATTTCTTGTCAGTTGACAGTGGCAGGGTATTGTTAATTGGAGGGCACCAGGGATATCTGTGGGGATTTATGGTATTTTGGAGGAAGAAAAATTATTGCAGAATAGAACCAAGAAGATTCATTGCTTCTAAGTTGTGTTCTGCTGAAAAGGAATTATAGTGCAAAGTCCCCACCTTGTTCAGCAGGCAGTTTTGAGTAGATGTGATGAAAATGAGTGTGACAATTTTTTTGAACAGAGAACCAAATGATTAAAATAAATTAGTATTTTGCATAAATAACATGTTAGCTGTCAAAATTAACGAGAATTTAATCGATAGGCAAGGTGTTTCAATAGAATAAGAAATGATTTTACCCTTCTTGAATTCAGTTACGTTGACTAACAAAATGTGTCATTAAAAATCAAAAGACATGATTTAGCCCCTGAGCTGAATTGATGACTGTAATACAATTACCTGGAAACTTCAGAGCTGTGACGAGGTAATTATATTATAGTCATTAAAAATCAAACTAATCTACTTAACAATATAAAAACAAACCCTTACACACTCCTGTTACTAAGTAAATGTACCTCAACTAAACATGGCAAGCGTAGACCTATTTTTTTTTTTTTTTTTTTTTTTAAGGGAGAGGAGGTAAAAATGCTTTTACGCACACAGGTAGCCAGCCTGTAGTGTGAGACTCCTGAATCTATCGCAGACTACTCACTAAAAAACCCCCTCTACTCTGTTGGACACAGACCTGGAATTGTTTGTCACATTACTTCAAGTCAGGCCAACATGTTACCTAAGCCCTCAGGGCTCTCACCGTTTATGGCATTTGGATACTTTAAGACCTACACCGCATCCCGGTCAAGGTCGAGCTTCTTGGCGCGGAGAATACCCTGGATGTAATGTGACACACAGGTCCAATTGTCCTCACCCTCCGTCATCATCGGTATGACCGTGTCCACCGACAGCAGTCCTACTAACTGTTGAGCCTCCAGGCGGGGCCTTTCCCAACGCTGGCAGTGGAAAAATGTATGTTCCACGTCATCGGGAATGCCTGGGCAGTATATGCAATCGGGTGACACGGCTTTGCCCATCCTGAACAGGTACGACCGGAAAAAGCCGTGACCCGTCAGAAATTGGGTGAGGTAGAAGTCCACCTCTCCGCACCGCCGATTAACCCAAGGTCGGACTTGCTTTATCAGTCGCCTGGTCCAGCGTCCCCGAGTCTCCTGTTCCCAGCTCTCTTGCCACAGCTGGTAGGTGCGGGTGCGTTCCTCTGTTCGTGCCTGGTCCTCCCCACGGCGCTGATAAATTGCTTTTCTCTCCGCCGCCAAAAGTTTGACGGGGATGACTCCAGCAACCACCAGGACGGCGGGTTCGGACACTGTTCGGTAGGCGGATGCAACTCTTAGTGCTGCCTGACGCTGCACTCGGGCAAGCCGCATCCTATATACCTCCTTATTTAGAGCGTCTGCCCACACCTCAGCACCGTACAAGAGTACGGACTGGACAGAAGACATTAACAGCCTTCTACGGCTGGACCGAGGCCCTCCGACATTGGCCATCAACCGGCTAAGAGAGGAGACCACCCTAGCGGCCTTGTCCGCCGTACGGAAAATCTGATCCCGCCAGCTAAGCTTGCTGTCCACCATAATCCCAAGGTACTTGGCAGAACGAACGGTCTGGACTTCAACGGCCCCTACCCTCAACGGCACGATGGTGTCAATCCGTTTTTTTGTTAATATCACGATCTCAGTTTTGCTCAAAGCAAGCGAGAGACCGTGGTCTGTCATCCATGCGTTTATAGTACGCATAACTCGGTTCAGCTTTAGCTGAGCCAGCTCAACGCTACGTGCAGCTATCAAAACTGCAACGTCGTCCGCGTACCCAACCAAAACAGTTTCCTCAGGCATTTCAGACCTCAGGAGGCTGTCATACGCGACATTCCAGAGGTCCGGGCCGAGTATGGAACCTTGGGCAGCACCGGAAGTGACACTCATCGTCCGTGGGCCCTCTGTAGTGTCATACAAGAGGAGGCGGAACCGGAGATAATCCTCTATGATACGCATGAGGTATGCCGGGACGTGAAAGGTGTTCTCCAGAGCATCCAGCATATCGCACCACCTCGCCGAATTAAATGCGTTTCGCACATCGAGAGTGACGAGCAGCACAACCCTTCGAGAGTAGTGGTTAAAATCCTCAGCTCTCATCACGGCTTGCTTCACCTCTTCAACAGCGTCAACCGTAGATCGCCCCATCCTAAATCCATACTGCCGAGGGGACAGGTCCCCCGCAGCGACTACGGCTGAATTCAGTCGGGAACGTATCAACTTCTCGAGGACTTTTCCAGCCGTATCCAACATACACAGAGGTCTGTAAGAGGATGGCAGGTCTGGATCTCCCTTCCCCTTCCCAACAAGCACAAGCCTAGCTGTTTTCCAGCACGAAGGGAAAACTCCTTCGACTAGGCAGGCATTGTACATGCGTAAAAGGATCAAGGGGTTAATAGTCAAAACCTTTTTGAGAACTTCGCCGGGTACCCCATCGGGTCCAGGAGCCTTATTGTTCTTCAGGGATAGGACGGCCGCCTCCACCTCTCCAAGACTGAAAAGTGGTACGTCATCCACCCTTCCGAAATCCCGCAGTGGGCGCAACGTGTGAGCCGGGAAAAGGGACTCGACTATCCTCTCCATAGTGGCCCCATCCATGACGGAAGGTGGAGAGCGGGTGCCAAGTTTCTTGGTTACCAGTTTGTAACCCAAGCCCCACGGATTGGAATCGATATCGTCCCTTAATGTCTCCCAGCAACTACGTTTACTCCGGTTGATGGCTCGACGAAGAGACCTCCTAGCCACTCTGTAAGCATCCGACTTACGACGTCTGTCTACAGGTTCTCTGGCCCTGGTAGCAAGTCTTCTGGCTCTCAATGCTGACCGACGCAATTCCGCAATCTCGGCAGTCCACCAGTACACAGGTCGCTTATTGCACCGGGATCTTCCGCGAGGCATAGACTCATCGCAAGCGGAGACGATTAGTCCCATCATGGATGTAACTAACACCTCTGCATGAGCCACACTAGTTGCGGGGGGAACCACCGGTGTTCCTCGTAAGATGGCTTCATTGAATTTTGCCACGTCCAATTTTTTAATATTCCATCGAACGGGCACTTGACGAAACGCGGCTACTTGTCTCTGATGACCATCCAGGACATCAAAAATAATGTACTGGTGGTCACTGCCCGTGTAATCCTCCAGAACTCTCCAGGCTCTGATCCTTGGCAAAAGGGACTCAGATGCAAGGGTTATGTCTGGGATCGTTCCCCGCAGCGTAGACCTATTAGAGCTTATGGTATTTCAAGAATGTAAACCTTTGAAAAGCAAAAACTATACTGTGAAAGGATAAAATGACATAAAGTTATAAATAAATAAAAAATTGGACTACCATCTATACATCACTGATGATTATTTGCAGTTACATTATTGAATTTATAGACGACACATATATCTACACTATAGTGTATCATAGCAACGTTTTAAACAGTTGACATATAACCTTTATTTCCTATCCCTCCCTACCACGTATGCATGGTCTTATACGGCCCGTAGGATATATGGGATGGTTAAGTTTTGTAGCCTCCCTGAAGATGATCTTCGACGGTGGACCTTTTTGTCGTCTCTATGAATGTTCATCCGATTGTGTTTCTCTTCTTTTTTGTGGCCTATCGACCCCTACACAAAAATTAGGTGGTACTTTAACCTTGCTGATCAGTATTGAAGCATATTCAACTCTGAAAAACGCTAAAACTGGTCTTTGTATCCCATGCTTCAAACTAAGTTTTAAAGTTGTAATTGAAATCAAATGGTTTTCTACTTAAGAAAGTTTGGTTATACAGCTCTGTTACCTGATGAATCAGTAGAAGATAATGCTAGTATACAACAAATCTTGAATGTAGGCTACAAATAATTTAATTACTTTCCAACATTACTGAGAATTTCTGCTAAAACTTTCTAAATTTTACGGTATGAGATTCGTGGTACACCTATTCAAGTAAACAACAAAGGGGAGTACCAAACCTTTATTTGTCCGTAAACCATCAGCTGTCAGAGTCTATCACACTTCTAGTTTATGCTTGAAGCCTTTTACTAAACTCAACAAGATTGTACTAATTCATGCTCAAATCCACCATGCTAAACCATGGTGTATAATTAGCGTAAACCAGGGACCTGCAATCACAATTTTGCACGAGCTAGAAAGGCACCGACATTGATTCCGTTCTACCCTTCACACTCCATTCCATTAGTCCCCCCACCCCCACCCAAGATTGTCTGCAAGGTAAAGATGATGAGGAATCATAAGGGGACCTACTCAATCCAGCCTTGGTGTCGTCCTCGTTTTGAGTCTTGTGACCCAGTCCTCTTCTTTTTTGTCTGCCAAATTTCCCATAGCAAATTTCTATTCTTCTCCAATTTTTATTTTTGTTGTGTAACTAACCAATCATTTCAAACCTTGACCATTGCTTTGACTACCGTTTGGTCTATCTTTGTCAGATATCGGCAGCCATCTTAAGTCGAGTGCTGTCACAAGTATTTCTACTTCTAGGCTGACATCTCCCCCTCTATTGTGTTGTGTTTTATACAATTTTGATAATTGAATTATAAACAACACCCATAATGCATGAAAATTGTTTTGTAAGTTTATATTATGAAATGATGACATCTCTTTTAAGTTTGAGTGACCATAGTTTGCAAAAAAATGTAAGATGTAATGCAAAAGTTTGTGTTGACTGGTTTCCTTTTTCAGCTTACACCTCTATGGAAGGTTTAAATTTGCTGATAACTGGAAACAGTTAAATGGAAATTGTTTTTTTGTAAGGTTTGTTGACAAGCAAACAGGAGAAAGTGTGTGCCAGATTGCTGATACTGTTTATTTTAGGTTTACTTGGCCAAGCAGTGTGTCCAAACACATTTTCCTTACACACTCCAAAGATGTTCCTGTATAGCCAAAGAGAAGTAAGACACAGAGGAAACATGCTTGTGACACAATAGCTCTGGAATATTGGGGCAGAAATATACTAGTATTGAGCAAAAAGGGCCTGAACGGCTATTGTTTACAACAGCAGTTGTAGTGCACAGGCTCTTCCTTCTTCCTACAGTGTGAGCGCTGTAGTACCTGATGGTGAGGGGGACGAGAAGAGCGGAAGGGGACGACCAATAGAATTTGCACTAGACACAAGCGACTGGTGCTAGACACAACTTAGTAACTGAGGTAGGGTGTGCTCTACCTCAGCTCGGATTTCTCAGTACGATGTTACTTAAGAGTCCTTGGAGGCTAGGGGCCATCTTGGATAATTTCAAACAGCCGCTGACGAGTTATTTACCACCTCAAAATATTTTTTCAAATACTAAAGTGATTGTAATTTTAATATCTAGTATACTGTGGGATTAGAAATTTACTTTGTAGATTTTATAATTGTTTTTTAAGTTAGAACGTTTAGGCTCCAAGGACTCTTAACGTCGATGTTCCTATACCATTGCACTGAACAGTGCCTTGAAGAGCGCTTGCAAGCTTTCGAATCCGGGTGATTACATCGTTATCCTTAAACCTTTTAGTAACACAAACTGCAGATTCTTGTTTTTTAGAATCTATTGCACTTCCTCCGTTTGTTATTTTTTCTCTAAAAACTATTTGTATGCCTTAAAACTTATGATAGGAACACATTTTTTTACATTTTTACCAATCTTTTAGCCCAAAATTTTTAAAAATATCTAGATTTTAAAAAGCGCCGGACCTACAAAAATATTTAACGAAAAATATGACACCAAGATCTTTTTATTGGGTTCACAATTGGGGCTACAAACAGTAAGAACCAAAACCCTTGCATTTGCGCGCGCCAGACAGGTAGAGCACAGCCTTTAAGTGTACCATTGAATGTGTCCTCTTTATCTTACTTGTCTGTGGTATAGTTTACCTGGTTAGGGGATTGGTATTTATAATATTTAAAAAATATATTTCTTTTGATGCAGGACGAATTACTATCCAGATGAGTGCGGGAAAGTAAAATCTACAATAGGGAACGTCTTGCCTTTGTCAACATACAAACAATACAATATGTCTCTCTTCAATACTGATATTTGTGGGTAAGTCAACATTCTGTGTTGCAATTTTGTGTTAATTTTAATTGTATAAAACTAATTTTAAAGACTATTTCAAAGATTCACAAATAAATGTGATAGACTATGGTATAGGCCTACAGTTGTATGGTAAACTTCTAGAAATAGCTAAGGTTAGTGTACCTAGTCTACCTGATCATTGATTAATATGGCTTACATACCTGCTTATGGTAATCCTTGAAATTGAATTCAGCAATTAGAAATTTAGTTTTGGCTCCAAATCTGTGCAATTCTTAGGCGTCTAGTTGTATACATCTTCTACTAAAAACTATTTTTTCCATTCTTGTAAGTGCAAATCAAACCAAACAAAATGCAATAGGCATTTGTATGCAATAAAATAAAATGCAATAAAATAAAATGCAATGCATAAAATGCAATAGCCAGGTAGTTATTATAAGCGCACAACATGTTTTCTGAAAACACAAGATAGTAATGAGCACATTTTTTGTTGCATTCACAACTCTCTCACAGGATGGAATGTGCTGACAAAGCAACACACTTCCGTTCTACTCAAGTTCACTCTCTTGAGCAACACATTCTCTATTTCAATTCAAATTCTAAATATCGTTATTCATTTTGTACAAGAAGAGTGTCATATAATAGATAAACTTCTACTAAAGAGGTTATTCTAGTACAGCTAATTTTGATGAGTAACTGGCTCAAAAGTGTTCTAAAATACATCACTCATAATATTTATTCTTAAAATAACCTTCTAGAGAGTACTTATTGAGAGAGTATTTATTTTTAATATTCAAACTAAACTCTACTCAATTACCTTACTTCCTAATAACAAGCTACAAATTCAAATACTAAATTCAGTATCAATTTTGCATATCGATACAATCATGTTAATAATCACCCAATTAATTATTAAGTAAGCAAAGCTCAATTTTCTTGCATTTTAATTTACAATCAAAGAATATTGAAGCTTTGAAATTGAATCCGTCAGTGATATTCCATTTATTCAATAGTAACCTTATTTCTTTTTAATGATACTTATTCATTGAAATGAAATAAAATACTCCTTATTTTATTTTCAATTTTTACAAATTATCGACAATGTCTGCAATGTTATGATACATCTAAAATTATAACTTAGTCAGTGAATGAATTCAATACTCATAGCTAACTAAACAAAAGGAGACAAATTACAATACTTATAAAAAACAAGTATCCTCTGTTGTTTTTGGAATCTTATCATAAAAATAATCGTCACACCTCCTTACCCCTCTACAGGTTTGCTAAACCGTGATGTGATTTCCTGCTACTTCACATGAAGGGAAGTTTTGTATCCCTTTGTAACAATACAGTTAGTAGTAAATGTTGACACATTTTTCAGGACATACACATTGGACTTCCAGGAGCCAGTTATGCTAAATGATTTACCCGGCGTGCAATACCAAGCAACTTCGTCAATGTTTGACAACTCTGATACCTGCTACTGTCCACGTAAAAACTGCCCTCTCCCAGGTAAGTTGGTGTGTTTTATATCTAGATATCAGAGAAAAAAATTGGATGGCATAAACAGTGTATTTAATCACACCAGGTTTAATGTCTAAAGAGTACTGTACTTCCGCCCTGGGGTATCGGTTCGATTCCCACCACTTAATAATTGCAACATCCCTGAACATTTTAAAATAAAATGATAGTGCCGTGACCTAAAGATTACAATCCCACCTTCCTCTCTGCACCTATCAAATTAAAATGATGTTTATGAATGAATACTGTAAGAGTAATCAAAATATAACAAATAAATAAGAAAAGTATTTCTGAAAATGCTGTATTTTTCATGGTCTAAAGACAATACCTATGCTTAATTTTTATTTCAATCAAACGAAAAGCAAACATTTATGATGGATTATTCAGGATGATACATTCAGAAAACAGTAGAATGAATAGGAGTTTTTGTCATTGAATCTAGATCTTCATGGTACTTTAATTTAACTAGTTTCATTTGAAGTAAAACTCTAAACGTTTCAGGTGTCAGAGACATATCAGCATGTAAACAAGCACCTCTGTTCATTTCACTGCCACATTTCCTGAATGCAGACCCAAGTTATGGAGAAGCAGTGACAGGATTGAATCCTGATGAAAATAAACACTCTTTCTTCATGTCACTGGCTAATGTAAGTTATTGTTGTCTCTTTAAACTATAGTCAATGATATACAGTACTGTATGTGGTGATCTATTGTTTTTACGCACAATAATTGAATTAATTTTGTTTGGGGTCCAAAATGAGACAATCTTATAAAAATTTGTTAGTTTGTCCAATGAATATAGAACCTTATAAAAAGCGAAACCGCCATATTAAAAGAGCGCTACAAAGATCGCCGCCAGCGGTTTAGATCCTGGTCACTATGCCACTATTTTTTGTCAGTACAGTTCACCCTTTTACTGTACCAGCTCACCCCTGCACAGGCCTATGTGGCCCATGTGGATAGGCAAATGCAAGGTAAAAGACGCTATAAACCTCTTTAAAAAAATCTAATATTTAGATTCAAAGTTTTCCTTTTTATTTTTGGTTTTTTTGGGACGCCTTTATTTCTTCTTATTTCTTCTCACACTTATCGCTAAATTTCACCTAACTTTCAAATTCTTTGTTTTGCTAATAACATTAATAACCTACGGAAAGTAAATAAAGATACGTCTTATAGCACCTAAAACATATATTTACGCTTAAACTGTTACTCACAAGACGGTAAATATACAAAAGATGGTAAGTGGTGATCGATTTCGATTGGACACTCCAATCAAAATCGATCACCACTTAAAATCTTTTGTATATTTACCGTCTTGTAAGTAAGCGTAAATATATGTTTTAAGTGTTATAAGACGTATCTTTATTTAATTTCCGTAAATTTAATAACACGTACAATGCTGATCAAGAAGTTGTTCATTAATAACCTATACAGGAATTATTTATTTTCAGCTTACCTCTGTTCCAATGGTTGTCAGGGTTCGATTACAGACAAACATACTACTGGAGCCAATCCCTAACATGACGTAAATATTCAGTTTTGAACAGTGCTATTTTTTTTAGTTTTAGCTTAGTAATAGTAAGCATCTCTTACTATATTTTGATAAGCATCAATTCCTGAGGAACATTCATAGAGATATTAAAAAGCATTGAATCTCCATCAACCTTATTAAAAACGTATTTGCTCACTAATAAGGTAATAGTTTTTTTTTTTTGTTTTTTTTTTGGTAATGGTTTAAATACCCGATTCAGTCAATCCAATTGTTGTGTTCACAACTAGTTTCGATCTTCTAAGAGATCATCATCAGGTGAGTACAAGGATACTTCATATGAAGGTCGTCATGATTAAAGGTTTTTGACACATACACATAATCAAACACAAACACGGCACATACACACATACAGCCGATAAAATAAAATTGTAAACACGACGAGTGGACCAATGTTATTAATGCAAGAGTTGAGTCTAGAAATCATCATATGTGTGTGCGCTCTACTATGAGTTTGTGTTCGTTCATGTGAATGTGTCAAAAACTTTTAATCATGACGACCTTCATAATATGAAGTAAGCATCCTTGTACTCAACTGATGGTGATCTCATAGAAGATCGAAACTAGTTGTGAACACAACAATTGGATTGCTTGAATCAGGTATTTAAACCATTATTACTAGTTATTCTTCACAATCCGGAGGATATTCACACTACAATATATTTGTTCAATTTAAATACAATCTCTATGTTAAATACAACTTTGTTCTGCCTGATAAGTCAAGTACAAGTAGATATTAATAATCCAACAAATATGTGACCTACAAGTTTTTCAGCATACCAAGTGTATAATGTTAACCACCCCTAATCAAAAGCAAAAAAAAATTTACACGATTTTATGAAGATTTAAGAAACAATGATATTGCTTTAATGATATAAAAAAATATATATTTTTAAGAGTTTTAGCTTACATACAATGCTGCATGTAGACTAGATTGAAACAAAAATGATTTATTATTAGTAATAAAAACTCTACACATTTAAAAAATCTAAAAGAGTTTTATGCTGCTGTACTGTACAGAAATAATTTCCCCGCCTAGCAACAGGGTTAAAGTCTACATTTACATCTAAAGTAAGATCTTCACTTGATGGATTATCATTCCTGTCAGACTGGCAAATGTCTGATTTTCAAGATCGTACTGTTCTGAAAACAGTTAGTAGTTTCTATAGTACCTGAAATCATGTTTTAGTTCATATCACTGAAAATAAAATTAAATAGACAAATATACACATTTTTGTTCCAGTTTTTTCCATAATGTGACAACAACTTACTTCCCTATGTATTGGGTGGATCAATACGCCATCTTAACTCCTGAGTTAGCGTCTATGATGCATCCTCTTTACTCTCTCTCGGACTGGGGTAGATGGGTCATCCTCATCATCGGAGGAGGGGTTGGAGTGATTTTTGGACTCTTGGCACTCATACTGCGTTGTGAAAACTAATGGTTTTGGAAATTAAAAGAATGTATCTCATAGAGTTTCCTTTAAGTTCTATTAATATAAGAATTAAAAGTTTATTTTCTAATCACTAGTCACATGGTTGGGAAATACTGCAAAATAATATCTAGTTTTGACTGGACATTTGGTCAGGGTCGCTTCAGTAAATGGGCCCATTGAGCACGGACCCATAGGTGCAAGAGCACCTATGTAATTCTCCGGCAAGGAAGGGGAAAGGAGGCGCAATTATTTTTGAGCCAATGGTGCGACACATGCAACCGTGTGCCTGCATTTGGTAGTATTTTAGTGACCATTCATCCATATTACATTACATTTGCTTGAACTTTTACAGCCCCAACAAAATCTTGTAAATGTACTTTATAAGCATTTTCAAATGACATACTGGGTTGATATTCTTCTTTTAAAAAGGACTTTAAATTGACATGTTACTCGATGGGGGCTCTGCATTTAAATTTTGTAAGCTGTCCCCAAAATACAGGGAGCCAAATTGTCATACCATCCAAAAAGTGCACTTTCATGTCTGTGTGTGTTCTATCTGCCTGTTTCAACTGTGTGTAGTTTTAACTTAACAGCGTCCAATGGACTCAACAATTCGAACTGGACCGCCTAATGATAGCGTAATGTCGTGCTGAAACCTAGGTCGCAGAAATCGATTGTTTTGAACTAAAAACCAAATACAAGTATCAATACTACTTTGCCTATCCAAGTATATGTGTTGAAACATTCTAGATGAACTGGTTGGGATGTGTAAGGTAGCAAAGCTCTGAACAAATGTGGGTCTGAGTCATACACAGTCATCCCATTATCATCCCTGGACTAAAATGGGGCCCGTGGCCACAGAATTGACAGGCAAAGCTCTCTCAAAACACTTTATGGTTTTTACCATGTGGTTGGCATTCTGGGTTATAGTAGTATGTTTTCTGTGCCGTGGCTGAGGGAGTGTGCTATATGTGAATTAGGGATGTAGTCTGTGGTTTATTCTAATATTGTTTGGTATTAGAAATGCAGGCTAACAATAAAAACATATACTACTGGGAATTTGCTTAGTGTACAGGTTTTATATGACGGGACATCTTACCTACTCAAGGACTCAGGCAACAACAAGGAAGACAATTTTTAATGAAACAACTTAATTTTATAGGACTGCTGACTTTCAGGAAGATCATGCACAACTATAGGTATGATAGATTTGGCATTAAAATGGACTGTACATTCTAGTTTGAAAAGATGATTTAAAGTCTAGAGAGTAATTTAGTAATTTTTTTAAACTGTAGTTTCAAAATTACATTAATGAGCTCAGTATCTTTTGTTTGGATGTAGTCTTCTAAAACAAAAACAATAACTTTTTAATCAGGTGCATTTTTGGATTCCAGTAGATTCCGATAGAAGTTATATAAATTAATTTTAATTGTACTTTTAGCTTAGTTTTATTATTCTAAAGAGTATCTGATAAAGCCAGTAGTGTATGTTTTGGCTATGAACCTTGCAGACTATTTGGTATATAGTTAATATCTGAAAAAATATGATTCAAGTCAAAAACTATTTTACTTTTATTTTGGAACTACAGTAGTGCCGAAATAGTAATTTTTATCATTGAAATTTATTTTGATCTTGGGAATCAATCTACCCATATTTTAACTACAAAGTTGTGACTCAACAATAATAATAGGCCTACTATTTTATTTTGTCATAATATTGATTACTCATTCAAACAATATTGATCTTGAACCAAAAGAAATGTTTTTTATAAATACTTTAAAATATTTTCTTTCTTCTTGGGTTTTACTCCTTTTTAAAACAGTACATTAAGTTTATAAACATAAAATTATAACATTTTATTTAAACTGATGTAAACATAAAAGCTATTCAAAAATAGACACATTCAAATAGATTTTAAAATAATTACATAAATATGGAATAGTATTTTACAAACTTAGATTATAATATAAATTACAATCATACATGGTATGAATAACAACAACCTTACATATTATCATAACGATTCTTTAGAATATATAGTAAGCTAAGTATTAAATTAACTTATAATAAAGCTTGATTCAAAACTCCCATCAGAATAACTTTTAAGTAACTGGTGGGTTCAGAATTTCAATAACTTACACTGGGACTCACCTAAATGAAGTGGGAATCAAACTATAAATAAAAATTGTGACTTATCCTTAATTTCAGTAATGCTAAATTTAGGTACTTTTCCCCTAACTTTTTTTTAATTTAGGTAAATTTTTCCTTAATTTAGGTAAATTTAGGTATTTAGGTAGGTGGTAAATTTAGGTAAATTTAGGTAGGTAGGGTTTGATCATTTACAAAATGAATTTTACCCACCAATGAAGCCAGAATAACAAAATTATAGAAGCACATATTTTTGCTAGATACAGTGGGGATTCCAAAGGGGGGGGGGGGTTTACAGGACTAAGCCCCCCGTTGGATCCTGGAAAAAAAAATTAATAAAAAGTAACAGAGGTGTTTGGACCCAATTCTAGACGTGCCTTGAATTATGATAGAATACATTAATGTACCGGTACCACTAATTACATTTAGTTTCATTTAAAGTTTGACAACGTTTTTATCATGCTTTGTCTAATAACAGATGTGTTCACTTCCAAAACCACTTCAAGATTGGCAGTGTTTCCTGTTACGTTTAAATAGTCGATCGTAAGAGCTCCTTTCAGTTTTTCACCCTCTTTTTCAACAGCTCCATAGTATTCTTGCGAAAGAAGGACTGACTGTGGATAGAGCGCCACTGCAGCTGCATACATGTCATAGGGAACATACGTAGAGGAAGGGTGCATGTCCAAATTTTTGGTATCTAATTTGTTCAAAAACGCCATTACTGAATTATCAATTTTTGCCAGTACATTCCATCTCCATTCCTGTAATAAATTTAATACAGTAATAGAGTAGTGTAAGTAATATATAACAAAAATAAAACTTACGGTACACATTATACACATAAAGTATTTTTTTAGTGTCCATAGCAAGATGGAGACCTTGTCAACCGAGTACAATAAACTTGGCCAGTTCAGATAACCATACAATGCCATATAATGTTAAAATATCAATTATTATCATAGGGAATTAAATTTTAATGAAAAAGTAGGCCATTGTTAAAGTATTATGATAATGAATGGATGATTCTGTACAGCAGGCTCTCCTTATAATTGTTTAAGTTACTTATAAAAATTAATATAATAAATTATAATTTTAAATAAGTATGGTAGTACAACCATCTTATAGTTTGACAATTACTACAAAGTACATTTTCTTTTATTTTTGGGGGGGAAGGAGGTAAAAATGTGTTTATGCACACTGAGATACTCAATGACCTCTCAGTTGTGCCGGATTCCCGCGGGCTTAATGCCCCCGGACTACCAGCCAAAAAACCCCCTCATCTCCTAGGACACTAGCGTGGAACTGTTTAGCACATTACTGTGGGCTAGGCCTTTTTAACTATGTCACTAGGGCTTTACTTCTTATTTTCTTCCGAAGGCTAATGCCAATCGAAATCGACCTTCTTAGCCTGGAGGATGACCTTGATGAACTGCTTGACACAGTTCCAGGTGCCTCTCTGTCTACTTCAGATGTCCTGCAGTAGATTGCCTGTCTCTCTCTTACGACATAGAAGACGGGCCACGGGGATGAAACGGGCAGTCACCATCATTGCAGACTTGAAAACCGTGCAATAGGCAGAAGCAACTCGCAAGGCTCCTTGACGCTGAACCCAGGAAAGCAGCCGGTCACGGAAGACATGCCTCTCCAGCATATGGGCCCAAACCTCAGCACTGTGCAAAAGCACTGATTGGACAGCAGGCATCAGTAGGCAGCGTTTACAGGAGTCGAGACCGCCGACCTTTGGCATAAGCCTACTAAGGGCAGCGACTCCCTTAGCGGCTTTGTCAACAGTTTGCTTGATCTGTTCGCCAAAAGACATTTTGCTGTCAATCATAACACCGAGATATTTGGCATACGGCTTGGTCTCCTGGTCTCCAGCTGGACATGGCCCTCTTAGACAGGAAGGACGATGGTAATTCTCTTCTTGGTTAAGACCACGGTCTCGGTCTTTTCTACCGCCAGCAACAAGCTGTGGTCCTGCATCCACTCGTTGACTCAGAGTATCACTACTCTGAGTTTTAGTTCTGCCACTTTGACAATTCTGCCTGCAACCAGAGCAGGGTCGTTGTCGGTGTAGCCAACAAGGTGGGTCTCTTCGGGCATTTAGAGTTTTTTTTTTATTTATCGCAAAGTAAATTAAATACTATATGTCACCCAGATGTTATTGTAAAACCTGCTAACCCAGATATCTTCAGCATATAAAGAAGGCGGGATAAAAGCTCAAAAATCTTTCGGCAATACATGTTCCTCTTATCTGTTCCATTACAATAATACTTAGTAGAGTAGACTATTCCCAAAACATGATATTTTGAATCAACACTGCATGCACATAAAAATAAAGAGTTAAGTCTCTTTTCTGAGGTCTTATTATGTTTTCATAAGAAATAATCTCAAATTTTTCTCTATGATTAAAAGTAATGCATACAATAAGTTTTGCTATACCAGTAACGCTAATTGATTCGACAATAACCCTAAGTATGGGGGTAGTCTGCAGATTAAGTTCTCCATTTAGCTCTTGTCGCAGCTAAGTGTGCTAGCGAAAATCTGTGACCAATGTCGCATTTCTTACTTCATCTCCTTCTTTTCGATGGTAGGGACGATTAGTCTCATCATAGTATTCAAAAATGAAAACTGATGTTCCTGCCAAGTATAAATTGTCTTCAGTGATGAGATTTCTGTTATTTCAGAGCCTTCAACTACTATTGAAGTTGATCGCCAGTTGAGGGACATAAATGAAGTAAACAGTTTGGAAGTAGAAAATGTGCGCAACGAGCGGAGGGAATACAGAGGTGGACATGACGTTTGCTAAGTGTTTTTCATATTGTAGGTGTTGTTCATCAGTATTGTTTAAAGAAGACCAAAGTAGAGTAACTTTGCATGCAGAACATGGTGTGACTGAATAAAGAGACTGCTGATCTGATAGTTGGCATCTCCATAAGACTATCAAGTACTATGGTCAGCCCCGAAATTGTGAGATGCAAAATTTCCACAACGAAACATCATTCTGCATATAAATTTTCAACTGGCAGTAATCATCAGGTGATTGATATCCTTACTATAGAAACCTAATCACAGAATGCGTTTCACACTTGGCGGAAGTGTTAACTTTCTTCCACAACGTATTTGAATACTGACAAGACCAATCGTCCTATAGGGGTGGGAACGAGCTACAATAGTAGCGGATGCTGTATGGAATACGACGTTAGTCTCATATTTTAATTAGCTTGCTTGGGTGAGAGGGAAGCTCGATGGGGTTGTTATTTTATAGACAACCCTCCTATATTTACAATTTTTTACACAATGTTAATGAAAATAGTAAGAAAGGTTTTATGGAATTAAAAACGTGACAACAACACTCACCTTCCCTAAGTCGTTTTCGAAACAAGTTTCCATTGGCACAAGGGTGACAAGTGTTTTACTTTCAGAAGCTCTTCTGAGAACTAGATTTGCTGCATCAGGATCCATGTAGAAATTGAACTCCACCCCAGGACTGACATTTCCTAAACCTGCACACATTACATACTGCCGGTTAATATAATTTATGATATATTAATCTACATACTAATAAATCATTTTTACATTATGTAGTAGGGTTGGTTCCAAATTAGGTAAATCTCCAAGTTCTTTTTGATGAAACCCAGAATACTTGGTTCGTTTGATCTACATCACAATCAGTCAGGAGATGTATCCATGCTCTGCTGCTGAAATGATCTGCAGTCATCCTCTGTCACATTTTGCATTATCTTAAAATGTTTTATGTGTGCTATTACTTAGTGTCGTATTACTACTCTAAGGTTTCTCTTACTCAGTTTACTGAAAGTGTCACTCCTCTTTTGATTGTAAATTCCTAGTAATTCATTGGATTGCCAACACCCTGGCTGAGTTAACTTTCTTTTGAATTCTTCCTCTTTGAGTTCCTTTTCCAAGAACACATCTTTGGGTCTGTTCTATATGCTGATTATAGCCCCACCAAAAAGATAACCACCTCCTTCTATGTAAGCGTATCCGCTTCTTCACTGACATCAACTCCTAGGGTCCCAGGTACCAATTAAGACACATTTTGATCATTCTGCCAAAAAAGTTTTATCCCTATTGGCAGTTCCACAGCATCTTAAAGCTGGTAACTGGTGAGATCAGTGTTATTAGCCTGGTTATCTGAACACCCCTTTACTTGTAGCCTGTGCTGCAAATAAATTATTGGAATTATTTGAGCCTTTTAAATACTAGGATTATATTCCAGAGGTTTATAGAATCTTATAGATCAAAACACTCCTGGACTGTTCCCTTAGCTTTTCACTAAAAATACTACAATATTGCACCACTCATCCTACACTCATCCTTCACTGACATTTGGGTTAAAATATGCAAAAAGTGGCGGTACCATTTTAAATAATTGATCTTAATTTATATTGATATTGTATTTGGCTCGTCGGTATGGGAAAGGAAAGATCAAGAAACACTACTACAGCTATCAAACTTGTATTTTAGTTGACTACTGCAGTTGTGACCTCTGGGTTCTGGGTGAAAAAGTCAAACTTATTAGCAATATCTGGCACAATAACCTTCTTACAAAACACAGAGTCTATACAAATATCTTAAGTGACTACAGCAGTTGCTTACTAGAACTTCCATTCTTAAGGAAAGATCAAACTATCCACCAATACTTTGCATACAATAGCTTGTACTTGACTACTGGACTTGTGAATCTATTACAACAAAACACCATATATGCATCAGATCTTACCCTTCCAATCCACAAAGGGACACTCACAGTAAGAAAACCGTAAAGGAGCTGCATATTTCAACCTCCATCCAGAACACCTAAAGCAGCAAGCTAACCCAATCTGCTTCAAGCAAAAAATGACAGACTGGCTTCAGGCTTCTACCGTTTACCTTCTAAGAAACATTCAGAAGCTGCATAGTGAGCTAAGGTTTTAAAAGGGTAAGTAAGGGAATGGTCTTGTTACTATCTAAGTCGACCTTTTTGTTAGATAGCCACATTAATTCATAGCCCAATGACAAATTTAGGATTCGTTAGATCCCCTGCTTATCTTTACAGGAAAATAATACAGATACCTCTGATACTTCCTCCCAGCACCACAATCCTTCTGGCTTGCTGTAGAAACTGTGGGTTGAAGTGAAGAGCCAAAGCTAAGTTGGTCAGGGGACCAGTAGCTATCACTGTTACAAGACCTGCGACAAATTAACTAGTTTTAAAATGTATTTAGAACAGTAAAAGCTTGATTACACAGAGCGAGGTTACAAGCTACTAGCCACCAAGAATGCAGGTTAGTTGGCAAGTACAGCATAGAACTCTTTGCTTTCCGATTCCTCTGACATCATCAAGACTAATCCTGCTAATTCCTGGTTCTAGGACCATGTCAAGAGGGGTTACAAGGGTATCTGAGGCGTGTGTGGGGGGTTTGGGGTTCCCCTTTTGGAAAGTTTGGTGCTTTGAAGGCTGGTATGGTGACTTTCTAAAACTATTTTATCGTAGAGCTGTGTCCAAAGACTTCAGTTACATTATAGGACGAAAGATAGGTTAAAATTTATTTTCCCTTGGTTCAATGAAAGGGGATTAAGCTCCTGTAGCTCCCTCCCCCTTAAGAACCTCCACTGCTTGTCACTTTGGCACAAGAAACTGTAAGTAGACCTACACTTACGTAGTTTTATGATTTAGTTTGCTCAAAAGCCATTGGTGTGTTAAGTTGCCAGCGGAGTTTACTTTTTCCAGAGATTTTTCAAGTGAGTGTGAAGAGTACACTGGGCTAGTTTACGAACTGAGTGTAAAAAATCCGGTTAAGTTTAGTTGCTTCTAAATTCTGTGTAAATTAAATTAAGACCTTTATTGCCTAAAAAGCAACAGTGTTGGATTTGTTGGGTGAAAAAGGATTCAGATTTGTTTAAGGAAAATTAAATGTACAGTTGAAAAGAGGCAGAGTGTAAAATGCACAAGATAAAACCAGAGATTTGCAAACTCATTGTTTAGATTTATGATGATCCAATGAAGGTGGTTGTTGATTTGCCACTTGTTTTATGCTGCAAAATTTACCTAGAAATCATATTAATCTCAATAAATCTCCTGAAGTTAATACAGCAGGCAGGGTCTGTAAGGGTACATCCACAATGCACTCTGGTTTTTGAGTCAGACTGTTGGCGCCGATTGAGTCAGACTCGGCTAGCTTACTGTCCTATTCTAGTAAACGTTAGAGGCCATAGTGCACCTGCGCGCCGATTTCCTGTGCGCAGGCAGTCTGTCTAAGATTTTTACTTGAATGAATTGTTCATTCTTGTTTCAGACAACCTGAAAATCGGACTGTTGATTTTTTAATATATAATTATTAGTATTACTATGCCGTATATAATTAGATTCATATTTATCTTATCTAAAAGCCATGCTTAGTAAGCATTTCAATTCTAAAGTTATAATACTTAGCCACCACCTGTGAAGATATGTCCAAGATTTTCACTATATATCTTGGACTTCCTTCACTTAATTATTTTTCTGTTGTAGAGTTTTTGCATACAACAATTTTTTATTTTGGAAACAGAATAAAAGTAGATCTACATCAAGTGGAAAACTTTATGGAAAACTTAAATGCTAAGCTAGAAATTTTAAGTTTTATTAAGTTTTTTAAGTTTTTAGTTTTATTCATGCACAAACAAAACTGTTCACATCAGCAGATTAATCAGACCTTTCATGGTTAGTATTTGATGATTTTTCAATAAATTTTTACCTTCACCAGAAATAATGAGCTCTGTAACTAACCAAGCTACCTGGGTATTCCTTGACAGTTCTGGCTAGGAATGATGCTGCTGGCTCGTCTTGAGCTAGGGATGGCGACGGAGGGTTGATGTAAGGAAGATCTCCTAAACCATCTGAACCAAAGTAGTCATTACTTGGCGGGGAGTCTACTAGACCATAGTTAAAGCCAGTGAACACCCTTATCTAATGGACAAAATTATGTAGATAAAAATAATGCCAACTTTCTATTGCTATGATACGCTACACGTTTTCTAAAAACTGTATCTGTAAAATAATTATACTTGAGCACCAAGCAGTGTAAAAAATGGCAAACAGCTTATTAATGATTTTCTAGTCTTGATTGTCCCTACCAGTAGTGTAGTGGGGCGGGAATATGTGGGAACGGCATTCCAACCCTACTTTTCCCGAAAAACCTATATTGCTAAGAGACCTGTATTTTTTCACAAAATCGGGGAGTGTTCCCACACTGGAAAATTTATAACTACACTACTGGTCCCAACTCGTCAAAGATTCTCTAGTTTTAAATACTTCCCTTCCATACATTTGGAGTAATGGATTGACATTTGTTTGCCTCACAACAAATTTGCTCTTAGGAAATAGGGGCACAGGTTTGGAGGGATAATTGGGAGGGAAAAACCAGGGAGAAAAACTCCAGACTACCAAATGCAACATGAATATGCCCACAGCTTTTAGAAAAATTAACAGCTAAACAATGTATAGACGACTTTTAAGGCAAAAGCCAAAAGCTTTTACTAAAAAAAGTCCCAAAACAGTTAGGACCCCTTCAACCCTGGCCCCCTGCGACTCATACCATAGTGATCATGGCAAAACCTAAGGTGAAAAACAACATCTATTTGAACGACTTTAGACACCAACCTGTTCATACATATTCATTGGTCATCGTGTTATTTATACTAGTAGGGTATAATAATAGTGGATCAATGGCTCAGAAGACAGTGATGTTGTGGCTTTGGATCCTGGTATCTAACACTACATTTTATAAGTACGGTTCACCCTTGTACTGTACCGGCTCACCACTTCCTTTGCTGGATACATTCTTGTACATGCCTCTGTGGCCCATGTGGATGGGCAAATGCAAGGTTTAAGACTATAAGGAAGTATATATTTTCTTTTGTCATGCACATGTTCGGATAAAAATGTCCAAATGTCTAATATCAAATTTAGTTGCTCTGATAGAATGCTGATACTAGACCTAGATTGTTTGTTAGTGAATGGTGATTTCACTTGGAGGACACCCCTCACTAATTGGGATAAATTACAATAATGTCAGTTAATATAAAGGGAACTATCCTTAGCTAATAATTGGTTGTGTGATCGATCTAAAACAAATAAAAATGAAAACAGGGTTACTTTTATTATATAGATAAAACTGTCATTATATAGTACCACACATTGCTACAGTCAGAGTTTTGATGTTACACTGCAAATTGCCAATACCATAACAGTTAAGACAATTATAGATCTACCAGAGGTCAACAATATCCATTCAAGTACAGCTAAATTGAGTCGGCAATAATCCAATTGCTACCGTCACATTGCACAGCCCACATACCTCGATTTCCACTGCCATCATCAGAAAAACCACCAACAGGGTTTGATTTGGTTACCTTCACAATCATCCTTTGATTTTTATTATGATAGCTATACAGGATTACAGGTTTTTAGGTGTTTTAAGATTTTTCTGATGAAAATAAATATATAACCTCAAAAGTAGTAAGGAAAATGTTTCAGGGACCATGCTACTTTTAACTGTAAAAATTAGTGGTTTACAATTTTCCTAATTTAGAGTGTTGTCAAGAAGCAATATTCTGATTCTCATCACAAAATAGTCAACAGGTAGGCCTACTGTATGAATAAATGATTTTGCTCACTAAGTCAACTTTTTATAATAAAGTGTCATTGCAACAAGGATTGCTGTACACTCTGAAAAATTATCACTTTGTATGTAGGAGAATTGGCAATTATGAGAAAATAAGTAAGGATAGTGACAAAGCTATAAAACACATCTGATTACACTCATATTTCATACTCAAACATTTCTACAGGTTGTATCAAAATATCAAATCTATATTGTTTTTTTAAATGGTTCATGTTGTTAAATTATGTTTTACTGAATAATTACCCAGATTGATCATTACTAACTAGATGTAATCATTGTAATTGAAGTGAGTCTAGAGACAAAGCTCAGTATGAGTATGTTTTTTTCTGCAAAAAAGGCTTAATACCTATACCTTTTAAATTAATGTTTGCCAAAGCATTAATTCTCTTTCAAAGGTTGTAAATAAGTAAACAATTTCAATGAATGGTAGTAAAAATTGTTCAATGGCCTTGATATTTTTCATTCAATAGTTTTGAGACTTATCTCAACTATGGCCCCCACTGACAGATAACGTAATCTTTATAATTACGAATCACCATCTTAAATCTTGTCAAACACAAAGAAGTAATCCCATAAGTAAGGCAAAGGTCACACTTCATTAAAACCCCTCGATGACTGGTGTCTGTTTAAAAACGTACTTGGACCATTGACCATTCAAATTTCTTTTGGTCAGAATGGTACAAAACCATTAATGTCCCAGAAATAACTTTGCTATGTGTTCAGTCAAGATATTTGTTGATTCCTAACAGATGAGGGGAAATTTAAATTTACTGTAAGTGCAAACTTTCCCATTGGTTGGGAACTGCCTTGAGACACCTAAAAATTAATTTTAATGGGGATGGCTTAAAAATGCTTTGCTACTTTTTATACTTATTCATAACATACGAGACGTGTGTCTAAAGTAAGAACTGTTTTTTAATTCACTACTCTGCTGCAGTTGGAATTCCGCTTTAGCTTCCTTTTTACCTGCATCATAGATTAAAGAGTAGACGGAGTGGTCTACACATTAATCTATGCATCTATCAACAAAGTCTTATATGCCGTTTAGCCAAGTATCTATCGCTTTTATTTTTGCTTCACTAAAGTGGTACCTACGAATGAGAATCCCAACAACTGTGAGTTTGCTTTTTCATTCAATTTCTGCAAAATCTGCTGAAATTTGCAAGGAAGTAAGTGAACTTTATGACAAACCCAAAATCGTTACTGTAGTGAATGAATGGTATGGTTCAGTGCTTAAGTGGATTGGAGCGTTTAAAGATGACTGTACGCATGTTTGTGATGTGGCAAAAATATGAACTCTTCTGTCATGTCCAAGCTTTTTTGTTACATTAAATGGTTAAGTTAACCTTTTGTTTCAAAAGGCTGATGAAAAGAGAAAACAGAACAGAATTTATAATTTTGTTACTTTCTGATGACTTTCTTTTAGCTTCATGAAGTGTTATGTGTGATATTATTTCCAAACGATTGAATTATTGAAATTTATGTGGGGTCAGCATTATGATTATGATAATGAGGTTGTAATTTCTTGGCTGAGGTAAAAAGAAGGAAGAGGGTATCCCCCCCCCAATAACCAAGAACTAATATGAACATACCATTACTAATCTAATATGATAGGGGTTGGCTGGATATGTTCTAAGAAAAGAAGACGGCACGGCACCTTAATAAAAACGATATTGTTAAATAATCCCAGGCAAAGAAGACCAGCAGAAAGGCCTAAGATGAGATGGTAAGACCAAACCTTCACATTTCAGTTTATGTACAATACAAGTCTAACGGACTGTTCAAAAGTATAATGTTCTTGCTTGATTGGTTAAGGTTTACACAATAATGTGCATTTTTTAATTAAGTAACAAACATTTGAATTTCAGAAACATGTATACTGTACATGTTGTGTATATAAAAACACTACATTCTAGGGGCGAATATTAACCTTCCATCGGGCGCGTCACGGAAGTTACCTCCGGGTCACTGTATTTTTGTTATAAAAACCATAGTTTAAGTTTGGCGGGGCTATCGCCTGACGTACCTCACCCACCTCTTTTGCGGAATCAGTTTCGGTTCGGCTACACCTATCCCTTTCCCAGTTGCCACTTGACCTTAGGGAGTGGTTCGCGTCACTATTGGAGGTAGCTTCCGTGAGCGCCCTGGGATGTAACAGTTTTCCCGGAGCCTAATTCCGTGTGCGCCCTTGTGTTTGACCTTATTTTGCAATTTTATAAAATGGATGAAGAAGAACAAATAACCATTTTGTCTAAGAGCTTTGACAAATTGAGTAATTGAGTTTTCCTTGTAACAAATATTTTTTTTTCATAAGACATAAGTGTTTTTATGTCATAAACTATTACAATTTTTTATAATTTTATACAATAGGACTGTATATGTACAAAAAGTAGGCGAAGTCTTTTTTATCCACAGAACTTACGTATTTTTATTGTTTATTTTAATATTTTCCATTTGATATACAACTTAAGTAATAGTGTAATAACTCATAAAACATGTTTTTCTTGCAGTTTTATTGATATTAAAATGGTGTTTACCCATATCATTGTATGGTTTTTGTATCCCCAGAGGTAACTTCCGATCGCCTTCTGGTGTTTGAAAATCAATGCGCCCGATGGAAGGTTAATAATTCCTTTGTACGTAAAAACTCAAGAATTAATAACTTTTTCTGTTCTATGAGAGCAATTTAGTAAGGAACATACTGTACAACCATTGGCATGTGTGATATACATAAGATTTGGCTGGCCCACGGTTTGTATGTAAGATGCTATAGGCCTGAGAAATATTTGTGTCCCCTCCACCCCTTCCTTGCCAGAGAATTTGTATCCACCTCACGCCCACAGCATATCCAAAACCGCCTGCGCCCTTGGGCCCCCGGTCCAATGGGGCCCATTTACTAAAGCGGCCCCTGATATTTTTCTTCTTCTTTTTTCCTTCTGCATCCAAATCTCTATCTACTATTTCATCATATTATGTAGTAACATAGTCTAAAACATTTTGAATACTCGATACTCCTTTAAGCCATAAACACATACCTGTAGTTTCTGAGCCACTTTGAGTATTTTCAAAGTATTTATGACAACATTTGGTACATCAGTGTTCCCACGCACACAGGTTATGGCCAAAACCTTAGCAGCTGATTCACCAAGAGTCGCTAGTATTGCCGCTGTGTCGTCAATCCCCGGGTCAGTGTCGATCACAACAAGTTGTTGAGGGCTGACGACTCCGGCACCCACTTCTACCAACCTTGGCAGAAACCATGAGAGACTGAAACATCATACATTCATTTGTTAAACCATATGGTTAACCTTTTTAGTTATTGACTCTTTCAGTGCTATTTGGCAACACTTTTTAGTTTGATAGTAAACCCTTTCAGTGTTATTTATGGTTCTATATCTGCTTGTTGTGTGTGATGGCAGCACTAATATTTCGCATTAGGAGTTTATTAAAAGTGGACTGTATTGAAAGAAAAAACAATCAAATGAAAGAAATCAACTGGTCAATGTTCTTTGATCAGTGTTCTGAAGCACTTTCTCTTTATACATTCCTGAGCAAACTGCAGTGGACGACACAATCACTGAAACTGATGAAAAAGCGGCTCTGCTAAAACCCCCAATTCCCAAATCCAATTCAGTACAGTGTCAATTGGTCAATCTTTGGCTATCCGATCTGCCTGTGGATGATCAAATACTCTGAAATTGTGTGCTATTTTCGTGTAGGGTGTAGTATGAATGTAGTGGTTATAGATTGAGATACCTTTGCCACCCCTGTCTACACTCAGAGAACATGCAACAGGTTTTAGGGAACTGGACTTGACTGTACTTTCTAATTGTTTTAGTGTGCTGCATGCCACACAGTTTGTCAACTTCTCATACCTGTATAGCTCTCAGCTGCCCCTCATGTTTTAGTTGCTAAGTGGACAAGTATTGCTTGAACCACAGGGAAGTAAGGTACAGAGGATACACTCCATGGTACACCTAAGTGTTGTCTAGCACTAGTGCTGGTGTCTAGGGCAAAGTCCAACTCCAACACCGCTCCCCTCGTCCTAATGTACTACAACGCTCATGGTGGAGGAAGACCCTGTATCCTGTGAGATTGGAATTTCCACACAGTGCTCGCTGTTCAAGCTCTTCTCCTTGCTTGTTACAAGTATATTTTTGGCACAAAATACCAGAGCTGGAAGTGCACGGTTGTCCCATAGGTGTGTTTCCTCTGTATCTTACTTCTATGTGCTTAATTTTATATTTTACAGTTACAGTGGTGGTGTTTTCCTTGATAGCTTATTTTAAAACTATTTGTGATGATGGCTTCAAATACAGAAAAAGTTAGTCGTATACAAACTTAAATCCTCTTATTAGATGCTTCAACAGAGAATCTTTATCATTGTAATGATTTTTAACATATTTACTTAATTGTTCAGTATTTTCTTGCTATACGACCTTTCCGCCCATCCAACCTTGCTGCAGCAGGTTGAGGTTAAGTAATCAGAACTCTACTGTATTTTCAAACTCCAGGGCTATCCAGCACATTAAATTGTAACTACTAAGTGGTCTAAATGCCCAATGTAAACTAATCCTAATTTTCTGTAGCAACATTCAAAGCACCCAACCATGCCATAGCTTCCACTTGAGTTGCACACTGTTTATTCAAGGGTGTCATCATTGTCATCCCAGTATTTCTGACACAGATAGGCTGGTAATCTTTGAGTCCTATTTAAAATTTGCCAACTAAAACATTATTCAGCAGTTAAGTTTTACAGCCCTTGTAATACAGACAATATGATCAAGTATGATAAGTGTGAATGTCTTTGTGGCTTTTTTTATCACTCCCACCTGTATTCATTGGGATAACACTTCAAGGGGAGGTTACCAAATGGCTTAATTGATAATACTTTTAAAGGACCGTATAAGGTGTAAGAAGCTAGTTTTGTGATTTTTCAGGCAGTACCGTACTTTTGAAATATATAAATAAAAATAATAACTCTGTTACTTTTTCTGGGGGATGGGAT
>NW_026542600.1:58532104-58566559 GCF_028750875.1 Macrosteles quadrilineatus
TCCTGTGAGATTGGAATTTCCACACAGTGCTCGCTGTTCAAGCTCTTCTCCTTGCTTGTTACAAGTATATTTTTGGCACAAAATACCAGAGCTGGAAGTGCACGGTTGTCCCATAGGTGTGTTTCCTCTGTATCTTACTTCTATGTGCTTAATTTTATATTTTACAGTTACAGTGGTGGTGTTTTCCTTGATAGCTTATTTTAAAACTATTTGTGATGATGGCTTCAAATACAGAAAAAGTTAGTCGTATACAAACTTAAATCCTCTTATTAGATGCTTCAACAGAGAATCTTTATCATTGTAATGATTTTTAACATATTTACTTAATTGTTCAGTATTTTCTTGCTATACGACCTTTCCGCCCATCCAACCTTGCTGCAGCAGGTTGAGGTTAAGTAATCAGAACTCTACTGTATTTTCAAACTCCAGGGCTATCCAGCACATTAAATTGTAACTACTAAGTGGTCTAAATGCCCAATGTAAACTAATCCTAATTTTCTGTAGCAACATTCAAAGCACCCAACCATGCCATAGCTTCCACTTGAGTTGCACACTGTTTATTCAAGGGTGTCATCATTGTCATCCCAGTATTTCTGACACAGATAGGCTGGTAATCTTTGAGTCCTATTTAAAATTTGCCAACTAAAACATTATTCAGCAGTTAAGTTTTACAGCCCTTGTAATACAGACAATATGATCAAGTATGATAAGTGTGAATGTCTTTGTGGCTTTTTTTATCACTCCCACCTGTATTCATTGGGATAACACTTCAAGGGGAGGTTACCAAATGGCTTAATTGATAATACTTTTAAAGGACCGTATAAGGTGTAAGAAGCTAGTTTTGTGATTTTTCAGGCAGTACCGTACTTTTGAAATATATAAATAAAAATAATAACTCTGTTACTTTTTCTGGGGGATGGGATGAACATGTCATGAGAAAAGAAGGCTCCCTTATCAAAGTTAATTCTGGAAAGAAAACCAGGAGGCAGAAGACCCCTTAGAAAACCAAAGCTGAGACAGTTGGAAAAAGTGGAAAAGGAGACTGGGAAGGAAAAAGGGAGAAAGATATGAATGGAGGTATTATGTTTGTTTATGTGTGTTTTTTACCAATCTTAAACAGGAAAACTAATTTAGGAGAGAGTCCAATCAAAATGTATTAAATCACAGTATAAAAATTGTACTGTACATTTTACTTTATTTCAATACTTCATCAATCAACAAATTCCATTACAGTCAGCAGTCACTCAATGGATCTATCAAATTCTAGTTGATTGCAACATTCTAATCTAGGACTTAGTAATTAATTAAAAGATAAAGAAATCTTTGTTAGTAAACAATCAGGATTAGTGTTGTTTCAATATGACTAATTAATGAGAAAACATAATTTCAATCAATCATCATCCTTACAACTGAAGTCATGATCGCCACATTCATAATCTTCTAAATCTACTTGACTAGAATAAAATAAACTGTAAATCCATAAAACAATCTACAATATATATGAGGTTACATTACCTTAATCGCCAAGTGATCCATGTAGTCCAAAACTAGGATTACGTACGTTTCGAGTCAATGCGCCATTGTCAAATCCAGAAAAACTTTTTAAACCATAAGGGTCACGTCATAGTCTTTCCGACACACACAAACGAAACAATAACGGGCAAAAATACATTTAAGTAGGCCTACTAACTAATTTATGGTAAACGGTCGTCACAACATAGTACAGATCTGATCGCATGCCGAGAATCGACTGATGGTGCGCCGCTTCCTGGTTTATCAACTTGCACTTTTTCCTCTGCCACCTGTATCATCTAGTTGTGAGCTCTTAAGTTTTATGAGGGATTCAAACAATGCATTTGACCGGAAAACACATTTGTCATTCAACAAATTTTGAGGCTGGTTCCTTGTGTTGAATCTTATAGTTTTCCAATGCAGTTAATCTATGTCCTTTTCTGCAAATGTGTAATAGTTTTAAATTATTATTAATATTTGTATAGTTGTGGTTGCTATTGGTCAGATGTGCTGCAAAGTTTGATTTTTGAACACTGGTGGCTTTAGGCAAATGTTCTTTAAACCTCCTTTCGAATGATCGTCCTGTTTTGACCTATGTAGAACTTCTCGCAGTCGTCACAAGTTATTTTGTATACACCACATTTTTTATTTAAATCAACTGTTTCTTTCTTTTTATTCAAAATATTACCAAGCTTTTTCGATGTTCTAAACGCAACAACCTTACCATGTTTTTGCAGTTCATTTTTTTATGTTAAGGGGAAATTACTGCCAAATTCAGTTAGTACATAACCTGTTATATTGGCTGTGCTTTTTGAAATTGGATTTTTGGATTTTTTGGTCTGTTTGTTTATTAATTTATCTATGATGTTAGGGTTGTAGCCGTTGGATACTGCGATATGCTTTAATATGTTTTTCTCAGATGTGAAGTCTTCAGGGTAGAGTGGTACAGATAAAACCCTAAGCGGCTAGTTTATCGGACATAGGATGATGTGAGGATGTGTGAATGGTTGTATCAGTTGCTGTAGGGTTTCTATAAATCTTGAATGAGAAGTTGTTGTTGGTTTTGATGAGAGTTAGGTCCAAAAAATTGAGTAAATTGTTCATTTCAATTTCTGCAGTAAATTTCATATTTGGGTGGAGGCTATTCATGAAATTATTGAATACCTGTACTTGTATGGGATTACCGTCATATAATAGTACTATGTCATCGACATACCTGTAATAAAATACTATTTTATTTCTGTGTCGGTTGTTGTCAGACCATAAATGTTTGTTTTCAAACCTGTTTAGGAAAATTTCTGCAAGAATGCAGGACAGGGGTGAGCCCATAGCTAAGCCTTCTTGTTGTATAAAATATTCGTCATTGAAACTGAAACAATTTTGTTTCAATACTATTCTCAGTAATACCATTAGTTCTTCACGTTTTACACTGTCCATTTTAGAATGTTTTTCTAGGTTATCTTGCAAAATATCCAAAGTTTCGTTTACTGGGATGTTTGTGTAAAGGTTTGAAATTTCTAATGAGGCCAGGGTCTGTCTAGGGTTCAAACTTACGTTCTTGATACCATCTATTAGTTCTAAGCTATTTTTTAGACTTTGACTATTCTGACTTCAATTCATTTTTAATTGTGCGTTCGAGTTTTTTGGCTAAACTATAAGCAGGTGCAGGCATGTAGTTTACTAAAGGACGTATCGGTACTCCATCCTTGTGAAGTTTAGGAAGTCCTTTTAAGATTGGGGCCTGCGGGTTGATTGGTTTTAAGTATCTAATTTCATTATCAGATAAATAGCTCGTACATTTTGATATGGATTTGTTGATCTCAGCTGCAAAACATGATGTCGGGTCTTGTGTTAATCGTTCTATGTTGTTTTTATTTATAAATTCAGTGACTTTTTATACCCTGAAATATGCATGATTACTAATGTGTTCCCTTTGTTAGCTTTTGTGATATGCAGATTGTTGTTGTCTATTTTTTCTTTGATACTTTTGAGTGCCCTAACTTCATGAGCTTGTGATCTATATTTCTTAGGCTTCTTCATAATGAGTTTTAGTTTGTTGTTTACCATTACACGTGCAATATTTTGGTTGTTGGAGTCAGTTATAGTTTGGATTGCTGATTCAGCATCAATTGCTTCCGAGAATAACCCTTTCTAGTGAAATTGTATTTTAAGCCCTTGTTCAAAAGAGCAGTCACGTCTGGATCAAATTTTGCATTTGTTAAATTAATAGTTCTCGGCATGCGATCAGATCTGTACTATGTTGTAACGACCATTTACCATAAATTAGTTAGTAGGCCTACATAAATGTATTTTTGTCCGTTATTGTTTCGTTTGTGTGTGTCGGAAAGACTATGACGTGACCCTTATGGTTTAAAACGTTTTTTTTTATTTGACAATGGCACATTGACGTCGAAACGTACGTAATCCTATTTTTGGACTACATGGATCACTTGGCGATTAAGGTAATGTAACCTCATATATATTATATCTCAGTGATTCAGAAAAAACAACATGCAACATGAAAACAATCTACAGCTTCATTGTAAACCGGTATCAGTAAACTTTTTGTATTATTCGAGCTATTTTGTAGCTGTCAATAAACAAATCGCTGATTGAAGGAACCTAATTTCTCATTAACCCTCCAAGTGTCCATAGTTTAGGCCTTAATGTCCACCTATTTTTGGCGCATTTGCAAGGTTTTATTAAGACGGATCTGAGAAGCTTAACCCTCCGAGCGTCCATCGTCGAAAAATCGACGCGCTACACACTTTGTGTAGTGTCACGCGTCGATTTTTCGACGCACGAACATCGTTTACGGCGAAGGCTCTATGACTGACTGAATCGGATTGAACTGGATCGAGTTAGGTATCGTTCTTTCCGTTATATTCTAAGCTTTCTCCAGAGGTCTGTCTCAGCGCTGTATGTTCTCCGAGCCGATCGTAATTGTAGCAGACAGCTGACGTGACGTGCGTATTCGTTAACAGCTTGGTTATCCTCGGAACGATGACTGATGTGTTTTATTACGTTTATCATTGTTTTAGTGTTAAAAATCAAAAGTAGTGATATATGTGGTGCATTATGAGAAGATTTAAGTGATTTTGAAGGGCTGGTTGATGATCCTGAAGAAGTAGGTAGTGATATTGATGTAAATTATCAGCCAGATTCCTAGTTATGGTTAGGCTATGCATTCTTAGCTAAACGCTATGTACTGAAATCCGTTTTTCACTCATAACTTATTTATTTGATAACTTACCTCACTATATGATTATATATTTGTAATCCTCATTAAATTTAGAACAAAGTGGCTATTTTCAAATATTTATAGGCCTATAATTTATACAATTTCATTGAGCGCGAACTTATTTTTTTTCAATTTTTCCAAAATAATTTTTTTTTACCTAAAAAATTTTTTGAAACAAATATTCCTTATGTTTTATGTATGATATTGAAGCCCATGATTTTCCAAACAAAATGGTATATAGAACATTAGAATTAACATTGTTTTAATTATACATAGGAAAAAAGCATAATGAAATAATTTTTCATAATCGATCAAATAGTGCATAAAACATATAACAATAATAGCATTGTCATCATGTGGTTATTCAACATGCAGACCAAATTAATTTTCATCTATATTATTTGTTCAAAAGCAGCTTGTAAAGCTTGATAAGTATTAAGGTTTGCTGCTACAAAGAACACAGTATATATATTTTTTAATCACAGTCAATCCACAGCGATTAATTTGGGCTCCATAAAACTAACATTGGAGACAGCTGTGTTTAGCAATTTTTATATCTTGGTAACCTTTTGGTGTTTAATAATAATGTAATAATCAGTTGTTTACCTTTTCATCTAATTTAAATGTCATTTTCTTGAATTTTGGCCTCATTTTACATTTATTGTCTGGATACAGCTTTGTCTGATTATATCTTGTCCTGTAGTATTATTTTTTTATGTTTTAAATGCGTCTATTTTTGATGTTTGCGTATGTGTATAACTAATTAATTATCCATAAATACAACCTTCAAATGAAGTTACAGGTCTTTCCCAAATATCTTAGTAGTGAAGAAAAATATGTATTATAGTCAAACTAGTATCCCTATAGTAACATAGTGGATACATGAATGCAGGTGTATACACAATTTATGTATGTGATTGCAAAAAGAGGTGTACCATATTATTAGAGGTGTTACATATTATTGTACATTTACATAAAAATGTGCGTCAATTAAATATTGCAATAGTGTGTAGGGGGTACTACTAGTATGACCATATAGAAATATTGCTGACAACCTTGTGCCCATCAGCACCATTTGAGTACATTGAACCGGTCTATGCTTGACAACTGGTTATTGAAGGCTCCAAGCCAACTTGTACTCAATATACAGCCAATACTTACAAAGTGCTGCTACACCGTATTGTATGTTTTGATATACAATTTGACATTTTGAAGGATAATTTTATTGTAAAGGTTAAGAGGTGACATAGGAGGTGTTTTGTGAGTATCCCGTTTTGGTATTAAACACTCCTCAAAAATAGATTTTTTATACAAAAAAACCTATTACACGAGATTTAAGTATTTCGGGCATTTGAAAATTGACATTTAAAAAAATAATGAGCAAATTTTCATTCTATAAGTTAAGAGAAAACACCAAAATGTTATTGTTCAAAGAAATTCTAACCATGAAGTATTATATCACAGCGTAAATATGACAGAAATTTGTAAACACTTCTTTGAAATTCATTGGCAAAATAATAATATTAATTAACTGTACAAGCTACGTATGCGCTGCAAAAACCTTTTTCTACTGTTGTTTTTTTTTCAAGTTTAAGTTACAGTAGAGGCAAATAAATGAATTTAAATCTTAGGACCTGTAACCAAAAGTACTCAAGCTCTTATAGCTTATTTGTTTAGTAAAATGCAATTGTTTGGTTCCAAGTCAAAATATTAAATAAAGTTAACGATACTGTGTGATTTCATGTTAAATTAACAATTATAGGAAAAGAGTAATTTATTTTCCATTATTATACCACTGATTGTAGGTACAATTGAGAGGTATTCATTTAATTCAATTGCACGCTATAAGTTGGCTTATTAGTGAATTTCCCAATAGGCAGTAGCAATTAAAAAACATTCTACTTTTTTAGAATCCCCAGAAACAAACAAAAACCTTAATTCTAATATATTTACGGAAAGTAAATAAAAGAAACGTCTTATAACACTTAAAACATATATTTACGCTTATACTGTTACTCACAAGACGGTAAATATACCAAACAGATGGTAAGTGGTGATCGATTTCGATTGGACACTCCAATCATCATCAGACCCAATAGGCGAATGACATATATATTTATGTATCATGAGCTAAATTAGTGCGAAATACAGTGGAAAGTCACACAGGACCTCTGAAGACAATTTTTAAAAACCTTTTAATAACTATTTTATTTTTTTAATTGAATAAAGATGCATAGTAAAAATGTAATGTTGAACAAATGCAACATTTGTAGGTATGAAAACGTGTTCATGAAAAACATTTTGCAAACAAAATTATGGATCTAAAACTGTATACCATGATATGTGTAATTAATTGGTTTGGTTAATTGGAAAATGTTCAAAGTTAATAAAAAAGTTGAATTAATTTGGCAATAGCAGTAACACTTCAAATTTATCAAGAGTAGACATTAGTCTGTAGACTTATATCTAGTTCAAATCACAATAAATTTTTATTTTTTTATTTTAGTATTTTGTAATATTAATTTCGTATAGTAGTAGAAATCGTTTTATTCAAGCAACAAATCTAAACATTAATATCAGGGAGTAATGCCCTGCTTTCATATTTTAGCTTTTTAAATTGCAGATAGTTCATTAGATTTGACTCTTAAATACGCTAATAAAATATGTAAAAATAAACTGACCTTGATGTTATTATCATTACAGACACCACTATAGCACTATAAATAATAACTTTAGAGTTGGAATGTCTTGAAAACGTAATGGTTTGAGCCGTGTCCCATACCATAGTCAGCAGATAACCTAACTAAGACGCGCACACATCTATCAAACAGCTGATTCGCTGGCTTCAACCTTGCTTGGTAGCGGGGGAAGGGAGCTTTAATCGAAATACTGTACAGTAGTTCACGCTCAAAATTCATAGACTATTACAGTGTTGAAATTATCTAATTTATGTTATGTTTACTCTATAGAGGCGTGTTATTTCGTTGAAAAACCAACTGTGGTTTGTTCTGCTGATTATTTGTTGTTATGAAATTTATGTACATTTAATTAATAAATTAAATGTTTTAATACAACCAACAATTGCTATAGGTATTCAGTATTTTTTAATTTCTATACATGGACTTTTTGTAATATAAAATAACTTAATTAGTAAAACTCTATACAATAAAATTCTAGATCCATGCAGGAAACCAACATGGACATTTGCAACATGGACATGTACATTTGTGGACCGACGATAAGTTCATCGGGTTCATTGCCATCAAGAGTAAAACATTGAAAAAATACATTTTTATCTTTGTAATTACAGTAAATGAATGTAATCTCTATGGACACATTAAAAACGAAAACAAAAAATTAGACTTTACTTTAGAATGATTATAACTATAAGATTCGGCAATTCATTTGACTTTTTGAATCAAAAGTTGCCATAATGTGTCCCAACATTATTGTGTATTTGAGATATTTTAAATAGTTAAACATCTTACCCTTTATTATTCGAGAAATTCGCTGAGCTCTAAATAAAACACTCGGGAATCGCCAGTATTCTTCTAACTTTTTCAGCTTCTTAGGGAATCACCACGTTGAATCGTATTTACAATAACACTAAACCTTATAGATAACTATGCAACAATGCATATCAGATAGTCGGTAATGATGTAAAGACAACAGGGATATCAACATACAAGCTTGTTTTATTAAAATGTGCCTCACAGTACTTTAAATTTGGGTTGCGTTAAAAAACACCCTGTATTTTTAGTATGTTTCAAAGAAAAGTTGTGCTAATGCCATAATAGTGTTAGCGAATGTATACCCTGTACATACTGTTTTCTAAAGAAATCACGGAATCTTTTGTTTGTATCGTAAAAAATTGGGAAACCCCCATTTTTACCCGATAAAACCCCCCATGAACCCCCATTCCCATAGTCCGATCATGCTGGTTTGCGAACTCCTTCGAATAAAATAGATGTAGGTTTACTCGTTTGTACCAAATTTCATCAAAATCGGATAATTTTTTTCGAGTTATCGTGCTAACGGACAAATATATATGTGTGTGTGTGTGAATTTGAACGGATAGTGTTTTTGGCCTCTGAGGACATCAAAACGAAAAGGTAAATCGGTCACGGGACCAGGTCTCACCATGACACCTACGGTTACAGCTTATCCCCTAAAAGTAATGGGATGAGGTATTTGAAGCCGGGGTATTAAGAATTGGTCAAAAAAATCAACACTCATTCATGAGTACATGAAAAATTTGTGCGTATATTTCCTCAAATCCGAGTTTAGAGGTAAATCTGGCCTTTTAAGGTTCTCGGACTATAAATTGGATGCACCCAGTATTTTCTCTTAAGTTTTCTTGCACGAAATCTTATCAGTAACGCACATATGACAGCGGTTTCTGTCATATACATCCTTTTGACACTCGAAAGACGACTAAACAGTCGTGTCGTGTGCGCACCCATAGTCAACGATCAAACAGTCTTGACGACTTTTCGATTTTTCACCCGACTCCAGCCAGACAGATGGCCAACAGTCGGCCGACAAAAAGTCTCTCGTGTGCGGTAGGCCTAGACACAAAAGGCTTTGTGATTTTTTATTTATAAAATTGAAATTCTAAGAAATATGTTTATACCATTAATTAGCTTTAAAATTTCCCAAAAATATATCATAATGTAATTTACGTATACAGTTTATTTAAGCTGAAAATCTGAATTACTCGAACTATACACAACTCTCAACACACGAAATATTATAAATGGGAAATGATACTTATATTTTTTTTTTTTCTTGGTCATAGGTTGTAGCTTAGGTTGATATGCTCTGAAGGCAAGTTTAGAAACAGGTGACGCTCTACGACGCGGTCTGACAAACGATCCCAAGTTTGAAAGATAACCCGAGCTTCTTACACCAACTCGTGGATTAATTTACAACGAGTTTCAAATTAATTAATCCTTTGACATTTGTTGATTTAGTGTTAAAACTGCGGCAGACATCAACGCCAAGAAGCCTTGGTAGATTATGATTGATGTTGAGTGGTGACGGCTTCTGTAGGCTTGTATGAAATCAGACTCGTAACGAGATTCGATTGACTAACTCACAGCCATAGTAGTACGTTTTCTGTGCTCACAGTGATACGTATGACTGTATGTTGTGTGTGTTTGTGTGTCCGTTACAACAACTCACGTAAAAATGATAAGATTTTGAGGAAATTTGGTTTGTTCGATCGAGTTCGCGAACCAGCATGATTGGGGGTAGCGGATTTTTATCCCCCTGGAATTTTACCCCCTGGGCAAACGTGACGTCACAAACCAGGGGGTAAAATTCCGGCCGCGAACTTTTGAGTTTCGCGTCATCAGCTCGATGGATTAAACGCGGAATTAAACTTATATTTTCACGGTTGTGAGTTTAATCAGAACACATCAAATTATAAAAACCTAGAATGTACGGCCCGGATTTTTACCCCCCGGAATTTTACCCCCGGAATTTTACCCCCCGGAATTTTACCCCCCGGAATTTTACCCCCCGGAATTTTACCCCCTGACCAGATATTTATATGTAACATTAACTAATCGAACAGGGTTTTAATATTAATTTTGAGATTCGAGTGTCAGGATTCGATCTTTGAAGCCAACTGTTGGTTAATATGATCAAAATAAAACAGCGAATTCTGTTTACTTAGTTGAGATTACAAAATAAATAAATAAAGATAGGCTACTAAATAATGAAATGTTTACAATTAATTAAAAAAAGAAATAAGAAAATCAATCATTCAATTTCTAAAATCAGCCAGGGGGTAAAATTCCGGGGGGTAAAATTCCGGGGGTAAAATTCTGGGGGGTAAAATTCCGGGGGTAAAAATCCGGCCCGTACATCTTCAGTTGCCTAAACGCTAGTAGACAGGGGGTAAAATTCCGGTTTTTATCGCTAATCTAATTAATCACGCTCTGACTATTTTCATTAGACTTCCAAATCCGCGGGGGTAAAATTCCGGCCGCGAACAAACTTTTGGCCACTCAGGTTACTACGTCATAGTGACGTCAGCTTTGCCCAGGGGGTAAAATTCCAGGGGGATAAAATTCCGGCGACCCCATGATTGAACTATGGGAACGGTGTTTTATGGGGTAAAACAGTTATTAACTGTGGCTGATGTAGAACTTCGAGAGTTAGGTTTACAGAGCTATTCAACGTTTTCCCTTTTTTAAATTCCTTTGTATGTGATGTTATTGAAAAGTCCAACAAATTAAATGAGTACCTAAAGCTCAACACAGATTTCACTGAAACTTAAAGCTTACAGCTTATCTAGTGTTTTTTTTATGATGCTACTTGATAAAATGAGTGAATGTGTCTAAAAACCAGCTGTTATTCTATGGTAAGGGAACCATAACTGCATCTGCACCTATATGTAACCGAATATTAATTGTTGAGTAAAGCTATAGGTATAATTAGGTGTTGATTTATTTACTAAGCGTATGTTAATGGTTACCAACTAAATTTATTTTGCATCATGATAAAATAGGAGATAACAGACTGAATGTTCGCTTTAAATATCTAACTAACCTATTGGCGTGGAATAATATGCCATGCCAAATTGTATGTTCTTAAGCTGAATAAAATTGGCAAAATATTCCTTTCGATTACGAATACATTTTTGAGAAAATAAAAATTTATTGAGTTAAATTTCTTTATTTTTGAATCTGGCCAGTTCGCAAACTCTTTCAAATAGATATTTTCACGTTTGGTCCAAATTGCACAAAGATAAGATATTTTTACTTTAGTTATGTGGAACTTAAAATGAATTGTGTTTTTATTTATTATGTGTTTTAAGTATAAAATATTAATAGATTAGTATCAAATAAACATGTTTGCCAATTTTGATCAAAATGTATGCATAAACAAGCAAACGACAACATTTTTACAATATTCTCCATAAGAATAAAACGGGAATTCTAAATTTACCTACAACTTTTTTCCGTTACCAATAACCGTACAAAAACACTTTGATATACAAAATTATTCGTTTTCTTAAGCTCTTTAAAACGGTCTTGAGAGAATTCAGAAATTATTATGTTTTGAAGGTCAAAAATTAGAAAAAAACTATTTTTACCCCATAAAACCCCGTTTCCATGGTCCGATCATTCTGGTTCGCGAACTCATTCAAGGTCATCCCGCCTTACACCCTTTAAACCAAATTTCATCAAAATCGGACAAAAATTACTCCAGTTATCTCGTTCACGGACACATATTCATATATATACAAATATATAAAAATGAATATATATATATATTTGAACGAATGGTGATTTGGCTTCTCTGGGGACATCAAAATGAAAAAGTAAATAGGTCCAGGCCTAGGTCTTACCTTGCCACCTACGGTAATTGCGACTTCCCTAAAGGTAAATTCGCTAAAAATATATAATAGTCCCAGTTGTTAACATAAAGAGTACTACAGTTGTAGATACTTCTCTTTACGACGTTAAAACTACTTGTATTCTGGTTTTTTAGCTATCTTTGAGCGCCCGCAGTTCTCCGCTAGCTTTGTGCCGAGTATTAAAGTGTGATAGCTGCTATTCGATAACTGAAGGCGCTTAGCTGTCTAGATTCTCTGTATTTTGAACATTAATTCATCCCTAGCCAAAAACGCCATACTATACATGAGGTAAGTTATGTATACAAAGAGGTACTGTTCAGGATTTTTTCTTCATTCGGTTTCGGAGTATTTTGGTTATTTTTAGATATGTACTTTGTAATTAATTAATCAACATTTCTTATTTCTGCTATGGAAACCGCATTTTTTTCAAAGAATTATCACCAACGTCAGTTGTATTGCATTAGTATAATTTTTACCATTGATAGAACAAGTCATTCCATTCTCATGTTAAAGCAGTCGCCAGTTTATGAGTCATAATGGACGTAAGTGAGCCACCAACAGACTGTGCTGATGTTATCTCTTGATTTTTGTAGAATATTCTGACTTTTTAACTAATTCAAACATATAGGATGGCTTATTGTAAGCATCCTTATGTAGGTAACGTATACTATCTCAGAATAACAAATAAGGTAGATATAGAGTTTTGGACACAAATTCAATCTGTGACTGGCTCGCAGAACTATGTTTTTTTAATAAAAAAAAAATGGCGTCAGCTGGTCCATATAGATGGGATGAGTACTTTAGTATCCAAAACTCAATTTTGTATTAAATAGAGTGGACGACATTATTATATATTAATTTACGATAGGGAGTTTCCTATCCATCAACCTGCTATTTGGATAATGTTGATGTAATAGATTTAAAAAATAGACCAGCTGTAAAAATGTAACCAAGCTAACATGAGATATGAGGTGTAAACCGGAAAAGTGACATGCCGATTTATTCTTACGAGTATTTAGTACGGTTTTTTGGGCTAGAGGGTGGTAATACAACAGGTGCCTCAACACTAATATTTAGTAGTAATGAAAAACCAAGGGGATGGCATTAGGTTAGTTGATTTCCAACAAACGATATATCAATATTAAATTCAAGTCCATTTCAATCAATGAAATAACTGTGTTTTATTTCAACGCGTGTGAGGGGATAACATCTCAGACATGTCCAGTGTCCACCCGACAGTCGATAAATGGGATTTCGGACTGTCCTTTTTCGATTAATCTGTGAATCTGGACTATCCTCGGAATTTTAACAATCAAAGGCAATTTTTTTGGACACGAGATTCGCACATACCGAAGAGTTTTCTCACCCATCGTATGTTGCATGCAAAACGTGCCTCCGCCAAAGACTAATCCATTACAATATTGTAGTACTGTAATTTGAAAGTATGCACACTAAGGACGGTCATAACAAAAACCACATAGGTAATGAAATAATTCCATAATAATATGGATATTGTTATAACTGTTAGTTTATCAAGTATAGTTTATCTCTCCAACTAAAGGTAATAAAAATATAAGAAAGTGTAGAAAATTTGAGATTTTATATCCCATCATTGTTGAGTTAGATTTAAGTAATGTGAACTAGCCCATCTTTGCATAACTACTGCTAAAACACTGCAGCAACCGAAGACAGGGTTTAAGTAATTTTATAATTACAGACGAAAGAGCACAGTGTCTACAGCAGAACAATTGTTTTCGACATAACACATAACTAGACACGGTCTACTTTATGCGGAACCTCGTGATTAGAGTAAATGACGGAAGTAAAGCCTCTTGTCTTTTGAAATGGACTCTCTAATTACTGGTTAATTGGTTAATTAGTGTATTTGCGTAAACATCAGGTCCTGATAAGGATCGGTTGGTATCACTGACCAATCAAAACCGCCTTGACTAAAGACATCGTTATTACCAGCGGAGGAATAATTTGCTAGTGAGTGTTGTTAGTGGGTCTAACGGCCATATAAAACCTCGTTATGAACTGTTCAATGTTCAACCTCTGTCAAATACGACTGCTGAATCAAAGTACTTATAATTAGTAAGATTTTGACCTGATATTTCTATGAGTTTGTCATAGCACCGAATCATGGCATCTATGTCATATCATTTTAAATTCTTTAGCACCGGATTTAAGGTTTATTCATGTAAAAATTGGGAACATTTTTTAATTCGCTACACAGCTAGTCCCACTCCAACCTCTCATTAGTGTGAAGATTGACTATCCACCCTCTGTGAAATAGATAAGAAAGTCTTATGAAAATTCTAACCCTGGAACTCAATGCCAGTTTCCTGCTCGTAGCACTAATTAACAAAACCACTACTGAAGCGCAGAGGACATAATACATCCTACACCATAGAATTTTATACTAAAAACTAATTGGACGCTAGGGGGTGAGTGGTACAGTAGTTATTTAGTCATTCTCCCTGTTGGATTTGAAACTACTGAATAGAACCTACCGCTTCCAATATCAGTAAAGTCGTAGTTAGGGGAGAAGAGGGATTAAAATATATCATTTAGAAAAAACCTAGACGAGAGATTCAAGTCTCTGTGGTATAAATCGTTTGTAATTGATTTTGACTTTTAGTTTAATAGATGAACGCACATTTGTTTTTGCCTACTCTTAAAATACTAACTATAAATCATAGGTTTATGGCCTCGGTGTACGTGTTCACCTTTGTCTAAGTGCGTTTGCGGAACTTAACTACGGTTTAACACTGCGTTTTTGCATCTTTATAAACTTTGTTATTGTTAAAAGAAATTTAATTAACATAAATTTAATTAACATATGATCATTTACAATATCTGTAAAAATCTTCTGTTCTTTGTTTAATATTTAAAATAAAGGTTCATCGTCTATTTCTTTCTGTTTTAATATCTTCATCTTTTTACAGTTATATTCTATATCCTTTTGCAAGTTTTGTAAATACTGCTTCTTCACCTTTTACCCTTCTAGCTCAATCTCGAGCGTTATACACAATAGCGTTCCCACATAACAGCGTTTCTACATAATAGTTCATGTGTTCAGCCTCTTATTTCCTCAAACATTTCCACCAAGATGTTAAATCTAGGGCGAAGATTAACAATGATCCTTTCGACTGCATTTTATGTACCGTATCTTTTCCTTAGCAATTCCCCGTTGCGAAGAAAATTTGATAACTTTTTACTTAAATTTCTACAAAGTAGCAGAATACAGAAATAAGTTTTAAATTATCATAGTCGGGATCGGGAACTTCCGCATGAAGCCATCATTTACATACGTCTTATGGCTTGAAAAATTCTAAAACTGCATTCAGATTGATATGGAACTTTAGCGTGTATGGCCCTTGAGACTTTCATAGCTACATATTAAAAATATCAATATGCTAACTTCCTGGGAGGATAGTTGATTAAAAGCACTAAAAGCCATCTAGTAGACGTAAACCGAATTCTCTTCCAGATATGGTGTATTCATCATTATTTTTAAGGTAGCACATTATACATATTTTTATGCCAATCATACGAGAATTTAGACTATTCAGCCTAATATAGCAACTCAGTTGATGGAAGCCAACTTATCTTCCGGAGATACCTAGTTGGATTTTATCATGGAATACTTTCAAGATCGTATCATTTCCCTGGTATCCAACCAAAGCGTCAAAGTGATTGCAACGCACCATCCTCGGAAGTAATGCATTTGACGCAATGTTTTTTGTGTGGTCAGTTTTTAGCGAATTTCCCATATAGGGAATAAGCTATTACCGTAGTACTCATGGTAAGACCTGGACCCGGGACCGATTTCTTTTTTCTTTTTGAGGTCCCTAGAGACCAAAAACACCATCCGTTCAAATTCATATATATAGTCATGAAAAATAAAATAATTACTTAAAGGGTACTTTGTTAAATATGTTTTAGATTTTTATTATTATCTTAGTAGCCCTAAACATGCAAGAAAATAATATATATATATATTTATATATGTGTCCGTTAGCGCGATAACTCGAGCAAAAATGATCAGATTTTGATGAAATTTGGTACAATCGTGTAAACCTACGTTTATTTGAACGAGTTCGCGAACCAGCATAATCGGACCATGGGAACAGGGGTTTATGGGGGGTTTTATGGGGCAAAAATTGGTTTTTCCTATTTTTGACCCTAAAAACTTAAAATTTAGCATTTTCTTTCCAAACCATTTTGTAGAGCTTAAAAAACAAATAATTTAGTAAATTGAAGCGTTATTATGCGCCTAATGGTTACGAAGAAAATTCCAAAAAACTGTAAATTTAAAATTCCCATGTTATTCTTATGGAGAATAAGTAAACTGTTGTAGTTTGCTTGTTTATGATCATATTTTGATCAAATTTGGAAAATTCATTCATTTCATACTAAACTATTAACATTTTACAAAAAAAAACTTCTTTTTGCACTCCCTGTTGCTGCAAACCTAAGTACTCGTTAAACTAGTGTTATTTAAATAGGGAATAAATGTGATAATTTTAAGGAGACATTTTAGTGTAAATCCAATCAGGCAAATGGAAATTCGCTTAGTCTGCAGGTTTGCTGCGGTGGGGGTATTTTTTTTTAAGTTTGGCGGGTTCTTTAACCTTACATTTGCCCGTCCACATGCACTACAGAGGCCTGTGCGTGGAACATAACCAGCAAAGTAAGGGGGGGCCTGGTAAATAACAGGGGTGAAGTGTAATAAAAATTAGTGGTGGGTACTAGTATTCGAATTCACGATACAGTATTACTGTTTTAGATCCGACTCAAGAAAGGTGAACTATTGATAGATAGAGTTTATATATAATGCACGATCTATAATTATGTTTTTATCGACAGGTTCGATATTCTCTTGAGATTTGATAATCTACGCAAAAAGGATTGCGTAGTCAGATATTGTTTCACTACGTCAAGCAAGCGCATTAGTCCATCTGACCAAGTGACATTCACTAATGCGCGAGCGAAGTCGTCTGTCCGAGACACGACGCAACCGGCGAAATTTCGAAATAACTATTTGTTCGCATTAAGATTAGTCATGGTAAATTTTTGAGTGCGTTTGTAGTTTTTACGAACTATTGCGACAAGTAGAACTTCGGTTCTACTTTATTTCGAAAGTTAAATGTTTGCACATGCTTATCTTCATTTATATTAAGGGTTAGTAATTCTTATGCTTATTGACAATTTAAAAATTTGATAGTGCTGGAAGCCAATATGAATCAATTCTGAGCATGAAAAGAAAATTAAATAAAGGATTGTTTTTGTATCATGCAGCACATATCAAGAACATATAATTAACTATGTTTTGGCGGTTTCAAATTTTTACCAGTATAAAGCCATGTTTGCGCATATGATTTATGGTTATGTTATCCAACAGAAATTCTTGTAATATGCTTAAATATTTTGAAGTTTAACCTCACTGCAATTTTAGTATCCAACTTATAGCATTGACTATACACAGAATAGACTTCCCATGTAATGTAAAAATTTGAAGCAAAAAAACGTGGTGCAATCTTTTGAGATGGTTTACCAACTAATGACAATATTCTGTGTTAAGTGGTAAATCAATCAGCTATTTGCAATGATACTGCATTGATTTTAATACATTTTTAGCCCAAAACACTAGTACTTTCTGGTGGGATGGTCCTGAACTTCATCTTGGCTTCAAATGTTAACATTATATGGGAAGTCTATTCTGTGTATAGTCAATTCTTTTAGTCAGTATGGTAAATCTATCTATATCGTTTTTCATGTCCCTTGCCAAATGTATAGAATCCCAAATGTATTTATGAAAACAGTTTAAAAATCAGAGAGCTTATGCAAAGTCATTGAACATACATATTGTTAATTAATACCACTATTCCATTAAAATACTACCATTACTTGTAAGTTATCTCAAAACTCAACAGTTTGAAATAATATTTTCCTATCGAACCACAACGACCCCCTCTTGTATGCGAGATCATGTTTCAACTCACGATTTTCAACGAACAAACACACACACACGAACCAATTTACACATATGATCCATGGCTACATTTTCCAAACCGTCCATTGCCTGGTAGTTGAATGGCGAATCCCAGTAGTGACTAGATATCTTATGACAAGTTCGTCCGAATCATTTACAAAACACAACACAGAAGGACGGCAGTTCGTCGACTTGGTGTCGTTGTCCTGAGGGTAACTTTTGAGGGGCAGACTTGCCCCAGTTAGAGAGCGTCTCCTCCAATTTGACTCACAAAACGTCACGTTGTCCTGAGCCAAACGTCACATGGCTTAGGCCCAAGATCCCCAGGGACCAGCCCGTACTTTACTTACGCGTTTTCGTAGGCTTTGACTCTTTTAAATAGGTCACGACCCTTTGCCTCCCAACTTTGAAAACGCCAAAAGTTCAAAGCTTTAGAGATTAGCGTGGAATTTCAGTGAGAAAAGTTTTAGTGTAATTCTCCGACTATGCCAGAACCGCTGGGAGTTCCATTTTATTTTTGTAGGGATATTCCATGGGTACTTACTTTTTTACTTTGTACCGAGTTGACTTTTCTTACTCTTGTGAAATACGTGGCCTGTTTTTTGTGTTACTTTTGATTGCACAGTGTTGTCAATTATATTATGTTTAGTTTTAGAATTGGCTTTAAAGTGTGCGATTACAGTAACTGTTTTTAAGTATCAGAAGGCATAGAACTGTACATGACTAGATAATTTTCTTCGGTTAATACCAACATACATAGTTTGTGTGGTTACTTAAAAAATGGCAAACATCAGTATAAACTCGTATATAAACGTATACAAGACGTCAACATAATTTAAAATTGTCTTCAGCTAGTCAGTAACAGTGACAAATCAATTTAATAGGAGTATGTGTGTGTGTTTTCAAAGTAGGTGGATTTTAAAATACAGGGTTATTATAAAATGACTAAAGCATTAAGAGAATAGAACTATTATTTGGAAATGGTTTTCAGTTAACTTTGCTCGATTTGTAAAAGATAATAATATTGGTTTCATTTTGTTGGCCAAAAGGCTGGTTCGGTACTGCATCCACCACATAAAGTCCATTACAGAAATAACGTAGTGTGCTCGTAAGTGCCATGTCACGTTTAAGTTACGAGTACAGGTTTTAGTGCGTGATAGAGGCGATACCATAGAAGAGGCAACTATTGAAATTATATGGCGTGTGTTAAAAAGAAGGTTAAATTTTGTATAGTTTTTTTTTGTATTTTTGTATTCATAATTAGAGAAATAAATGCACGACATCAGAAAGTAACAGCTACAGTGTTACGTGTATCCATATTGTATACCCACGGTAGGCCTACAAACATCCGTGGGACACTATCCCACCTTCTAGTGCAATCCTGGATACATGGAGGAGCTGTGTTCTCCGTTAAAAAACTTATGAGTTATATCGAAAGACGACTTAAAACACTGTATCGAATAACTAATTAATGTTATTCAATTGTTTCAAGCTAATGGTATTTTAAAGTAATGGAATTTCCATGTTTTCACACCTGAAGACGACTTGAGGTTCAACAACGAAACGTCATGAGGCTGGGTGCAGCTCGGCGTCATAGTTCACGGATGGAACGTGCTAACGCGACACAATAACACGATAATCGCCCACTTCCCTGGCACAATCGATTACCTCGCTCGTTACCACGATCATCCCGATCTCGACGTGATCGCTGCGTTTTTGCCGCTGATCGCTGACACCCGTGGTCAAACGCTTCCTGTTGGCCAGAGAGTAAACATCTTTTCGGAAACTTCGTTGGAGGTCCCAGACCTTGACCGTCTTTCGGATCAACTAACTGCCCTCTTCAAACTTTGGAGTGGAGACAAGAGAGTGTTCTGAGTAGAAATTACATCTCTCCTTAATCGTGAGGATGGCTTATTTATTTTTATTGTATGCTATATAGATAATTTTGACATCATAAGACATCAGTATATGTGAAAATACTGACTGGAAGCCTGATGATAGCACAACGTCATGCTGAAACCTAGGTCGCAATAATCGACTTATTTTGAACCGGAGACTGAAGGTAATTAAACCATTATATTAGCTAAATAAATCATAATGGATTCACCAAAACACATCAACAACAAGTATAACATTTATTGCAATGTGTTATATTTTTTGTAAACAATTATATTGGTGTTTAAGATATTCAAGCCAAAAATGAGTTTTCAATTGGCAAGTACTGAAGTTGGCAAGTCTCTGGCTCAGAGGAACACAGCGGACGGCAAAACCAATGTAGTAATGACATCTCGTCTTGGTGCCGTAGTTATAGAAAAATTAGTAACATAACAATTTGACATAAAATCCTACTAATATTATAAATGAGAAAGTTTGGATGTATGGATGTATAGATGTATGGATGTATGTTTGTGACAAGTGAACGCGAAAAATACTGGTCGGATTGGGCTGAAATTTGGCATGATGATAGCTCACATTCCCGATTAACATATAGGCATATTCTTATTTCAAAAATCCTTTCGGGCTCCGCCCCAGTGGCTCTGGAGTTTCCCATGTTAACCTTATTATGAGAAATGGAATTATTTAATCTTAACAGCTGTTTCAATTAAACAAGTTGGTTCTGTTCTATGATGTTCAATAGCATTAAAGTTACAAGGATTACCAACAGGGTGCAGCACTATTATTTCTTTTACATGTATGACAACAGCTAATTTGCAACCAAAAGGTGAGTGAGCGTAGCGAACGAGCTCCAACCTAAAGGTGAGTGAGCGTAGCGAACAAACTTCAACCAGGACGTGATTGAGCCATGCGAACGAGATAATCTTGAAAATTAAGAAGTTAAACGGGGCAAAGCCCGCGGGTTACAGCTAGTAGCTATATATAGTATAAAGGTTATTAGGCATAGCAAGGGATAAGCAGGTGCATTATATCAGAACAAACTGGGCTGGTAATTTTAAGTTCAATTGTTTAGTTACTGTTGTTTTCTATTAAATTAAAACCCCAACGCATCCCATAAACACGGATAGTTCGACGAGAAATACGGCTTCAACTTGGTGTGTAAACCTTCACTGTAAACATTGCGTGTTTTCGAGGTCACTCACTTCTCAAGTAAACCGTTAAGATTCTTGTTGTTGAATTGTCAGCGCGCGTTTGTTTTGGCTCGCTGTCGTTACATACGGCCAAGAGTGTGCGTTTGCTGCTAGACGTGTTTATTTACCTACATTCTGTTTGGATTTTAAAATCTCTGCAATTTCGGAACACACAAATAGTAAAATACGATACGGATCTGGACAATGGAATCTGTTCAAACGATTGATAGGTTTATTAGGTGAAAGAGAGGAAGATGTATAAATAATGAATAAGTAAGGGACACTGCTGGGCACTTAATAGGATGAAGCTTATGGAATTGTGTAACAGCAGGGTGATACTGGAAATGATAGAGGTTTAGTTGTTCTTTCTATATACATAAAATGTGGGCAGCATCTTATAAATCTTGCAGAACTTACAACGTCTGGTTCTGATCTGTGTGAGAAACGTAAACAACAGGCGAGGTGGTCAGTAGTTAGCGAAATATAGGAAAATTTGTGTTTTGAGACGCCAAACTGAAAAGAAGATATTTGAACTCTGGTGTTGTGAGTAATATACATTCTTACTACTCTCAGCCTTCCTTAATACTCAAATTCCTATATTATTATCAGTAAGTATCCACACTGATGAGGCTTTTCAAATTGCCCAACAGTAAACAACATGTTCGAAATTGGAACAAATTTAAGCGACCACTTTGCTAATTAATATACATGTAGTTTAGTAATTTCAGACACTTTTAGAGCGAAAATAAATATTTCGCCACCTCAATTCTTGTGGGAGACTGAAATTCGTCGATGTCCACATGATTTATGTACAAGATTAACAGGGAAATTCACCACTAGCATTACCCTCCAAGTATTCAATGTTGACTTCTTGGATTGTGAGAATATCAACTTTATTAAAAAAACTTAACTTTAACACTTTGACGACATCAAACTAGTTGAAATGGTCAATATTTGTCAGTAAAACTATATTTTGTTATTTATCCCTCAAAAGATCAGTTTTGTTGTTTTGTGTTGCAGCTGGAAACATATGATTCTTTATTTAGGTAGTTAGTTATAGTTGGCATGGTGTAAATATATTTTTCGTTTATGCCTTAATCAGGGGAAACTATGTAACCCTAGTACATTTTCCTATGCAGATAAACAACAAGGCACCATACAATCCCCGATTCAATGATACTGATATCATTGGTGTGTAGCGAAGCGTTTGAAGTCCTCACCTTCTAATCAGAATTTTGCTTGTTGAATCCTGAGAAAAGTCTGTAGCTTTTAGATGACAGTAAACAGGACCAATCATTACTTGGTCAGTGGTATTTTATTAGATGGTTTTGAATAAAGAACCAGCTGGTCGTGGTCAGTATCAATAGCTTGCTCGGTATCATTTCATCCCTACACCACTCATCCTTCGACTTACAGTAGACACCCTGTGTCGACGTTTAAAAAATAATAATCGAATCTTAAAGTCGCGGGACGGCCACTGTTGGACACTACTACTAAATTCTCAACAAAGGCCTACTGTATCTTAAAGTGCATAACAAACTGTGGTAAATTATACACCATAATAACAATTAATCATAACTTATTTAGTCAATGTTTATAGTTACAACGTTACTATCAATAATAATATTAAAACGCAATAATGTAAATAATACATACTATATACCTAGTCGCAACCTGCGTTATTTCTTTCAGCCTTGTCTAACGCAAGATTGAAATATCTAGTTGATTCTCGATACAGCAAGTAAGTAATAATACAGTATTTAAATAGTGTCAATGAATCAAAGAAATTTTTATGAGACAATTTAATTAATACATAAACAAATAAAATATCTACTGTAATACAAATAGGTTACACACATTAGTGTAACAACGTAATTAATCATTGTAATATTTTTTATTCTACACAAATTTATATTTGATATAAACATGTTCAATTTAGAATAATCAATGCAGTAGTAATACTTATACACGCGACGCTCAATGGTCCAGTCCTTGCACTGCCGTTGAAGTCAGCTGAAGAATAAGACAACAATTAACAATCAGCTGTTCTTCGTGCAGCAACAGGCTTGTCTAGTAGTTTTAGCTTAGTCACTAAGGTTAACGTTACGGTTCTTACTTGTTGGTGCGTTTAAGGATACGGACGTAAAATATGTGGCGTAATCGTGATCTAAATTGTCGTGTGTGTATGTGTTTTGTATAAATTATACTTAAGATTTGTTACTGTGTTATCTCGTTCTACAGTGTCCAGTTTTTCCGAGTTCTATGGCAGCTTCATTGGCGATTTGACCAAAGGTAAACATTAATTTCTTAAAAATTTCAACTACTTACAACTGCATTGGTAATGGTATTACACTGGTTCCACTGGTATTACTAAACGTATGATAAGGTTTATAAGTGGGGTTGACTCTATTATGGGTACAGTTTCTTAATTTATCTAAGTTAATTTATCATAATATAGCCTACACCAAATTTTCCTCATGGACCCGTTGTTTATAAACAACGTGAAATACATTTACGGATTTTCATTTTCGTAAATCTTTAAATGCCATTAAGTGGTGTATTACCACATTATAATTGAATAATAATTACGGTATCACAAGAATGTTCTTTAGTAATATTGAAACTGCTGAACAATTAAATTAACTAACTTTCCCTTTTAATAGACTGAATAATAAAGATATTAAGACTGATTTATAAATATTTAGGTTGTTATTTAAGATATTCTAATAAATAAATTCTTAATCAGCGTATTACGTGTTATTAACTTTACAAAAATAAAATAAAAATACGTCAAACAACACTTGAAACATAAGTTACCGGTACATACTTATACTGTTTTAACAAGACGGTAAATATAGGCTAGATTACGTATACAATATTGTAGTGGTGTTCGATTTCAATTGGAGTGTCAAAACAGTATAGACATAGATGAAGAAGTGGGTTGTATAAGTGTAATTTTCTCGTGTTATTAGACGTATTAAGCCTATTATTTACTCTCTGTAAGATTCTAGTATACCACGTTCTTTCTATGGAACTTACTAGGCCTAATCCGTTACAGAAGGCTATATGTAGATGTTAGATTACTTACCCATTCGTACTATCCACTCCTAAAACAGCTGGTATAGTTAAAATAACGCAAAACAGCTGAATTATAACAGTTATACCTGTAGTCATTCTTGAGCATGTAACTGATTCACTCAATACAAAACATATGTTAAGATACTACTTCGGTATACAAACAATAAAGTCCAAACAGTATATTCTGATAGTGAAACTAGTTTTACCAATTATCTTTACAATGTGTCATTTACGTATCTGTGGCAACGTGAGCAATTTGATAATGAATATATTTTTACACCATTCATTGTGTATGTGTGAGTAACTTTATGTGAATGTGTAGCACATTTTTACGGCTTTTAGGTAGTATCGGAAAATTCTTCGTGGCATTTTTTCTTTGACTAGTTAAAAACCTGTTGATTAGGTAACGTTCAACCTTAACAGTTAATATTCTTAAAGATTTTGATTTATCACTACCAAATTCTGATCTGACTCATGATGATTAAAAGATTTGTGTTTATTCTCTGCTTAACCAACGTACTGCTATATTTATATAAGTTATTTATATATTTTTTTAAATAATGTCAATATTTTCCTCCCATTAATTCTTCCAAGTAATTAATAAAATAGTTTAATAGTATATTTATTACTGCTAATAATTTGACATTCGTAGTAATGTACGTTCCAAACACTCAATAATGGGTTTTCATTTATGGCCAGTGTTATAGTTTTATGCTTTACCACTATGTACAGAACTATTAACCACGTTTTACTCATCATCGGAGTCTCTTCGTCTCCAAATACTATTATTTACATGTTCTGTTATGTGTATTGATCTGCATTTCACCCAGGCTATTACTAATAAGGTTAGGCATTTTTAGTCTGCATCTGAAATTTCATCAATGTATATTATAGGCATATGCAGTTTTAGCTTAATGATTGCGAATTCGGAATACACAGTATTTACTGTAACACTAAACAAACTCTTTTCTTAACGTGGTAGGCCTAACTACAACTGGACAAATTTAGTTCGTTGCATAGTTATCCAAATGTAAACATATCACGTCCACTTTTACAAATGTCTAATTCACCATTCCAATCCCCAATTGATATTAAGATAGTTGATAGTTTTTGACAAACATAAATAAAGAATATGCGAACATTGTAGATTTTTTCCTTGAATACCAATTACCTCGAAAGTGTTCTTCAGAACTTTAAAACCCAGTGGGGTGAACTCTAAATTTACTACCAAACAGGAGTAGACCTAATAACCCTGGGTACATATTTGTTGTGAAAGTTTTCAGCTTATTTGGTCCAGAGGTATTTGTATGGTTAAAATGTAGATAGAGACATAATTTAAACCCAGTATAGGTGAATGGCAAAAGACGACAGATAGGAGTATATGTACAATCTGGCCTCAAGACAAGTACTTGGTCCTAGACTCTGGGCCCCCCGTGCGTGGTGATTCATGCGTGTCGGTCGTGTTTAATTGAATTGTTATTGATTGAAGACACCTCGTTTAATGCACCATTTCACCTGTAAACAAAACCATTCTGTTCTGTTCACCCCTCACTGTGTAACAAAACGTACTATCGCTCAAACAAATTACTCTCTTTTCGGTTCATTCGGTGTTTAGATCAAATTGGACGTTTATTATTAAAACCCGTTCTGTAGATTTATTTTGTTAAATATTTTGTTTTTGTATTTTAACGGTGAGTTTTCTATATGCATTTTAGTACAGTTTTTGTCTTTGGAATTTGTTGAGGAACCACACAGTTTTTCTATCACTCATCCTCATTGTATAATAAATGAAATTTGGTACAAACATGTAAACATGTAAGTTTATTCAAACAAGTTCGCGAACCATCATGATCGGACTATGGAAACGAGGGTTTTATGAAAAAGCAATTGTGTTTTCCCATTTTCGACCCTATACACGTAAAATTTTGCAATGTATTACCAAACCATTTAGTAGAGCTTAAAAACCAAATAATTTAGTATATTATACAAGCGCTGTTATGCTTTAAACTGTTGTAGTTTGCTTGTTTATGAACATATTTTGATCAAATTTGGAAATTGTATTTATTTTATACCTAACTATTAATATTTCACTAAAATAAAAACACTATCACCTTCCCTGTAGCAGCAAACATATGTACTCATTAAGCTAAAATGTTATTTAAAAAAGAAGGGAAATCTGGCATTTTAGGATGATATTTCAGTAAAAATATCATCAGGCAAATGGAAATTCACTAAGTTTGCAGGTGTGCTGCGGCGGGGTATTATCTAAATACAGTACCAGTAAGATGATGTTAAGACTGATTTAATTAAGCTTTTTTGCCAACCTGGTTCAGTTTGTTATGCATTCTAGCAAATTTCCGTAGTGAAAAAGTCTCTAATTTTTTAAACAACCTTTATGAAATAATATAATGTTTATTAGTTATTGTTGTTGTTATTATATATTTTTTTTAATCAATATAATGTTTTACAAACGATTTACAACTATTTATTTGTCAAGAAAAAAGCTGTCAATAAAATATCAATAACTTGTAATACATTACTTAATATTTCTTTCTTTCAATTCATATGTTACACTACATATTTGTTTTACTAGCAAGTTATTAGATTACAGAGTAAATTCATTGTAATCATTATAACCTATATAAATATATCTGTACTGGTTTAACCTATCGAATAATGTTTTTAAGTAAAAAATTGCGGAGCTATTTAGATTTTCAAATTGGCTATTTTAATCTGTTTGACGAAGCTCAGTATAGGGTATGCTTTGCAATAATTTATTTCGATATAGCCACAGTGTACTGCGGCTTCGTATTACATTGTATTATTTTGTAGGGTTATCAAATACCGTGTGGATTGGTTACCACATTACTACCCATAACACCCTTCTGTCAATACAAATAATTTTATATTACTTCTTTATCCTTATAACTTACTTTTACGTTATGCACCTTTACAGCGATGAATCTTTAAAAAACACAATATTGTAGATATTTAAATATGTTTCGCCCACCTAGGTGTTGCCTATAGTTAGTCTTCCAGCGTATATGTCTACGTTGATATATCCTGGCGACCCAAACCATCTCACAACAGTCACACATACAAGATACTTGCACTATGCTAGAATATCTGTCTCCCAGATAGACAAATCGGTAATGAACTGTTTCTACACAGATTCTCTCTCGATGTTAATCTCGGAGATACTATAGTAAACACGCATTTACTTTACCATCAATCAATACATACTTTCACATCTCAGATACTTGACTTGCTGCACACACTTTTCAAAGAGTGTGAGAATTCGTTCAGACACTCTACACAACTCTTGGCCCTTCAACCCCTGAACTGTCTCTGACTGCTCTGGCTGTGTCGTCGACGTTCCTCCCAAACCATAATTTTCTTTAACTAGCGAAGATTTTTAACCATATTTCCTAACCCTCACTTGTACGTAATATTAGAGAACGTATCAGATAACTACTAGGCCCATGCACAGTCAACTGCCCACGTGGGCTTATCCCATGTGTTTGGCAGCTTCTAAAAATCTAATATTTTACATAGAGTCTTGTTTACTTCCTAACTCTGTGACAAAGAGGATAAATAAATATATATATTTCATCCCTCCCGATTCCCTTCCACGTGATCGCCGATCCATAGGCACGACCTCCTGGACGTTCTCTGACCTAGGTGTGGAGACTGGTGGTCCAGGTTCGTCACCCTGGCCCTGAGGAACGGAGCTGTCCGCGGTCCAAGAAGATGGACAAATGACCCGACAGCAACACCAAGCCTGGCTGCCACCGATTAGACAAGGGAAATATCTCACGACACAACCGCTCCGTTTCTTACAATAATCGCTACCCGGTCAATGAGCACCGTCAAAACCAAAACTGCCGGAGCAATGCTACAAAACCTATTTGTCTAGAGGACGCTGAAGGGGTTTTTATGTCCCACCTTCATATCCTAGGAAGTCTGGCCTGGCTGGGTCCGGAAATGTTTTAACACATGGCTTCAGGCCAGGCTTAGAGAGTCGTCATCACATAAGCTTATCATTATTGATTGGTCGGAATCGAACTCGGATCTCGATGACCAAAATTCCGCGCTCTACCACTAGGATAATTTGTTCCTCAAAGGGCGTCACTGTATTATTCTGCCCTAGTGAATGCCCATAACCATACTTGATCATAATATTAATATAGGCCTATAGGCTTTGTTGATACTTGTGTATACATAATCAATAGCTTATGTGTTATGAATGCCTTAGAGGGTGATTGAAGTTTGTTTACAAACGTGACGTGTATTATACCATCATTTGTGATTCAATAGCACAAACCACAGTCTATTTGGATCATTCAGTGAAACTGATATTTGCACAAAATAAACTAGGATAAGTGATTGAATGATTTTTGCTCTTGCAATATCTTTCAATTCATCACATGTGAGAGTTGCAGTAATCTAAACTAATTGCTGTTAAAATTTTAAAGTTTTCTTAGAGACATTACAAAGATTTCTTTCTCCCTCACCTTTGGCGTTTATTCCGTATATTATTTATTTTGAATTTCTAAATAGCTTCTTGATCAGCATTGTACGTGTTATTAAATTTACGGAAAGTAAATAAAATAGACGTCTTATAACACTTCGCCTATTGGGTCTGATGATGATTGGAGTGTCCACTCGAAATCGATCACCGCTTACCATTTTTCTTTTTTTTGTATATTTACCGTCTTGTGAGTAACAGTATAAGCGCAAATAAATGTTATAAGACGTCTCTTTTATTTACTTTCCGTTTGAATTTCTATCAACTTCCATTGATTAATGTTTCGGATCATACAGACTACAGCAACCTATATATCTTTTTCGACATATATATTTTGTTATTTCAATCTTGGGCTGCCTTGTTAAACTAATTTTCTATTTCCGTAAGGTTATTCTAAGGGTCACCACTCTAAACTTCAGAAACTTGTTTTCTAATGAAAAACACAGTCCACACAATCGGTCCAATTCGCCATTAATACATCAAAGTTTTTAAAATTCACTAAATGACTAAGTTTCTATACAGTTTTATTTGTCTTATACACTCAATTGCAGTATTCAACGGGTTATTGTATTCACTATACTTTTCACAACCTGGAAGAGAAAAGACCTTCCAATAAAGGTTATTGTTCAGTTTGAAGTATCGTCATGATATATTTAACAACAATAAATTAAGTTAATAGACTACATTAAATAACAATGCAAAGAGTTAATTTTTAAATGACAAAATTGTACATGTATCTGAAAATAAAATACTCATTTTAAACTATTGTGCTTCAAAGGTTGAATGGTTAAAAGATTTATATGAATGCAATAAGTTGTTCTTATATGTTATTATGTGTATATTATGTTCTTATACACACTTCATATAAACTCACGGAAGTAACATGGAAAATTGATATTTCAATAATGTGTTTTGCACTTACCACACACATATAACAAATTATTATAATACATCAAAACTAATCCATCAATTAATTATTATTCGGCCTAACCCTCGATCATAAACTAAACGATTACTTTAGTGATCTTACTAATATTACAAAATTATATTAACGCTTGGATGTCTGTGAGAATTGCACATATTCTTCTTTCTACTGGACCAACTGAACTGTAACTTTGCAGAAATGGAGTGAGAAATGGAGCCAATATGGCACAGTTAGACATAGGCATAATTTTTATTTGGAATTCTCCTGGCTACCAAATTTGAAATGTATTAGGCTACTATTAGAATTACAGTAGTATATAAAACAGCTGTTGGAAAATGTTCTTGTTGGTGTTTTATTTACATTGTGGAAATTAGTTAATTATTTAGTAATAAAGATATGGTAAATTAAAGAAAAAAAATAATATCCATATCTTAGGATGCTGCTTATAGATTTCTTATATGAGTTTTATATCTAATGAGCTGCAGGTAAATAAGCTTGACTAAAATTGTGATTGATTTTATTTGTACACTACGGTATGTTGTTTAGAATGGGTTTAAAAGTAATAAGTAGGGCTATACTTTTGTATAAGTATATCTTACAAAATGGAATAATATAGTTACACGCATCTGTGCAACTAACAACATTGTACTTAAGTGGCCTATGAAATTTAAACTCCTCACCTGAAATAAAATCAAATAATTTTGATAAAAAGTTGCAAAATTAAATTTTCTTTTAAAACGAATGCTTACCTATTTAATACAGAAGATCTAAAGAATCTGATCATTCTGTTTCGCGTCCCCTTCCCGTTGGTTGCAAAGCACTGGTTTAGCAGCTAGTATTAATAAATACAAATAAAGTTTATATTCTTGTAATAGTTTAGTAGGCAAACCATTGCTAAAGCAACATAATATAACTTTTAAACATTGCGTCACCAAAGTCCATCACCAATTTTACATGTGATATAAATAAAATGAACTAACTTCTGACGAATGTCCGTCCTAATATGAAATATTTGCAATTCTGGCCATAATCGTACAGTATTTTCATTCAATTGAAGTTTACGGTAGGCCTAGGCCTACATAAAAAGTTAACATCTTTCTAGTCGTAAACTCAATAATGTTGTCTATCATAGAGATTCGCACCAAAATGCGTTATTACAAAATCCAGATTTTGAATTGTAAATGTGAATATTTGTAGAAATGAGTGGGCTAAAAATATTTGAAAATGTTTGAGTTTTAATTATATATCCTTTGAGTTTACTCTCCATAGTCTTACTACTCAGTTTTTGATTGTATAGAATTGCATTAAAACTGGACAACCTTCGTGGTAGTTACAGAGTGCTGACGTAGACATGTAGGTCTAATGATTTAAGCGAATGGTGTTGTTGGCTTTTTAAGTAGGCCTACCTTAAGTGTATGATATACACTATACCCCATTGCATATCAACCATACGTGTGGTTTTCAGTTAATAGTAGGCTACTAATAAAGGAATGGTAGTTCCAACCATGGGTCGTGTTATGATGACAGTTTTTTTCCTATAGGTGAACACGGAGTGGATTGCCATCCGCTATTACGTTAGTTATAGCATGCTATCCAAAACTTAACTACTGTTTCGCGTGATGCTCTTTATACAGTATCTACCTTCCATTAAAATTGACTTGCTGCTCAAATTTTTTAAGTTTTTTAAAAGAAATCACTTTTATGAGATTTCTATATGATACAGGTTTTAGTCTATATTCTTAAACTTTGAAGCAAAAAGAAATACATTCACAATGCTTGTAAAGGTGCTCTGTTTTGTTTTCGTAAAAAAATGATCACTTTATTATAATTAAATTTTAGTTAAAGTTCACCTTTAAGAACCTAATTATTAATAATGAAACTGATGTGGTTCCATTTTCGAGTACGTAATGCTATTATGTCAAATATCTTTCAAAATATCATTGATCTGGTAGAATGACAAAATAATTTGAACCTAAAACACACATACCCGATAAATCTGACATTTTTATTCCCCAAGTAAAAAAAGTTTAGTGACAAGCATTATTTTGAATTTGAACATACTGAATGATAAATCCCGAAATCGTAATTAAATTGCAATGCCTAACGTAAATTCGCCCAGATATCCATAATATGAGTAATAAAAAGGTGTTGATACGTAATAGTTTAAAATAATATTTCAACCTAACTCTAATTCAGAGAAAGGGAAAAACTATAAGATGATTCTCCCTTGCTCTCAAACAGTTCCACATTTTGTCCACCACGCGCGCTAGTGTTTGTTTACCTTTTATTCCTATAATTCAAATCAGCTGTTTCTACTGTTCAACAATGTAAAAGTAAACAGGGATAGACTTGAGCTAGTGTTTCATTATAGTGTATGTTTACTGCTCAGTTAACTTAACCTTGAACTTATAAATCTTACATTGCCTGCTAGGTACTTTTTATAAGCCATTTGCTTTACTTTCATATTTTTTTTAACAAATAAATGTTAATTAGAAAATGTTATAGTTTTAATTTTACTGAGATCAGTTATGTTGTGTGCTAGTATTTTTTGTCGTGATGAGAAGTATCTTTCACAGGTTGTAGGCCTACCGAAAGTAGTTTTCCGTCACTTGCTCCAATTTTTCCCGTCCTAGGCTTCACCTTGTTCGTAAAAATCTACCTCACAAGCTCGGTTTCGTCTCCTGTAAAATGTTTATGTTTGATAACGATGTCTCAATGTCTTACAAAAATACTGGTGGAGATTTTTTTGTATACAAAGTCTGTGCAATATAAACCATTTTTATTCCATTATTTATAAATAGAATATGTAACTGTAATGCACATCTTATTATTGCAATCAGTTAGTTCAACGTTCAATGGAATATACTCAATATCATTTTGAAAATATTTACAGGAATAAATGTTATAAATTACTTTCTAAACACTATAAAAGTTCTTAGTTTAATTACAGTGTGCCATTGGTAACTTTTTGTGAAAAAGTATGATTTAAAAAATGTGTCAGTGGATTCGAGACCTATTTGAGCCTTAAAAACACTACGCTGCATTTTTATAATGATAATATTTTAACTGGTCTATCAAGCAATTCAAAGCTAATTTTCCTGAAAATATAACAAGTAAATTTTAGTTAGCCTATGTAAATTTGAAAAAATCTGATTTCTGTAATGGGACCATAAACCTTGGCATTTATTATCGTCCCTCACTTTATTTTCTGTGTGTACATTCAACCTACTGTTCTTAATGCCAGTTTTTCAATGACTGATGTCATTTTTGTCATCGGTAATTGAGGGAATTTAAAAATATAAAACAGTGTTTCGTTAGTATCCGTACTCTAGTGTAACCAGATTTCACACAGGCTATAAACTATTTATTCGCAGTTATGAGAACTTTTACATTTTGGACCTTTTTCTTTAACTATTAAAGAGAATGTCTGGAACTGAATTTCTTATTCTTACCTCAATAATATAGTACAAACAAAAGGCCGTGAGAAGGCTATCGGCTCAGATCCGTGGGTACCCTCCCCTCACCCGATAATACCTCCGCCTTGAAATCATTAATCATCCTCAGAGTATCAATGAATCCTGATTTCAAAAGTCGGCACCGGATCGCGGTGAAGGGGGTACTCGTTGATCGAAAGTGGCGACCCTATTGTTTTTATATCCTTATTAGAGGGTGGCTTAGAGGTTCACCAGGTTTGTTTTTGCCCCCTCCCCTCTTCCCCACGTCTGGAGCACCGTTTGGGGAAGACAAACTTTTCACTTAATTGGGTTTAATTGGAAAAGTTTCTGCTACTTCTGTCATTCAAAGCTTCACTATAATGCGCCCGAATTAATGGGGTTTCTGAAGAATTTCGGATTGATCGTTTTAAATATTAGTTCGTTTCAAAATGTATATATTTTTACTCCATCGTAAACATTAATTTGTTGTATCACACCTGTTTGGTTTTCATTAGAAGTCATAATAGTTTAAAACGATATCAGCAATATCGTATTTAAACAATATCGTGTTTTTGAGACTTAAATGCACCTAAGATAGTATTACAAATGTAATTGTTTCAATAAAGTTATGCCACACTGGTCTTAGACTATCAATAAAGTAGTAAGTAATTAGATTTTAAATGTTATGTATATGCTTCCCAAATTCCTTTAATATGTTTCCCAAAACATCACCATGGCAACGTATTATAATGTGTAAAAAGTTAAAAATCACTTCAGCTATATTTTCGAACTGACTGTTAGATCCAGGTAGAAATAGATGACATGTCGAATCAATAAAGTTTATTTATTATCCATTCATACATGATTACATATAGATACTGTATACACCTGGGGCTTAGGGCGAGATTTTGACATTCTGAATCCTTGTTGCGAATCAAAACGACGGAACATTAATTACACATTACATTTTCAGTTTGAAGTTCTGGTATTTAAATGTAATTTCGTTAACATTATGAAACCAGATAAATAAACCATTTTAAAGTTGGGAAATGGACCTAACTTAATTCATACAGATCGAATGATGGTTCATTTGGCTTTTTGAGGATAAAGTTCTCCAATACACTAATACATCTCACCTAATAGACCAACAGCTTAACGTGGGTTCCGAACCACATGGTCACGGCAGTATCAAATAGCTAAAAGCCATTGGCGATTGGCTGGACTTGAACAAAAGCCTCCAGGTCAGAGGTCCCACGCTCTCACATTGAACAAGTCGCACTCCAT
>NW_026542600.1:58566659-58595696 GCF_028750875.1 Macrosteles quadrilineatus
TCTTTGATTAAAAAATATTTAATATTTTGGCCTGATCCCATTAAACAGATTTGAATCAATCAGTAAAAGGTTTAAGTGATTGTATAATACTGTGTGACATTATTATACAAATATTGGTAAACTATTATCAATTAAACTTAAAACCGTAATTTTTTATCCAACCTAAAAAGTAACAACAGAGTATGTTTTTCTCAATGCAATTAACTAGGTGCAGTAGGTTAAAGGTAGTAAGATAGTAAGGAGGACTTTACTATCTTAATCCACATCTTATCTTGATGTATCAAATAGTATACATCAAATAACCTTGCAATTGAATCGATGAATTGGTTAGGATTCAGATAACAGTAAAATTCTAAACGAACTTCTACGGTCTAAGGTTCAATATCTGTCTTGCGTGTCTTAATATGACTCTGAAGAACATTTCCACACTTATCAGCCAGTAAAACTTAAGCGTTGATAATATTATGCACTTTGAGGTGAGGAATGTATTTAAAGAAACCTTAATATTTTATCCAATTGGTGAACATTTCAATTACAGATTACGAGTTTCACATTTACAACAATAAAGTCCTATCTAGTGAACAGTCAACATGGCTCTTAATATAATAATAAGTATACACATTTCACTAGAGAGCAAGTTATTTTTACTTGGTAGTTTTCGTAGAGACGTCTACAAAATTGAGCGGAGGCATTATTTTGTCATTGGCCCTTCACAATCAGGCTTTATGGTATTTTATACCTACAATTTAATAAGGAGAGAATATTTGTGTAAAGATGATTATTATTGGGGCAAATTAAATAGATACATTTGTTCACCAGTGAAGGGAAGTCAAAACATAGTGATATCATTATAATTCTTTTCAAAAACCTGCATTAAACTAAAATGGACACTGCAATCGAAATCTCTTACCATTACCATCTGGTATATATTTACCGTCTTGTTAAAACATTTTAAGTGTAAATATATGTTTCAAGTGTTATGAGACGTATTTTTATTTACTCTCCGATAAATTATTGACACGTTTTATGGTGTTTAAGAAGTTATTTAGCTACCATAAAACAATTAACTGATTCTCTCACAAGTAACCTTAGAGAATTCCAAACTACCATATGAAATATTACTTAATGAAATATACGTTGTTCGCAGTAAAAAATTAGTTTTATTTAATTGCAATCTAAAGTGATTAATTTTATTCAACACATTTTCTACATATAATATCAATTCATCTAATCCAGAACTGATATATTTCGTTAAAGAAAATCACAAATACTGTAATATTTTACCAAGTAAATCTTGGGCAGTGTTCTTAAACTGTATCGTATTTTTATATTATAAATCGCACAGCGGATAGCCTAAACATTTTTCTACAGCATTAAAAATGTTTAGTTAACAAGATTAAAATAATAGAGGACTGCTACAAATACCTGTAACAATTACCTTGCTTTGTAGATGATAAATAGTAATCACGTTTTAAACTGAAGCAAGAATTACTCACGCATTAAAATAACAAGTTGTTGCCAGCTACAATAATATAAATACAATATCAACTGTTTCCGGATGTGCTGTTTTTAAATCAACATCTGATCTTAAGCCTTTGTTTATGTGTCAAATACTGCTTTTAGGGTTATATTGAAACTTGAGACTCCATGGGGCGAATCCTGGGAGAGTTTATTAATGCGATGTAGATGTCGGCACTCACCAATATGGTCTTTTTCAGAATGCAAGATGTTAAAATGATTAGAGGAGTTTGCGTATGACGAAATACATAAGAGTTAAAGTATAAGAGCTCCAGTGGAGGGTACTCAATAATGTTGATCTTAAAGAATATGAGAAGGAATATATTAGATATAGAATTATATATAATAATAAACATCGATACACATTTTAAAATTTTTAACTGGACAAACCAAATCGGCAAAAATCTCACACGATACAGATATGTGGATTATTTAGTCCTCTCTAAAATAAGGTTGGGTAACGTTGTTGACGTAACAAGGCAATATGGTAGGGCCTATTCCAAAAACCATGGATTGGTTGGGCTAAAGTTGAAAACGGTTGAGTTACCAAGTGTCATTAGAAATCAGCAATTATTACGGGAATGATGCTAAATAATATCCGTGACAGGCAGTTAAAGTACATGATTAATTCAAACAATTTTTATCATAGATACTGCACCCTATTTCTTTTCTCTACAACTTATATTTAAGGTAGTTTTCAAGAATGGAATTGTCTTAATTCTGAGTGTAATTTAAAATTTGAGAGTTATCTGAGATCAACATGTAAGAGTCACTTTCTAAATTCTTTAGAATAAGTTAGTTATGAGATAACTATAATAACACTGTCTTTTTCCTAAAACAGGAAAACACATTCCTCTAGTAGGGGGACGAGGGAACACTCCATCCTTAAATGTATAGCATTGCAACTCTAGCTTTAGAAAAGCGAAGATTGACAATACTACTACATGTTTCATGTTATCAACTACAAGTGGCTAAATAGAGCCTTGAATGAAATATCAACAGCAACATCAAATGGTTAAAATGTAATTAAGATTACGTAAACCAATGAATTTGTTTCAGCAGTTGAGTGAAAATAATTAGATCTGCAGCAAACCTAGCAATCCACGGGGGCGAAGCCATAAAGTAAGTTTCAATGATAAAGATATACGCCGTGAGGTTGCCCATCTTATTATTAGGTTTGATAACCTTGTTGTTTTTAAAATAATTATAATAAATAAGGTAACCTTGAAAGTTGGAACGTATTAGTAGTATTAAAGCCAGGTGGCAGAACCAAAAATAACTAAATACAATTGCAAAAGGAGAACAAAGTCCGCTTCTGAGGTATAGGTTATCGTAGTAGATCGTGATTTTTTTATATATTTTAATTTGCTTTGCAGCGTTTGATACCTAGAAGCATCGGTTTTCCCAATACATGGATGAAACCCTGATGATTCCTGCGAGAACTTACAAATAAACGCCGTCACCATACGTGAGCGGTTGAAAATATTAATACCAAATAAAGTTTCCCCCATTAAATATAACACTCGCTATTCTTTTAAACATTTTTTAATACAAAAAATAAAAGTTTGATTTCTCGGGTTCAAATCTAAACAAATACAAACCATATGATACATTGGAACTTTTACATATGATTTAAAGGAATAGCCAAAATAAACACATTTTCGAACATTACAAATCATTTGCTTTACTTAAAAAAAAATGGTGGCCATTAAAGTAGAACATATTACTTTATTTATATGTTAGTTCAAACATTTTTAACGATTAAGTTTGCTCAGTAACTTAATAGTTATATGTGCAACTAGTGAGCAAAGGGAGCAATTGACTCACTCGAGAGAAATACTTACTCTCAAGCCGTGGGCGAATGAGGAATGGTTTCTCGAGTGAGGCAATTGCACTTTGCACTCGAGTTGAACATTATATTTTTCCTACAGTAACAGTACAGTAAGTACAGTAAACACAGTACAGTGGTACAGTGAGTGTGTTTTAACTTATAAAACAAATAAATTGGTAAAGAAACGTGACATATTTTTACACAGAAGTGAACTTTTAATATGTCATTTAATGATACAACAGTACAACAGCTGACAAGCTGATTTACAGCCAGTGCTGCCAACGTATTTCACGCGCATACGACCTTGTCTGCATGTTACGCGCTCACTATTTCGTGCCTTCACGTTGCCAATCTGGAGTGAGACAAAGTAATTAGAGTGAGACAACGTTAACATTGTCTCACTGATGAGCGAATTGGCCACTTTGCTTTCTCAAATCAAGAGAGAACTTGTACATTGTTAGGTAACAACTGTAGGAAAACATGTTTTGTTGCGACATTTTCAAACCTTAACAACTCGTCAAAAACACAATTACACAAACACAAAACGAAAATAGAAAAAAACTTCATGACTATAACTACTTAAACCGACGTTATCATAATTAATCCTGATAGTGATATACACGAAACTGGAAAGTGTGTAAGCCATTAGTCACTTAGTCATTACAAGTTTTAAGAGCGACGAGTCATAATTCGGTTAAGTGAATCATGACATAAACAGAAATAATTGCAGGCAACATGTTTATGTCGTCGCAATTAATTTCAGCCCCTTGTCTTGTCGTTTAACTAAAACAACTCTGAGTCTCAAACAATTTGCGGGCAGGGGTTTGCTCGGGTTCTCCCTAAGTCTTGTTCACTATTCATTTGGAGGTGAAGAGGGGAATCATTAGTCAAACAGTCACATCAGTGTCAATCAAAAACTTGGCCCTCCCCTAAGACGGGGTAGCAGAAGGGAAAGTTTACACTAAGGATGAATCGGATATAACATCTTGGGTGTATTTTAATCGCTCAAAACTTATTGAGCTTGTATTTTATCTTGGTTGTTTTGTAATTTCCTTGTTAATTAAGTTGAATTCTTAAATGAGTTGTCAAAAGGTTAAAATTAAGTCGTTGTTTAAACATTATGTTAATAAGTAAAAATCACAAACATGGTAGTAGCCTATATAAAAGCTAAATCTTACCTAATGAATAAACTCTAAACAACAATCATTTTTACTAAGCGAAGTTTGGTTCACGTTTTAGTTATTGATATTGCGATTTTTATATTAATTCTTCAATACTTAAAATAAAAAATAACAATTTTAAACTGTTATCAAAGAGGAAAATTTGTAACTTAAAGGGTAATCAGTAAATATGGTTTAATTAAAATTTGTGTTAAAAATACAACATTTTATCCACTTCCTATTTTTTTATTAACACGAAGGTTAACTAACGGTAATTCGAACAGCTGATTGTATTATCTAACTGAAGTGGAACCTCGATAACAAGACCCTCAATAACAAGTCACCCTTCATAACAAGTGTCATTTTTAAATCTCCTAGAATTTATTTTACCCCTAATCACAAGTTATTAAAACCAAAATAAGAAGAAAACCTTGATAACAATTCTTATTTTATAATTCCCACGAGAGTCTTGTTATCAAGGTTGTACTAGTTCTAAAGTTGCCCAAGGATACTCTTTAGTACATGGTATCTTAAAACAATCGCCTCCCACTCGATTCTCTTAAATGTGGTATCTTTAGAATTGTGGTTAAAGTATTAAATAAAACCAAGGAACTTTATTTTTGTATCAATGTAAATTTCATTAGACGTAAGTAAATAATTTAAATGACAAAAATGTTTAACTGAACTTTTAAAAACAAACTTTGTTCTCAATATAAGGCATTACCTAAGCAATATATACACCAAATTTCATTTCCCTACATAGGAGCTGCAAATCAGCCATACTATCAGCGTCCGAAAGGTGGCCTGTTATTATTATCTGTGCTTTCCAAGTCCTTAACAGCTTACAGGATGCCTTTGACCTTTGGATAGGTAATTTCCTTTATCTTTTGATATGTTGATAAACAAATGAACTAATCAATTTCAGATTACAACGTTATACAAAATTGCTACAAGTTCACACGTATGCTTACGACCATTAAGGCGTTTAGGAGTAAAAAAATATATTTATTTCAAAAAGTCTATAGCGTGTATTCACCTAATGTGAATATTACATTAATTTGTAGGACAGTGGTACGAATTTTCTGTATTGCTGTTGCTAAATAATGTTCATTTTTATGTCATAGATGATATAACATAAATACTTATAAATCACGTGCTTGAAGTTAGTAATCTACTCGAGATGTTATATTTTCGTTTGATGACTACGGAATAAATGTATCAACAATTACTGTACTGTAACTCGAAGAAACTTAGTATTATGTGAAGTTGAAAAACGGAGCCTCATAATTAAGAAATGGAAGCCTGACGAAATGGGAAAATATGAATATCACAGATAATATATTGAAATTTGTATATTTTGTTAGCGGTACCGTTTCGAATACTCGGAATACTCATTTAGGTTGTTAAGTAACAACTAAACCTGAATAATGGGGGGTTTACCCTAACATCATTTTGTTTGAGTAATCTCATATCATAAGCAAGAGATTTTTTACATTATGCATTTTTCGTACAATTACATTAAACCACGTAAGTTCACGTCAATCCCAAAAAAGATTTATAAAAACGTGTGTTGTTATCATACCGAAAATCTATGTTAACATATACCTATTTTTGATGAGGAATTTTAAAGCTTTTTTTTATAAATGCAGTATTATAGTTAGTATGGTGAATGTTGCAAGGTGTGTACTGGGCAGTGTGGTTTGTTCATTACTTGGATCTCATCAGAACTCATCGGTGTGCAACTCAGTACAACTGTCAATGGTCAATATTTGAAAATCTCACACAAACAAGGAAATATGCAAGAATAAATTTTAGCTCTAGATTTTAGTGAATTTCCTATATGGGAAATAGTACAGGTAAAATAAGGTTTTATAAACAACAAAATTTGTACATTCATGAAATTTCACCTGTGAGTTACTAATAATATGAGAAATGAAGATCCGATGAGTCCCCAAAATTTTGGGTGTCCTAAGGCCCTTTTTGGGGCCCTTTTTGTTCCGAAGGGCCCTTGATCCTGAATAATTTTGTTTTTACGATTAAGGTCGAGTGAAGTGAGGTTTTCGATGGTTTTAGTTATTTTAAATCGATTGGGACTAGTTTTAAGTGTATTAAACCACTCCATACAGAGTGTTTCGAAATATTATTACTTTTTACGATATTTAAACATTTATTCATAAAGTGATAAAATTAGTTACCCCCATGCTCTATATAAAAGGGGATTATTGAAAATAACTGTAATTCTTTACTATATAAGAGGGATGAATCTCAAGGAGTAAGAGAAAATATTAAATACCCCCGTCACAGCAAACCTGCAGACCTAGCGAATTTCAGTTTTACTTGCTTGATTTTCAATTAAATCTAAAATAGCATTGCGTTTAACGATTACCTAGGTTTGCTGCTACAAGGAGGCTAATATAGTGTGTTTATGGTAAAATATTAATAGCCTAGTATAAAACAAATAAATTTGACAAGTATGATCAAAATATATCTATTAACAAACAAACAAAATCATTTTACACTATTCTACATAAGAATTACATGGGAATTTTAAATTTAGAATTTTAGAATTCTTATCCGTAACTAATAACCATACAAAAACACGTTAATACTAAATTATTTGTTTTTAAGCTATTTAAAATGTTCTAGAGAAAAATTGGGAAACTTTGTGTTTTGAGGGTAAAGTAAATAAGAAAACCCAATTTTTACCCCATAAACCTCGTTCCCATTGTTCAGGACAAAAATGCATGTACCGACAATACTGCTCTGATGTCTTAGTGCTGTCCTGGTCGTCATAACCACGAAAGATAACTGTACTTGTATTGATTGAAAATAAGTTTGAGGAACTTAAGATACAAGTTGCAAACGACAGTATGTATGAAAGGTGTTTTTGCACCACATTGTTCGTGCTTTAAGATTGGTGTTGCCTGTTCTGCAATATGCAAGGTTTTAGGTTTGTAAAGGGGAATCCTGCTTGAACACCAACTTGGACAAAATCAGTAAAGATGGACAAGTTGCTAAGAATAATAAAATTGTTAATGAGTCGTCTGAGAATAATTATTGTGATGATGAAATTGTAAAGAGAGATACTACATAAATTGTAGAAAAATAGCTTTAGTTTAAGTACTCCATTTTAACATGTAATGTAAGGTATTATACAAATACAATTGTTTTAATTTTTAATAAATGTAAAAAAATTAATTAAATAACTACCTTAGAAAAATACATATCAATTTGAAATTGGTCTTAATATATTTGCATAAAAAACACGTTGAAAGATTATTCACACCACCTTAAAAGTTGAAATTTTTGCTTAGTAACCTATGTTATTATGTTATAGTGTAAAACTTAATCCATCCCCTTTTAGCGAACATCCCATTTAGGAGATAAGATATTATCGAAGGTCTTATGGTAAAACATAGACCCGAAACCGATTTACGTTTTCATTTCGATGCTCCCAGAAGCCTAAAGCACCATCCACTCAAAATATTATACATGTGTTTATATACACATATATAATATATCCATGTTATATACGTGTCCGTAAACATGATAACTCGAGTAATTTTGGTTCAATTTTAACGAAACCGGCATAATCGGTCCATGGAACAGGGTTTTATGTGGTAAAAGTTTGCAATCTTTGACCCTCAAAAGACAAAGTTTCCCAATTTTTCTCTACAGCATTTTAAAGAGCTTAAAGAAAACAAATAATTTAGTATATTAACGTGTTTTGTAAGTGGATTAGTTACGAATAAAATTCAAAAATTGTAAATTTAAAATTCCATGTTATTCTTAAGGAGAATAGTGTACAATTATTTTGTTTGTTTGTTTATAGATATGTCTTAATAAAACTTGTCAAATTTATTTGTTTAATACTAGGCTATTAATATTTTACTATAAACATACTTTATTAGCCTCCTTGTAGCAGCAAACCTAAGTAATCATTAAACTATTAGACCTCATTTCATTAAGCTATTAGATTTAATTGAAAATCGGGCAAATGAAAATTCGCTTTGTCTGCAGGTTTGCTGTGACGGGGGTATTTAATATTTTCTCTTACTCCTTGAGATCCTTCCCTCTTATATAGTTAAAACTTGCAGTTATTTTAAATATCCCCTTTTATATGGAGCATGGAGGTAACTAATTTTATCACTTTATGAATAAATGTTTAAATTTCGTAAAAAGTAATAATATTTCGAAACACCCTGTATGGAGTGGTATTTGTTTTATACTAGGCTATTAATATTTTACTATAAACACACTTTATTAGCCTCCTTGTAGCAGCAAACCTAAGTAATCATTAAACTATTAGACCTCATTTCATTAAACTATTAGATTTAATTGAAAATCGAGCAAATGAAAATTCGCTTTGTCTGCAGGTTTGCTGTGACGGGGGTATTTAATATTTTCTCTTACTCCTTGAGATCCTTCCCTTTTATATAGTAAAGAATTACAGTTATTTTCAATAATCCCCTTTTATATAGAGCATGGGGGTAACTAATTTTATCACTTTATGAATAAATGTTTAAATATCGTAAAATAATAATATTTCGAAAGACCCTGTATGGAGTGGTTTAATACACTTAAAACTAGTCCCAATCGATTTAAAATTACTAAAACCATCGAAAACCACACCTCACTCGACCTTAAACGTAAAAACAAAATTATTCAGGAACAAGGGCCCTTCGGAACAAAAAGGGCCTTAGGACGCCCAAAATTTTGGGGACTCATCGCATCTTCATTTCTCATATTATTAGTAACTCACAGGTGAAATTTCATGAATATACAAATTTTGTTGTTTATATGGAGTGTTTTTGTATTATTTTACCTGTACTAAATAAGCTATTACCGTAGGTCTCATGATGAGACCTGCAAATATAACCGATTTACTTTTTTAATAGTTATGACTCCAGATAAAAACACCATCAGATCAAATTCAAATGTACAGTATGAGACCGTTAGTACGTAAACTCGTTTTTTAATTAATCGTGTATAAATTTTTATGAAATTCGGGACAAACGTGCATCATTCATTTGAACGAGTTAGCGAACCAGCATGATCGGGGTATGGGAACTGGGTTTTAAAGGGTACAAGGGAGTTTACCCTATTTTTGACCTTGAAACCATACAATTTTTAATTTGATTTTTAAACTATTTTGTAGAGCTAAAAATTAATAATTTAATCTTGAAGTACCTTTGTACACATAATCTTTTGAGGCAATTTCCAAAAATCTGTAAAATTTAACATTCCCATGTCATTCTTAGGGAGAATAAATAAAGTGTTATAGTTTACTTGTCTATAGATATATGTTGATTAAATTTGCAATATATGGTTACTTTATAAGCAATTAACATTTAAATAAAAATCTACTTTATAACCTTCCCTGTAGCACAAAACCTAAGTAATCATTTTGACGTTATTTAAATAGGAAATTTACCTAAAAACATTCTGTGAAAATCAAACCAGGTAATTGGAAATCCGCATAGTCTGCAGGGTTTCTATGGCTGGGGCATTATAACGTCGTGCAATATCAAAAGAACCATAACAGTGTTACTATAATGCAAACTAGTATCCGAAATGTATTACGTAAACAGTGTATTTGGCCAAAATAGTGCTGGTGAGTGAGGCATGGGGAGCAGTGACGTTGACGTATGGAGCCGGGGTGGCAAATTGTGAAAAGAGTGTTACCTCGACCCGAGCCCGGGGGAAAGAAATTCACTCGGAATAACTAGGAAATTGATGACTTTTCAAACAAACCGAAAACGGACAGGACTGCGTGTTATTGGAATCTTTAGAAAGGGGATTGAGGGAGTGAAAATTAGCTCTTGTAAACTAATGTTTATGGTAAATGCTGTGCACTTTGTAAAGTAGTAATGATTTGATATCTTAGAACATAATATAGCTTTAAGAAAGCAATATGCGTATACGAAGCAATATTAGGTTTCAAAGACACCACATCAATTCGTAAATTGATGACGAGCTTGAAATGGTCACGTTTGGATAAATCAGGATACTATTTTATATCTTCAGTCCATTAGATCCTTGACCTCTACGTTAGTTAAAACATAAGGGATGCTTGACGCTGTCAATCTATGCATTGAGATTACAAGTTTGATTAAATGTAGATTCGTCTTGAACTATGCTTTATTTTAAACTTAATAGTGTGTCCGTCTTTGGCCTGATTTTTTTTAGTTCAATCTTTTTCATACTAAATGTATTTTGTCAACTTTATTCTTTGTCAGTATAATGTTGTTACATACTATATGTTTCCTGTGTTATGTGTGGTAAAAATACTGAATTTTCTCAATTGCATTAGTTTGAAAATATACTAGGAAAATAATTATGTTACGTCAAAATTGTGGTTTGACATATGTCTGTCTGTCTGTGCGCGTCTTATCTTATCACTATGACATTGCTCAATGACCTTTTTATAACTGGTAACCTTTCAACTCCTAGATTTAACATACATCTATGGAACAACAAACTAGCGTTGAAACATAACGGAATACAAAAATATTATAGCTTTTTAATTTCCTGTTATATTACATTTAATGAAGTAAAAGAAACGTTGTGTGAAATAGTAACGATTCGTTACTTTTCGCATACATCGGCACGAGTTACCTAACTAACTTGTGTGGCTAAGTGTTATATAATTCATAAATAGTTGGTTGCAATGATTAAAGGCATAATCAAGATCCCAAAAGCTACCACACCTATAGCGACATTTAGTATAGAATAGCAGATAGTATAGAAAAACTTAGTCTTTAAACCAGTTAGCAATCACTAATATTTAAACTAGTTATCATTTTATATAGAGATAGTGTCATATAGTACTCATCATAAAGAGACCTTTATCTAATAACTCTATGCTGATGTATGTTTACTCCTTTTTGAGACGATGTCACTGTGATCTGTAAATTAGCTTAGCTCACTCTCTTGTATTAAGTATAAAGAACGAGATGGACGTATTGTTATTAGACTTGACCTACAACATACTTCTTTTAATAGATAGTTTGTGCTAATTGATGAAATTTTACTTTAGTTTGGATTGTAATGAAAATTTTGAACGAAATTCTCACGCGTGACCTTAACCCATATTTCGTATTAACATTATTTACCGCAATTGAAAGGAAAAATAAGGCAATTTTGTTTCTCCCATGAATCATTAACTTCTATGTTAAAATATAATAACCGTTGATGGGTTATCCGTATAGCATGAGGACCGATACTTCTACGTATAACAATATGTAAAGCAAGCGAGCAGTGAAGAATCCACCATACCTCCATTCCATCCACCATTTCATGACACCATACCTCAGAAGCGAAATGTTCTCCTATTTCAAATCTAAACATATGCCAAATACATTTACTTTACACCAATACAATCGTACCATAATATACCAAATAAACACCCGTAACATCTAATCATTTATATTAGAAAAACAAGTTGGAAATCAATGTATGAGAAAGAATAGTGCAATGTGACATAAAATACACATCATGGAGAAAAAGATGTCATTTCAACTCTAGCTTCTTAAAAAAGGGCAACTCACATAGGTACGATTTTTCCTGTTCATTTAATCTTTTTAGACCCTAGTGATGATATATACCGTAATGCATGATTTTGGCGAAGTTTCTTAATTAATGTTGTTGATTCAATATGATTTCATGAGTAAATGATTATAACCTGTACCTGTACTATTTGTTGTACTAAACGTTAAACGTAAAATTTAAAAGTTTGTTATTATCAGTACAGACAATTTTAAAACTCCATGAAGGATAAGAATTAGAAAAAAAATTATTATTATTTTAACTATAAATTAAGTGAAATTTGATGATCTTAAAATTGGCAGTTACAAAATTAAAAATTTTGTTCGACACAATTAAGCAGACCATACGAAAACCTATCGTTTCATGGCCGATATTCCTTTCACCTTCTTTATCTAAGTATGACATCTTTTTTATGGAGCACTCATGTTAACACATATAGTTTGAGGGCTTAAGCCAAAATTTATAACCATCATTGGATTTGGATTTTATTTCATAACTAGTCGTGAATTGCAATCATGATATCTGCTTTAACTCAACTATCCCAACCTATATTCTTTACATTACTTACGTGTAGTTGCATCTTATACTTGCAAATTTTAATATGGGGTTTATAGCCAAAATAGAATATTACTTTTAACTTTTTCATTTTCTTCTTAAGTTTTTACATACTAAGATACCTTTTTTCAAGTACTTCTTCACTCTCTATTCAGTACATACGTAATGCAAAGAGAACTGGACCCCACCACATCGTCACGGAATGTTTGACACATTATTTGACAAAAGCTGTTATTGTTACTAACGATAAGTTTTTATCTGTTACTTTTGTAGTGCTTAAAATTTGAAGAAAATCTCTCGTCCACGTTTTGCCACACTTTTAAGTTCTGTAAATAAAATTGTAGGATCACATTATTTGCTTTTGGTAACCATAATCATCAAAATAACATACTCCCTTATAGATTTATTATTCTTAAGTAACAGCTGATAACAATTTTACTGTTACTTCAATCCTACTTATGTATATTGCGGTTTGTTGTTCACTAGTTGTCTTGATATTTGAATTATTTAAAAACGATTTCAACCAAAAAAAACTATTTAATCAAAATATGTTTTGTTCTCTGGTCAAGGAAAGCGCACACTCTACCTGTAAACGTTACCGATATGACACACTAATAAAAACAGGCTCAAGCATTACAAAATTATCAAAAGTCTACTTGCAATGATCAAACACAATTGTATAATTGACATGAACGTGAGGATAAAACCATTAAGATCAGAATAGCAGATGCCAAGGTTTCAAAAACACCCCATTTTGACCAAGAAGGGGGGGGGCAGTAGTTTTCGATTTGTCATCCACAACCATGTGACAGTTCCCACCCCCTCTCTACCACGACATCGCACAACCGCTAATACAATATCGCCAAAATGAGGAAAAATGAATCGGCGAACGATGCGATGCCACCGCACTCGGAGTTCGCCGACCGACAGGAGTCAGGAATTCATCAATTATCCAGGGGCAGACCCACGACCCGACATTTGGTCTGTCTTTGGTCCATTACCCAGTAAGGCTCTCCGTGATATTATGCAGTGTTGACTTAGAGGTCCAACAAAGTGCTTTTCAATTTTCATCTCTTGTTGTAAGATATAATATTAGAAAAAAATTGCCACAGCTTGAGGAAAAATTAAAGTATAAGTTAAGAAAGTAAAACATTATTATGAAGGAGTTCTTACCCATCAAAAAGTGATTTTGAATGATGGTAAGAGTACGATAATGCACTATTATCAGTATCAGTATGTAAACATTGAGGAGGTAAGAATTTGTGGTTGTAGGGCGTCACAATATATAGAGTTAGAAACCTTTGTTAGGTTATGGACATAATCATTTCGCCAAATCCGGAATACAAAAATATCAGTGTTTCTCACACAAGGACACATGTTTGAGAATCAGAAAACTTCCTTCGACAAGTTAAATTGTATTTTATAATTGTATTTTGTACGTGGTAGATATAGCTTTTACTGATAACCAGCCAAAATCGAGTGTTATACTTAAAAAAACTAACTACGTCTATCCTAATAAGCTCAGCAATCAAAGATCTACAGTAAATATGCAGGATTAAAATAACAAGTGATGGACTATTCATATTCTGAATATACTGGAAAATTTTATCAGGTTACTTATCATCGTATGTCCTCATCTTATCAGCAAACTGGTTTCACTAGCTTAAATATAGCAGCAGCAAGAAATCTTTTCAATTGTCAGGTAAAAATATAAGTAAGCTTCTAAGTAGGGTTTAATTTGTTTTATCGCTACTTAGCTTTAACGTCAGCACCAACGGTGAGAAATACTGTACAGTACTTGAGCTCCGAATCATCAGCAGATATCACAAATATTTGTTATGCCATTTCTTTTAACTCAATTTATAGTAAAAAATATGCCCGGCTGATTATATAGTTATTTTAGTTACATTTTATTCTTGTACCTGCAATGTATTACGTTGGTAGAATTTATATTACCATTTTAAAATCTTTGATATCCAATTCAGCTATTTGTGAAATTACGAAGATATTACTTACTTTTACTCGGGGCGTTGGCAGTTTTTAATTTTATTTGAGTTTTACATATATTTTGGTTTGTGTACTTCTTCCGCTCTATTTCGTTGTCATTGTAAGTTTTAATTTTTTGTGATATTTATCCCACACGACCATAAGATTTCGAGATAATCTAATTAATTTAACATTATATTGGACTAAAACATAATTATAACATAACATAATAGCATAATGTTTTGGCGCTGCATGGAGCGTGCATCTTCAGTTGGCGGCAGAACACATTTTCAAATCACAGGGCTACTGCAACACTCTATTCATTCACACACTATACAGGGTGATTGATATAAGTGTGCCAGCCGTTTTATTCGAAAACCATAAGAGATATCAAAAAAAGTTAAATGGTAAGTGCCTTGGACTTTTTATTTAAAAAATTTTAGTAATGTTGAAAAAATTATTTTAGCCGCCATTTTTCCAATATGGCCACCAACTTTGAGTTTTCTTATGGAACACCCTGTATTTTATGATGTATTCTGGTAGAAAATGTAATTTTAAGACAATTTTATTCTTGTGATTTTTTTCATAAACATAACCGTTTCAAAGATAATAATGGTTAAAGTTGTGAAATTTTGAATGGTTTTTGAATAAAACAGCTGGCATGCTTGCTTAAGCCTTTATCGAAACTCTTTCTCATGCAGAAATCTCAAAACTTTAACCATTATTATCTTTGAAACGGTTAGGTTTATGAAAAAAATCACAAGAATAAAATCGTCTTCAAATTACATTTTCTACCAGAATACATCATAAAATACAGGGTATTCCACAAGAAAAATCAAATTTGGTGGCCATATTGGAAAAATGGTGGCTAAAATAATATTTTTGACTTGACTACAATTTTTTAAATACAAAATCCAAGGCACTTACCATTTAACTTTTTTTGATATCTCTTATAGTTTTCGAATAAAACGGCTGGCACACTTATATCAATCACCCTGTATACTGTGAACTGTGATAAAATAAACAGAATCTCGCTATCTACTATTTTTTTGTCACAATAGTATCTAATGTCACGTGTTTTATAAATGTGTCTGGATTCATGCAGTACGACTTCTGGAACATCTCTGGATGTTTCAAGAGCTGATCATGTATTGGCTATTTTCAACATTTTGGCGCCAATAAGGGGGTACCCAATATTTTATCCACCCTTATAGGAGTGTATCAAACGATGACGACGTCGGCATTTTCCAATAAACTGAGAGTGAAAAAGCCTCACCTCTCTCATCTTCCTACTAGCACGTGCCACGACCATGCAGCGTGCATGCATCTCGCACAGTGCTACTGGCACCAAAAATGCTAGTCGTACCGAGCGAGATGCATATGTTTGTAACCCAACGATCTCATAAGACCAATGTGATTAGTTTGGTCTTCTGTGATGTTGGTGTAACCCATCAAACTGTATTTGTTATGTAATGTATTCTGAGAGCCAATGCATTAATGTAAATCAGACAAAATAATTAATTATTGATTAAATCTAGCTGTAAATATGTATGTAATGTGCACTGTATATCCGTCGTAAAAGTTTTATTTTGTGAAATAAATTCCAATTTGAATTATAATATTCCTCTAATACTTATAAACGTAAGATATAGCACCAATTATGACCAAAGGAATGTGTATCTAAACTTTTGCGTTCAAATGTAAACGATTTTTAAAAGTATTTCGGCATACAATTTCAATACGTTTTCTTAATTTTGGTCACATAATTCCCATAAGTTCCCATAATCTCCTCACGGAACCAAGCCTAGGCCAGATGACCTAAATGGTCGGTTCAATAGGCAACGATGTAAAGATCAACCATTTGAAAAAGTATATTATTATTTTATTTATTTCATATTTCATTGTGATTTGAAACAAAACAGCCTACTCGGACAAGATGATCTATTGTTACTACGATAAAAATTGGAACCAATAGTTTGTAGGTTTTAAAAAGGGTTGTTTAAAGCAACAGGTCTTAATCTTCAGGGCGAATAATCTGACCTCTATTGCCAGGAGAGATGCGGACTATCCGGGGTCGGTTAACAAAGAGTATAAAGTATGAGGACGCATTTACTTAACTGTTTCATAATAATTTCAAATTAAATTTACACATATAACACGCTAAACAGATTTTTCTGAACTAAACTCCTTCCTCAATGACAAATTCCAACCAATATGTTTAAATAGAGACTTTACTACAGACTATAGACTTTACTACGTTATTTTAATGAAGTTGTTAGTGGAATTAAGGAAATATGGCCGCATTGATTTCTATTTTATTAGTATCTCTGTGTCTTTGCGAGATTACTGATGCTTGTATGCTAGAGTGTGTAATATGTTTTTTATGTTTTCCTTTTGTTAAATTTTCATGTTTTTAATTTTTTCTAAAAAATGTAATTGAAATATTAAATATGTAGATGTTTAATTACATTAAGTATTCAAGTATTCTCATTGTATTCTTATTTCAATGTATTTATCCATGTCACGTTAATAATATTTTACTAATTTTCATATAAAAACAATATTTATATAACTATAAAAATATTAGTAAAGTAAATTAACTAAATAATGAATCTACATATTACATATTAAAATTCAATTTCCAACAGTATTCCACGTGATTCTCAGAAAATTATTGCGATTTCTCGAATTCAAACACCAAGTTTTCATAAACGCCTGTTTCTTACAATGCAGGTTCCCTAACTAATGTATCTTTGCCATTATTATTTCAATAGAGATTGCAGCCCCTGCATCTCCATTGTCTATTGTCTTAGCAGACCCAAGGACGAATGTCCGTCACACAACCCCCTGTGGCCCCCCACGTACCACGATGGGCTCATTCACCCCCTTTAGCCACCCACTGAAGGGTGTACGGGTGTAAGGGAGGACAGATGCACCCAGCGTCGGACGTCCACCCAACACTGGCCATTCTCTCTCGGCAATAAATTTTATTTTACTTTACTCTGAATCGCCAGGGTATATTAGTCACCTTTACTCCTTTATTCAATTCACAATAGGGCCGCACACCTATCGACCTTTTAATTGATGAAGTAACATTAATTGACGGTCGAACGAGAAATAAAAATCTTTCGTACAAATTTCAGACTAAAGAAAATTAAGACTATGTTTGTTTTTATTAGTTTTGTTACTAAAATCGTTAATAATTGATTTGTCTAAATAATTACACTAGAGGGGCTATTTAATTGCATTTGTGTTTTTAGGTATTTATATAGTTTTACTATGGTCTAGTTATCTGAAATATTAAAAACGTAGTATGGAGAGCTGAGTATTTTTCTAAAATTTTGACTTGGTTTAAAAACATTTAAGATATTTGATTATGTGTTCATGAAGTTGCTTAGTAAGTATTATTTTACTAGTTAACTATATATTATTATGTCGAAACAATTGTTACGATTTATAAAAAGTGAATGTTTGATTTGCAACATCCAAGTATGGAAACGAACCTAAAGAATGTGTATTTGCTATATAGCTATCTGATAACCATTGTTTGAATAAAGATCTAACATTTTGTTTGACGCTTTATTAAACGAGGCACTACTCGTTGACTTTGAATACTACTAGTGAACCTCATGTTTACGTGAACCAGAACTGTTCAAACTATTCGATTGAATTTGGATACAGCAAGAAGTCATCTCATTTATGTGAACTCGACACCATTCATTGGGGAAATTAAGAAATTCATGGTTATTTCTCAAAAGTATTGAATTAATATGCTTGCTCTGTCAATATTGCAAGTGGCCAATTTCATTTTACATCTAGACCTACTCAAAGATGAACTATAGATAAACCAGTAGTATTAGAAAACCCACAATGAGACTTAATTCTGTATTAATGTGGTAGCCAAACAAAGATCAAGTCTAAGAAAAAATGTCTTTAATGTGATATCTTAATATCAATGTAAACAATAAATATTTCCCTAGACTTATATGACAAAGTGGGCTTCCTTGCACTGGTTATAGCCCGCAAAGAAGCTAATTGCTGCATTTACTTTCTTTTGCCACAATATTATTTTTTGGCACGTAATACTTGTACGATTGAAAATAAGTTCGCAGCACTTAAAGATACAACGTCTACGATCTGCTGGTGCAACGTTTACCATTTCGTTCGGGGTTTGGATTTACTTATATATACTTATATATATATATATATATATTTATATATGTTTTACTTATATCTATGTTTTATAGTAACTGTGGACGAAATGTTATGTGTAACGCGAATGCAAAGTGCCTCTTCGTACGGTAAATACACAAATAACTATATCCTCTAACATTGTATGAGTGCATTTTTACCTCATTGACTTAGACACATTGAAGCTAATGAAATTTAATTAACTCAATAATTGTTTAACCTAACACTTTAATAAACGTAATTATTTAACTTAAAATGATGGAGGCAACTATACAATGTCATTTTTTAACTAACACGATACAATAAAATACAATATTTAAACACATTACTTTTCCATTTACTTTTACAACGCATTTTGAAGGAAAACTGAAGCTTTGGTACGCGACTACGTGTCGGTAAAGCTGATTTTATTGAATTCTAGTGTTTACTGAGCAGGATTTCATGATGTTTCATTCACATTTTATAAAGACTTCCATATTCTTTGGATATACATGGGTGTAAAGCAAAGCATAATTGCAAGTACATCATTACTAGGTTTTTTTGTTTTTACAAAGGGGGTTATGCATACCAAAGTTAACCTTTGTGTACTTTTGTGCACTAAATGAGAACACTGACACCCCAAACCCGATGATAAATACACATCACCACCAATAAACTTATTCTATGAAGGCGTAGGCGACATCAGATTCTGGTAAAGTTAAAGCACGCGAATATACCGAATAAATAATAAAATATTTCTTTTGTTCTTGTTGTAGACGTAACTCATTAATTTTGTCGAATGACCTTTAAAGTCTTCGCAACCCTCTCACCCCAGTCTTTGCTCACAATGACGCCGATGTTTTGGTTTCTCAAGGCCACCTTTTGCTTTCCGGACCCATTCAGACTGTTTGGAAATCGGCGAAACCTTGGGCTATTGTTTAAAGTTGAATTATGGCTTTGAAAACGAAAGTTCCCCGTTAGGTCTTTTATAACCCCTACAAGCCACACTGGTTGTCTGTTCTAGTGAAGACCAGCAATGCAGATAAAACCCCTGAGATGTCCATCTGGAGAGCTAAATAATCACTGTCAATACAGTATATGCAAAAGCACGAAATAAGTTGAACAATAGAGTCTAAAGTTAGAAAAATGTTCATATATTATATACAATTTTAATTTATCTATTATTTTATTTTATTTTATTTGAATTGAATTTCAAACTAAATATTGATTTTAAGCTATTACACTGGAATCTCCATTTACTACGTTGTACAGAACTGCATAAGTAGGTCTACAATATTGATTACTATATTTTCAAATTGTAAGGTAACAGAGGGGCGTAGCACCTGAAAACAACAACATTATAAATTCAAATAATATGTTTGCACAAGTGCTTCAATTACACTGAATGTTATGGTGAAGTATTAGTATTTTATGACTTGAAAAATATTGATTATTTATCCAACAAGAAAACTCAAAATAATGTAACCACGTTACAAGAAAACTTAAAAAATGTAACTACATAAACTTATAATGAGATCGAAGGAAGATTTGGATACAACCCAAAGATTGTATGTTAAATATTTGCTGTGTTGGTATGTCAGCAATTCTTAATACCAATACACCCCCATTCTATTACGGAAAAGCTCACCTCTTGGGTTCATATTTCAACCCTAATTTGTTTCAATATTTACAGAAAAGAAAACAAGTTACTTTTATTGAGTTACACAATTGTATACTGTTCCTTACGCATACTACATTCAGAATAATTAGTCTTAATTGAGCTGGGAATTATTTACCGTTAAATTGTATGTATACTAACATACATATTTACATTTCCAACATCTTGCCATGATCAATATATTTAAACCATAACCATTTAGATTTTCCATTAATCAGTAAAAGTCAACATCAAAGGGTACAACCCCTAGCAGCCCATTTATACCGCGCCAATAAAGCTAGATAGAACGAGGGGACGAAATGATACAATCCATTATCGAATTTTGTCGAACAAATATGGAAAATATGGCAAAAAACGGTGGATTCGCGCAAAAATGGGACAAAGGGTGACCATTTTTCACCGGACGGCACATGTGTGCTCGGGCGTTGATGTCTTTGTCGTCATTCGCACCGCCCAGAGTCACGGTTACCTAGCAAGGTGGCGAGGTGAGCGATCTTGGCTTTGTATGCGTGTGAAACCTGTCATGTATTCTAGAATGAAAACCGATCATTTTACCAAATCTTTATCACTGTAACAAGTCAAAGTTACATAGCTCAAAACCTGTCTCGCAATACCTCACAATAGTTATTTGTGCAACTAGTGAGCAAAGTGAGCAATTGCCTCACTCGAGAGAAATCCTTACTCACGAGCCGTTGCACATTATAACTTTGCACTCGAGTTGCACATTAAATTTTTCCTATAGTTACCATAAAACAATTAAATTGGTAAAGAAACGTAACATATTTTTAAACAGATGTGAACTTTTAATATGACATTTAATGTGATGACAAAATACAACAGTACAACAGCTGACCAGCTGATTTACAGCCAGTGCTGCCAACGTATTTCGCGCGCATACGACCTTGTCAGCATGTTACGCGCTCACTATTTCGTGCCTTCACGTTACAAATCTGGAGTGAGTCAAAGTAATTATAGTGAGACAATGTTAACATTGTCTCACTGGTGAGCGAATTGGCCACTTTGCTTGCTCAAATCAGTGAGAGAACATGTACATTGTTAGGTAACTGTAGGAAAAATATATTTTCAATATACAGTAACTCAAAGCATTATGTTCACGCTCCTAAATCACTGAATGTTTGTTCGAAAGTAGTTGGTTCATAGAATAAATGTATTTCCTACGGTTTAAGACACAGTTGTGTATAGTAAACGCGAATTTGAATTCTCCCAACAATTGTACCTGGATATTAAAAGAAAAGTATGTAAGCTGATTTAGGGTTAATGGATAAAGACTTTGATATCCGACAGGAACCCTATGTATTTCTTAAGTGAACAGTAGACTGAAAACGTAAAGTTAGAGTGAAATCGGTAGAGAAACGATACGTGATCTATTACACGCCCAGCTACATAAATTGCTACCTTATTTTGAAAGTTATATTTGGATAGACTATAAATTTGTTAATCACACGACAATTAATTGGGAGGTATTAAACCCACAGGTAACACTGTTGACAGTTAATTTTATATTAAAACGTGATTTTAACATTTGAGAAAAATAATTATCCTTACCAAATCATAACAATATTCTTTGTTGGATCTCAACAACGATTCAAAATTACAACATTTAAAATCTTGGTACAGCTTTGTTTTATGTACTTGTATAGTTAAACAGTTTAAGTTTACCTTGTCAAATTATATAATAACAACAAAATGGCTTATGATGAAGCAATTAATTGATATTGAAAAACTCCTGATCGTTAGCAAGAACCTATAAAAAACTACCATAAACTATTTGGACATACCAAACTTTAATTTTAAATTCAAATAGTTCCAATCAATGTGTTGTATCTTTTGTTTGCTTTCCTCAACACTACAATGATTTTCAAAAGACCTGGTTTTTAAATACCTGCAGATTTAAGCAAAGAGGTATAAAGAGTTGATTTGCGAAAGAAGATTTATGTAAGATTTTGGATTGTGGTTGGGAGCAAAAATGTGGCCCAGTGGCACCCCGGCCTGCCACACAATCGACAGCACTGTAATTAAGGATCGGATCATTTTTCAACTGTGTTTGCAGATGACGTAGCCAGTCAGCCACCGCAACCGAAAAAGATCATCAATCTAGTGTCTATGTCCCAGCACCCTGACCTACCCAACACGGCCACTACTGTATCTACAGTTCTGTGTTGTGTATGTCCCATCACCTTGACCTACCCAACACGGCCACTACTGTATCTACAGTTCTGTGTTGTGTATGTCCCATCACCTTGACCTACCCAACACAGCCACTATCTATAGTTCTGTGTTGTGTATGTCCCAGCAACCTGGCCTACCCAACACGGCGACTAGGTGTAGTTCTGTGTTGTAGATGTCCCAGCAACCTGACCTACCCAACACGGCCACTATCTATAGTTCTGTGTTGTGAATGTCCCAGCAACCTGACCTACCCAACACGGCGACTAGGTGTAGTTCTGTGTTGTAGATGTCCCAGCAACCTGACCTACCCAACACGGCCACTATCTATAGTTCTGTGTTGTGGATGTCCCAGCAACCTGACCTACCCAATACGGCGACTAGGTGTAGTTCTGTGTTGTGGATGTCCCAGCAACCTGACCTACCCAACACGGCCACTATCTATAGTTCTGTGTTGTGGATGTCCCAGCAACCTGACCTACCCAACACGGCGACTAGGTGTAGTTCTGTGTTGTGGATGTCCCAGCAACCTGGCCTACCCAACACGGCCACTATCTATAGTTCTGTGTTGTGGATGTCCCAGCAACCTGACCTACCCAATACGGCGACTAGGTGTAGTTCTGTGTTGTGGATGTCCCAGCAACCTGACCTACCCAACACGGCCACTATCTATAGTTCTGTGTTGCGTGGATGTCCCAGCACCCTTACCTACCAAACACGGCGACTAGGTGTAGTTCTGTGTTGTGAATGTCCCAGCAACATGACCTAACCAACACGGCCACTATCTATAGTTCTGTGTTCTGGATGTCCCAGCAACCTGACCTACCCAACACAGTCACTATCTATAGTTCTGTGTTGTGTTTGTCCCAGCACCCTTACCTACCCAACACGGCCACTAGCTGTAGTTCTGTGTTGTGTATGTCCTATCACCTTGACCTACCCAACATGGCCACTATCTATAGTTCTCTGTTGTGTATGTCCCAGCACCCTGACCTACCCAACACGGCCACTATCATACAGTACTATAGTGTTGTTTAAGTCTGACGAGGTAAAATCTAACTTTTCCTCCACGTATTGTCCAGCAATGTAGCCTAATTAGCTTATTTTATAGTTCATAATAGCGTTGGATACCTACTTTAATTTAATTTTATGGACTTGTTCTACGCTTAGTTTGAACAATGTGTGAAAAAAATACTTTAGATAGTTGAGTTTAGAAAGGGCGGTTATGTATAAAATAGTTAGTCAATTGAAATCGGGGATAGTTTGATTACCTCCCTAAACGTAGTGTAATCAAAAGTTCACAAACTAAAATTGAAATACAGAAAATAGTTGAAAATGTTGCCTTTATATGAGCGTATACAGTAGAAATATTTAGCTTTTTAACATATTACAATGTGATCCATTCAAACAGTTGGCAGATCGAAAGTACCGTTTTGAATTGTTGGTTCATTATAATAGCTGTTACGACGTGTGAATAAGAGTTTTAATCGATTTATCATAGCTTTAATGAATTCAAAACATTAAAATGAACATTGGTCGTATCCTAACTAGAACAGATGTTTAGCATCTAATCAGTCAGACCATTTATCATCAGCTACAGCAGTCGTAACCGACAAAAGAATATTAAATAGAAATAAATCCATTACAGTAGTATAAATGCGAGGCGAGGGGCGAGGCGCGAGTTGGCCTACGGGGTGATTTCGAGCTGATCACTAGAGGTGGGGGACATGCTTCCCTCGGGTCTCTAGCCCGAAACCTATTTCGACTCCCTTTTCCAATTTTCAGGATAGATCAGTAATTAATAATCCTAAGCCCCACGCCAGTTCAATATGATACAGGAATAATGGCTTCAATACGATTTTCCAGTTTAACTGATTCCTTAACTTATGAAATTTTCATTCAATAATGAGGTTAGAACCAGGAGAAATTTAATTACCTGCTGCTACAGTTAACATTACTGAGATTAATTTTTTTTTGTATAACTTGATGTTGATGCCTCGTATGATATTATATGTCTTTTAAGACATCTTAAAATTCCAGGAATTCTTTGTATGGGTTGAATATCTTAACAGCGATCAACTATGAAGCTTTGCAACCCTATACACAAAATTTCATTTAAATATTGTTTTACTGTAATTAATTATTTAAGTGATTCTTCCGATTAATTCAAGGTGAACATATATAGTATAATACTATAAACCTATGTGTTTAAATTATATAGGTAATTTCAATGTTTATAGCAAACAACTTTACTTCACTTCGAGTTCTTCAAATAGTATTTTCCGTCCCTTAATATCCATGTATTTTAGATACTCAATAGATAGTAGTTTAATGATATAATAAAAGTTTCTATCAATTGAACACAAGTACTCTGCTTGTTTCCAGAGTAAATTACACGGTAATTTCCTACCCCAAACGGGGTGGTGTAATTGTAACGCAATTTAACCCTATTAAAACTCGGTCGAGGTAATGGTTCGAGGGGAGGGGGCAAGGTCGATGACGTTATCATAGTAGTAAACCTATACACAAACATATTTCGTCTCGGAAGATTTCAACATAAAGGGTATCACCGAGTTCAAACAGGGGCCCCAGAGCGTGGAGCGTGGAACGTGCGGTGAGGGGTGGCAGATGCAGAACCCCCGTCTGTGCCGCTGTCCCACCCCCTCGCGTCGCCCGCTCGCCATAAACCACCAAAAACCGGCGACACAATACGCGCGAGGACTATAGTTGCAGTGTTTGTCAAAACGGTCAATGGGTCCCGTCCCCACCCCTCGGCGCGGGGTGCAATGACATACTTTCCGAGGGTGGTGGAGGGGATTTCGACATTTTCCTGATACGCACAAATCATTTTCGCCGTGAATCTCGGCCAGAAGGCCAACGTGCAAGAGCGCTCGTCTTATCAGTTCGATAATATGATTTATTGTTGTCTTATCGCCATCGTCCGGTGATTGTTATCGGTTTGTGCCCAGTATAGTCGCTCGCAAGCCGCGTAGTGAGTCGCTAGTTCGAGTGCGTGTTATGTCCTATTCCCGTTATCGTATTTACTGACATTCGGTTAGCTCGGAAGTTTATATTTCAATAGAATGAGTGCGCAGTCTGCTTACTTCAACAACCAGGCGTTCAGGTGTCCTGAGAGTATGGAACAGTTCAACACCCCCTACTGGAACGACCATTACAATCATATCTACAATCAGTACCAGAACTTCTACCAGTCACCGCACGGTATGTTCGATCCCAGAGACGACTCAGAGAGAGAAGAGGAGTTCGTTTGCAAGAGGATGACGGATTACGAGAAAATGAACATCAAGGTTGAAAGTGAGGACTCTACTAGTTGCGACGACCACAGAACGGGAGAAGCCTTTTATCCGAACGGACACCACAAGTTCTACAACGAGATGCACCCGACCCACGCTCACGGATACGACAACTCACCGCATATGTCGAACGACCACACTTACCTCAACCAAATGAAAATTGAACTGGACAGGTCACGGCTGCCACCTTTTCAACACCCTCACTTTCAAAAGTTCGCAGAAGACAAGAACCAACCTAGTCCTCCGAAGTTCGCGTTTCAAGAAGAGTGTCTAGAGTATCCCAGAATTTCGGAGGGCTCGCCGAGTCTAAGTCACTTCACACCGGAAGATACGACGGCCTCCAAATTTGTCGATACGCTCGTCCGGCCGGGATTCGCGCATCAGCTGCGCAACTTGTACCCCATAGAATCCAACAACAATGGGAGCTCCGTCAAGACACCTGCTGAGCCTGTGAAGAATGCCTTGCCAGAGGACAATCGAATCTTCCCCTGGATGAAGACGTCCTTTCATAAAGGTATTTGTTCTTTCACTTGTAACATTGTCATCTGGGTGTAGTAATCACGATCTTCAATGGTTGCTGCATTGAGTGAATGGGAGGGAATTGACTGCAACTTGTGGATAAGGATTGACAAAAGGTTTCAACTTGCAAACATTTCTTACAAAACATTTTAACCTTTGCACTCTTCAAACTCGCAAAATTACTTGAATATTTAACATAAAAATATTGTAGTTTTTTCTACCTAAAGTTGTTAAGATAATATATGTTTTTGAACATTCTGCAATACATTTCGATTGAATTATACTTCAAATAGGTCTTATTGTTAATGGTGTTAATGTAACAATGAATGCGGACAGTCAAATTACAAGACTGCATTCATTCAATACTTTACACAGAGTAATCATATTTTCAGTCATTTGCTATAGTAAATGTACCACCGTATAGTGTCACGATTTCCGATTATTCCCAACGTCACTTAAAGTAGATCTGTAATTATTATAAGTTGTCTAAAAGTTTTCAGCATTTATTTCTGTAAGTGTAAAAATGTAGCAAGCTGATCAAAAGAGGGTGAGCTCCAGGTCTACAGATAAAATACAGTACTCGTCGAACACGACTGTTGATAAATTGTACTGTAGTATATGTTGATTAGTTGCAATACACTTCGACAAAAACATTATATGCACCATTTAATTGTATGTATGACAGGTTTGTCAATAACCTATTATAAGGGGATTCCAATTTCTGATTTGGACTAAAAAACTTGTATTTAGCAGATGTCAGTATCTGGAATGCACTTTTTATAAAAGTATTAAAATAATAGAGCTCATAAAAAAATAATTATAATTGTGTTTTTCAATCTCTCTTTTCGGCAATCGGTTCAAAAAGGGGACTTTATAATAGACCATCGATAATAAATGAAGGGAAATACAATATTATATTTTGTATCACTAATAACATCATTAGCCTATACTGACACCAATATAATTCGGAGTTAATGGTTTGTTTACACATAATTAGGGATCAATAAATCTGACATTCGACTATAACAATAATCGTTCATTTATTTCTAATAGAATTAACTGTTATTGCATCGATTTATGGCGTGTGTTGAGTGGGCTGCAAACTGTGGTGATTATGTAGTTTTGAAACCTAAGTAGTCTTTAGTAGTTTTGTTGGTAATATTATATTACTTATGAACGTTTTGGACTAACAATCTGAATTTAGGTGCATATTATTTTAGTTTTTTACAATTATTATTACAAGCTTTGCTCGGTCCATTATATAAGTTGACAAAATTAAGTCGAATCACCGTCTCAACTTTGAAAAAAAACTTGAAAACTCCCACAAAAATATTTTTTCTTAAGGCTACGTACACATGACAGCGTCACAACGCGCGTTTGAGCAATTGTCTGATGGCACGTTCCGGCATGGCATTGCCATAAAAGTCGAAAAGGAAGTTTTGTTTGGGATTTGTACCATACATATAACGAACGAAAACAAAATAAAAAACCCCCGTTGTAGTTCAATTTAATATTTAAATTATAAAATATTAAATTAATAAAGTTTTTGGCCTTTGTGGACATAAAAATGAAAAAAGTAAAGGGGTCCCGGGTAACGATGCCGGGATAATTCCTTAAGAACACTTGGGACATCCAATTTTACAAGAAAGTTTAGCTCGTATGTTTTTTTTTTACTTTGTCTAATCGAGGATATATGAACGTAAGTTTTTTAATTACTGAGGCTTGCTAATTGCTTTATTTTAACGAAAGTTAAAGTCTGTCCAGCTCCTTGTGAAAGCATTGTTAGGGATTGGAAGGTATTGTTTAGAAGTACACTGTAAACATACATAAAACCTACTCCCCTCTACTCCAAAACGCGAGTTGCAACGCTCACATGTGTACGGTTAGATCCCTCGTAACTCGAGAGCGCGCTGCTAGCGCGCGTTGCACGATGAACATCTCGCGTTGGCCGAAGCTTGTAACTTATCTTCATGTCAACACGAGCCCTCACATTTTCTATAACAGCATATTCAATAACTTCGTTAATTTGGACATAGCATTTAACAAATTTAATTTACACCAAGTATGTGTTATTATATTATATATTAAGTACTATTTGAAGTGAATAATTCTTCGTCTTGGTCTGGCACGAGTGTATTTTTGTAATTGAAGGGTTCTGTAGCAAGAGGTAAAAGTAATACAAATATATGCAATAACTGATTAATTGTCAGGGCGAAATTCGCGGTCATGATCTGGAGTGAAATCTTAAACGTCTTCATCGTACGTTCAAAATTATTGCTCAGTTATTTTACTACTGTGTTCTAATTCGAACTCTTCCTTGGGATGAATGACGAAAATAATACTTCGAACTGATTAAATAACCGGTTGAGATATGCGGTAATGGCAAGTTGAATCACAAAATTACATCATTAAATATGTAATTATAAACTTTAAAAGCGAGCTATGAATAATCGTAATAATCGTAAAGCACGTTTTCACCATGTAACCTAACAGAGCATTTTATTAGGAGGGACTTAACGTCTTTATCGACCGCCCAAAACGTATAGATCAGTTATTCAAATGTGTTCTGTT
>NW_026542600.1:58595796-58653921 GCF_028750875.1 Macrosteles quadrilineatus
AAATTGTTTGAGACTCAGAGTTGTTTTAGTTAAACGACAAGACAAGGGGCTGAAATTAATTGCGACGACATAAACATGTTTGCCTGCAATTATTTCTGTTTATGTCATGATTCACTTAACCGAATTATGACTCGTCGCTCTTAAAACTTGTAATGACTAAGTGACTAATGGCTTACACACTTTCCAGTTTCGTGTATATCACTATCAGGATTAATTATGATAACGTCGGTTTAAGTAGTTATAGTCATGAAGTTTTTTTCTATTTTCGTTTTGTGTTTGTGTAATTGTGTTTTTGACGAGTTGTTAAGGTTTGAAAATGTCGCAACAAAACATGTTTTCCTACAGTTGTTACCTAACAATGTACAAGTTCTCTCTTGATTTGAGAAAGCAAAGTGGCCAATTCGCTCATCAGTGAGACAATGTTAACGTTGTCTCACTCTAATTACTTTGTCTCACTCCAGATTGGCAACGTGAAGGCACGAAATAGTGAGCGCGTAACATGCAGACAAGGTCGTATGCGCGTGAAATACGTTGGCAGCACTGGCTGTAAATCAGCTTGTCAGCTGTTGTACTGTTGTATCATTAAATGACATATTAAAAGTTCACTTCTGTGTAAAAATATGTCACGTTTCTTTACCAATTTATTTGTTTTATAAGTTAAAAACACACTCACTGTACCACTGTACTGTGTTTACTGTACTTACTGTACTGTTACTGTAGGAAAAATATAATGTTCAACTCGAGTGCAAAGTGCAATTGCCTCACTCGAGAAACCATTCCTCATTCGCCCACGGCTTGAGAGTAAGTATTTCTCTCGAGTGAGTCAATTGCTCCCTTTGCTCACTAGTTGCACAAATAACTATTAAGTTACTGAGCAAACTTAATCGTTAAAAATGTTTGAACTAACATATAAATAAAGTAATATGTTCTACTTTAATGGCCACCATTTTTTTTTAAGTAAAGCAAATGATTTGTAATGTTCGAAAATGTGTTTATTTTGGCTATTCCTTTAAATCATATGTAAAAGTTCCAATGTATCATATGGTTTGTATTTGTTTAGATTTGAACCCGAGAAATCAAACTTTTATTTTTTGTATTAAAAAATGTTTAAAAGAATAGCGAGTGTTATATTTAATGGGGGAAACTTTATTTGGTATTAATATTTTCAACCGCTCACGTATGGTGACGGCGTTTATTTGTAAGTTCTCGCAGGAATCATCAGGGTTTCATCCATGTATTGGGAAAACCGATGCTTCTAGGTATCAAACGCTGCAAAGCAAATTAAAATATATAAAAAAATCACGATCTACTACGATAACCTATACCTCAGAAGCGGACTTTGTTCTCCTTTTGCAATTGTATTTAGTTATTTTTGGTTCTGCCACCTGGCTTTAATACTACTAATACGTTCCAACTTTCAAGGTTACCTTATTTATTATAATTATTTTAAAAACAACAAGGTTATCAAACCTAATAATAAGATGGGCAACCTCACGGCGTATATCTTTATCATTTGAAACTTACTTTATGGCTTCGCCCCCGTGGATTGCTAGGTTTGCTGCAGATCTAATTATTTTCACTCAACTGCTGAAACAAATTCATTGGTTTACGTAATCTTAATTACATTTTAACCATTTGATGTTGCTGTTGATATTTCATTCAAGGCTCTATTTAGCCACTTGTAGTTGATAACATGAAACATGTAGTAGTATTGTCAATCTTCGCTTTTCTAAAGCTAGAGTTGCAATGCTATACATTTAAGGATGGAGTGTTCCCTCGTCCCCCTACTAGAGGAATGTGTTTTCCTGGTTTTAGGAAAAAGACAGTGTTATTATAGTTATCTCATAACTAACTTATTCTAAAGAATTTAGAAAGTGACTCTTACATGTTGATCTCAGATAACTCTCAAATTTTAAATTACACTCAGAATTAAGACAATTCCATTCTTGAAAACTACCTTAAATATAAGTTGTAGAGAAAAGAAATAGGGTGCAGTATCTATGATAAAAATTGTTTTGAATTAATCATGTACTTTAACTGCCTGTCACGGATATTATTTAGCATCATTCCCGTAATAATTGCTGATTTCTAATGACACTTGGTAACTCAACCGTTTTCAACTTTAGCCCAACCAATCCCATGGTTTTTGGAATAGGCCCTACCATATTGCCTTGTTACGTCAACAACGTTACCCAACCTTATTTTAGAGAGGACTAAAATAATCCACATATCTGTATCGTGTGAGATTTTTGCCGATTTGGTTTGTCCAGTTAAAAATTTTAAAATGTGTATCGATGTTTTATTATTATATATAATTCTATATCTAATATATTCCTTCTCATATTCTTTAAGATCAACATTATTGAGTACCCTCCACTGGAGCTCTTATACTTTAACTCTTATGTATTTCGTCATACGCAAACTCCTCTAATCATTTTAACATCTTGCATTCTGAAAAAGACCATATTGGTGAGTGCCGACATCTACATCGCATTAATAAACTCTCCCAGGGATTCGCCCCATGGAGTCTCAAAGTTTCAATATAACCCTAAAAGCAGTATTTGACACATAAACAAAGGCTTAAGATCAGATGTTGATTTAAAAACAGCACATCCGGAAACAGTTGATATTGTATTTATATTATTGTAGCTGGCAACAACTTGTTATTTTAATGCGTGAGTAATTCTTGCTTCAGTTTAAACGTGATTACTATTTATCATCTACAAAGCAAGGTAATTGTTACAGGTATTTGTAGCAGTCCTCTATTATTTTAATCTTGTAAACTAAACATTTTTAATGCTGTAGAAAAATGTTTAGGCTATCCGCTGTGCGATTTATAATATAAAAATACGATACAGTTTAAGAACACTGCCCAAGATTTACTTGGTAAAATATTACAGTATTTGTGATTTTCTTTAACGAAATATATCAGTTCTGGATTAGATGAATTGATATTATATGTAGAAAATGTGTTGAATAAAATTAATCACTTTAGATTGCAATTAAATAAAACTAATTTTTTACTGCGAACAACGTATATTTCATTAAGTAATATTTCATATGGTAGTTTGGAATTCTCTAAGGTTACTTGTGAGAGAATCAGTTAATTGTTTTATGGTAGCTAAATAACTTCTTAAACACCATAAAACGTGTCAATAATTTATCGGAGAGTAAATAAAAATACGTCTCATAACACTTGAAACATATATTTACACTTAAAATGTTTTAACAAGACGGTAAATATATACCAGATGGTAATGGTAAGAGATTTCGATTGCAGTGTCCATTTTAGTTTAATGCAGGTTTTTGAAAAGAATTATAATGATATCACTATGTTTTGACTTCCCTTCACTGGTGAACAAAATGTATCTATTTAATTTGCCCCAATAATAATCATCTTTACACAAATATTCTCTCCTTATTAAATTGTAGGTATAAAATACCATAAAGCCTGATTGTGAGGGCCAATGACAAAATAATGCCTCCGCTCAATTTTGTAGACGTCTCTACGAAAACTACCAAGTAAAAATAACTTGCTCTCTAGTGAAATGTGTATACTTATTATTATATTAAGAGCCATGTTGACTGTTCACTAGATAGGACTTTATTGTTGTAAATGTGAAACTCGTAATCTGTAATTGAAATGTTCACCAATTGGATAAAATATTAAGGTTTCTTTAAATACATTCCTCACCTCAAAGTGCATAATATTATCAACGCTTAAGTTTTACTGGCTGATAAGTGTGGAAATGTTCTTCAGAGTCATATTAAGACACGCAAGACAGATATTGAACCTTAGACCGTAGAAGTTCGTTTAGAATTTTACTGTTATCTGAATCCTAACCAATTCATCGATTCAATTGCAAGGTTATTTGATGTATACTATTTGATACATCAAGATAAGATGTGGATTAAGATAGTAAAGTCCTCCCTTACTATCTTACTACCTTTAACCTACTGCACCTAGTTAATTGCATTGAGAAAAACATACTCTGTTGTTACTTTTTAGGTTGGATTAAAAAATTACGGTTTTAAGTTTAATTGATAATAGTTTACCAATATTTGTATAATAATGTCACACAGTATTATACAATCACTTAAACCTTTTACTGATTGATTCAAATCTGTTTAATGGGATCAGGCCAAAATATTAAATATTTTTTAATCAAAGAGCTCATTGTGATGCGTTTGACGATAAAGTTTTCTAATGTCAAATAACAAGCCTTTATTTCACAAGTAGGCCCTGCAGAGCTAGGGGAGACTAGGATGACATCTACCGGTAGTGGGTGTAACATGGCCGATGGTTTTGCGACACCCTCGTTCTGCCATCTATCGACGACTCCCTCAACTACTACCAATGTCGCCCCTCACCCACAACACACAATCAATACTTACATCAGCACCAGCTGATCTTGCTCTGCTGTGTTCAACAGGTACTTTATGGGGTTGCGCTTACATACACACACCACGACTTAACTCTCCAATTTGATAGAGTCTATATCATTGTTTCATCGTGTCCATGCAATAATTATATGCCCAAAAATACAAAAATACTAAGATCAATAGAATTTAATTGTTTCTTATAGTATATCGCATGTTATACTTTCATTATGGATGTTAATTGTGGAAGATCTAAATCCCGTTTGTTAACTCGTGAACGATACCCGAAGATATCAGATATAAGAATATAGCTTGGAACTTGCAATACTAAACACTCATATAAGGTGATTGAAGAAATATAAAATATAATATAAGTTTGTGTTAGTGGTTGTCAGTAAAATGAGGCAGAAAAGTATAACTATCAGGTTAACATTTAAAAGTAGGTAAAAGTGAAATTTACTTTCTTTGTTTTACAAAGCATACAACGGATTAAAACATTCACTAGTCACATATGCTCTTACATGTGGTCTAATCTCATAGGGAATACTGATTTTAAATAACATGTATACTTTTTTGTGCTTATCTTAACATACTAGTTCATAAAAATAATGATAACTCTTTCATAACTAATACAACTAAACTTGAATCCTATAGTGCAGATATTTTGGTAATTAAGATGGTAGGATACACACAGTTTCTAGTATATCCGTGGTCTGCATAAATTACGGTGTTTATAAATAAAACGACTGAGTTACATTGTGTACCAATCTGCTACACTAAGTAGGGTGGAGACTGTGGAGCTTTGGTTGTATGGTTGCGACTGAGACGACAACGACATCGTTCTACAATTAACGATTGGCGCAAGAAATCACTCATTGTCGAACGCATTGTCTCAGCACCTTTGTACACTTGATTAATGGACTTCATCGACAGTTAATCCTTTTTGGATTTCTGTGGTTACATCGTGAAAGAGGTTTTACTTTTCAAAGAAAACATTTAAAAATGTATACAGTATTTGGGAACGTGCTACTGGGTGAGTTTTGATTAACTTTACTAACTAGTTTACTTGATTAATGCTCATAAACAAGATCACTTGATATTATACTAAAACATCTTTAGTACTATGATGTATGTTTCGTACATAATTGGCGACGTCAATCCAATTAGGTCCAAGTCCAAGTTCATATGATTGTGGCGACTAGCGCCACGTCTGGGGGAAGTGGGAAGTAGCTATTACCGTAGGTGGCACGGTAAGACCTAGGCCCGGGACCGATTTACTTCTTAATTTTGATGTCCCCAGAGGCCAAAAACACCATTCGTTCAAATTGTTATATATATGTATATACAAAAATATAAAATAATAGTGGTTTATTTACCTTTACTTTCGTCCCAGGTCAATAATAGTTGTAGTATCTACAACATCTACATGGTTTTGATGCTAGTTGCGACGAATATACATATCATTTTTGCTTGAGTTATGGTACTAATGGACACAAACTTTTACTTATAATAGTACGATAGGACACATTTTATTTTATATTTTTTGTTTCTTTTTCGATGTTTCATAACGTGACTAATCTGTTTTAGTTTGCTTGTTTATGGACATATTTTGATCAAATTTTGAAAATGTATTTATTACATAATATACCATTAACAATTAAATATAAACACGGTTTATTATCTTCCCCTGTAGCAGAAAACATATGTAATCTAATATTATTTAAATAGAAAAAATTAATATGACATTATTAGGAGATATTATAGTGAAAATCAAATCAGGCAAATGGAAATTCGCTTAGTCTGCAGGTTTGCTGCGGCCGGTGGTGGTATTTTGTTACTTATATTGTCTTTGCAACTACTGTAATGGCTTACCGTAAAATGAACTGGAGAACCACAATAAAATTGTATCGTTTCGATGGTGCCAGAGAGTTAAGTATGTTTTATTTTGTTTTTAAAAACTTAAATTACCCAGAATATATGAATCATATTAAAATTATGTTCTATATTATTAATAATGTTGTGATCAATATTGTGTAGTCAATCTTAATAGCAAGGTCAAAATATGTTCATGTTACTCATCATATTTTGTAAACAACAGAATTTGTTCACGATTACATATAAAGTTGTAATTTAGTAATATAAGGTAAACAGTGATATCATTTTTGAACTAAAAAATACTAAATTTCTACAAATGTTTATTAGCAACACCATACATGACATGATTTTTTTCTTATTCTATCTGTGGTTAAGTTGTATACAGGAATGAAAATCTCATTAATTTTTTTGGAAAACAGTATCAGCATTTTAAATCAAAATGTCGATACTCCAGATTTTACTGAACCAAACGGAACATTTTAATGACCTCTTTTTACGAGTTTCACTGCGTTCAGGAATGGTTAAGAGAATTTTTAGTTCCTTAAGATTTAATAATAATAATAAAACACACAAAATTCAAATCGGCACATTGTGGTTATAATTGTTTTCTCTCAATGTGCCACCTTCACATCCTAGGACGCAGAGGTAATAGTAAGAATAATATTCTAAAGATTTTTTCGCGTTTTAATTGGTTGTTCTTGGTTCTTGTTACATTTGTATTTTAACTGTAAGTGTTATTTCATCATAGAAAAACCTTGTGAGCCTCGCTCAAGGCGATAAACAATATTGTTCACTTGTTTAAGGAATTTAACAATTGTCCTGAACTATAAATGTATAATATAAATGAGTTGTGCTGTCGAGGCTAAGTGAAAGTAGAATAGAATCGGTTCCCATAACGAAAGCTTCTTCATATACACACATACTTAGTGTATTAGGAATCGTTTTGTAGATTACTGTCTTATTTGAATTGTTTAGTAATGAAACTTAGTGGATGTTTAAGCTAATAAAACTATAAGTGTGCTAACATATAAAACATTAGTCGTGTGGTTCAACATTTAAAATACACCGCTATTCGTAACTCCCGGAATATCTCATGTGAATGGTTTTCCTTTGCAATTCGAAAAATCAATCAGTTATTTTTATCATTATTTTTGTAAAACTAATTATTTGTTTACATTATAAATTTATTATGAAAAAGAAAACTTTTTAAACCTATTCAAACGCAATATACACTTACAAACATTTCGTCAAAATCATGTAAAATATGTCAAGCTTATTAGAAATTATTAATTGAATGTGGGATTTAAAACCTAATGTTAATTAATTTTATTACAGTAAACATACAAATGTTTATGTATTAATAACTGTGATATGTCCTTATTTCATTGTTGAAATAGTATGCATACTACTCCTGTTATCTATTTTGGAGTGAAAAATGATAATTCCACTACTATATTTAATAACAATATTTAATAGTCATCCTGGTGTATGTTCTGATACGTAAAAATGATCGATATAGCTTATATACTTAACTATATGTTAACTACTTAATTATGCGCTATGTCCAGCTCACAATCATTTTAAACATGGTGATTACAAAGTATGTTTTTTAGTCAAGCAAAACTTGTTTTTTGTAATTTTTACTACTTCCCGTTACATTTATGAAATAAATATTATATTGAAAGCTCTACAAAATCATGTGCCTATAAATATGATTAAACACATCCAATAAGCTACCTCATTCTCCTAGGTAGTCTCACGTAGGGGATGAAGCAGCCAGCGCTTCCCCTCGGCAATACATGGAACTAGAACAACCCTCGCCAATTCGCAGATAGTTGTATTTGCAACAATGTTATTGAATACAAAGCTATACAATAAAGGTTTACTTTTATACAATTTGCGCTTTTCTATGTTTACGGACTATGTACGATAAGAGGCGGAGGCCATATTTAAACCGTAGTTGTTTTTATCGCTTTAACAATAGCTGTTTCGATTTACTTATAAACTTAGCAAAAATAACATAAATGAATACTAAAATGTAAAAAAAAGTTGAACTTCATCTCACAAACGTTAAATTGGGTTAGATAAGCCACTTTTTTCGGCATAGAAATTAATTAAAAAGACATCTTAAATTTCGTATCGAGATAAGGATAAAATATTACATTTATTATATGTATTCTAATTTCATTTTGGAGTAGTTATTACTAAAAGTATAAATAAGCATAAAGAAGATAACCATTCAATATATCTGTATTTATTTTTAGGATTTAATTAATCATATATTAAATATATGGGTTGGATATTATTTCATGTCTACTTATGTCAAATTAATTAATTTTCATTCTTGCCTAGACTTTTTGAGGGTAAAATGATATTAGGAATAATACATGTTAGGGAGTTTACTTAAGTATAATATAACCAAAAAATACAATATACATAAATAAAAAGTACTGTATTACATTTAGTAACTGTCGTCAAAATGCACATGGGGCACAGCCGAAAGCTAAACGACTAACAGTTTTTTATATTATTTTGAACTCCTGAAGTGTTGTGATATTGTTATAACATTAATAAACGGATCAAAAATTTGTAATAGAGCCTTAATTGGTCTGTTAAACGGGCATTAAGAAACGTTTTCATTAAACGTATTGGTCACAAGTATGTTTTGATATAATTACCATTTGTGTATGTAATAAGTATTATCTGTAATCACTCAAAGATGAAATTTCGGAGTATATTTCCAATCACACTACATATATTTAAAGAGTCAAGCCATTAGTAAAAGTGTGTAGGCCAATGCAAAATACAGTAGAAAATATAACTTTGTTAACAAAAAGTAATTTAAAAAGTTTATTAGAAGATATACATGTAAATATTTAGACACTAAAAACCACACTAAAAATAAATTTAGTCAGTTAACGAATACAATAAATTGTTCATCTAGCTTTATACTTGCAAACACTGCTTCACAACGGGGTTATGTTTACAGTTAGTCACTAACATTTCCTCAATGCTATTTTCTGATAATTGTAATTGTAAATAATAAAGTAGTTTTAGGCGAGTATTTATATTTACTTGCCATTGACACCACACCAAAAGTGCCAAAGATACTTATCATATAGCAACTTGAAATGTCTATTAGGCAGAGCTGTATGACGATTTCACGATGTGAGTAGGCCTAAATAGGCCTATTATCAAGGTGGGCAATCAGGTAAAGGTACGTGGTGTGAGTCACAATTAATCAATCATACCATAGATAAAAGGAGTTTCTTTTAATCTATGATCATACTTCCATAGGTATATTCACAAACGTTTACATGTTAGCGAATTACTCATACCGGAAATAAACTATTAAAGTAGGTATCATGGTAAGACGTAGCCCCGGACTGATTTATTTGTTCGTTTTGAGGTCCCTAGAGGCCAAAACACTATCGCATTCAATTCGCAAATTCATATAACTATATGTCCGTTAGCATGACAACTCCGGCAAAAATAATCTTATTTTGATTAAATTTGGTACAAAAGTGTAAACTTACGTTTATTCGAACAAATTCCGAACCAGCATTATCGGACTATGGGAACAATAGTGTTATTGAAAATGGGGGGAAAATTAGGGTCAATGGGGGTGAAAATGGGTTACAATTTATGACCTTAAAAAAATATAAAATTAAATTTGATTTCAAATAAATTTTGTAGGGCTTAAAAATAATTTTGTGAATGCATCTGACAAAAATCTTAAGGAAATTTTTGAGTGAAGATCCAATCAGGCAAATGAAAATTCACTTATTTTGCAGGTTTGCTTTGGCAGGAATATTATTTCAGTTAGTTTTAAAAGAATATTCCAAATTACGTAGAACGCTTAATCTTTCCCACGGCACAATCGGTCTTGGAAATCCGAGTAATTTCTAAGACTGATAAGACAAATCCTTATCAACAAGAGTGAGCGAGGAATGAAGGAATCGGAATAATTGAAACGGTTGTAAAGACAACATCTGCGGTCCTAATCGCGCTCATTCCGCGCTCATAGCTCGAGAAATTACCGACGTTCCGCGATGAAGGATCTCAAACGTTGGCGATTAATTGACGTCATTTTGGCTCGGCGTGTTCGGTTATGGATGGTCCCATACGGCGTCCCTTAAACAAATTGGAAATTTAAAACAGCTTAATTAACATAAGCGTAAACATTGGTAATTCGTCAAGGCGAGTGTCTTCAGGACCGGGACGAGAAAGATCGGTGCCACCTTCCCATCAGGTGGGTATTGGGTGCAATTAGTCTGGGAGAAGCTGTGTTGAGGTTTGAAGGACGGTTGACGGTTGGTAATACTGTATGTACATAAAATAGTAATTTATTTGAGCCCTGCCTTTAGCGGATCTGTAACGTTACAGAGGTAATGATTTCAGTTAAGTCAATCATTGATAGGAAAAGCGCTCAATAGTTTTAAAACTTCTTTTAAAGTGCTTGTCGTGCAAATTTATCGTTGCAAATCAAACTCAGTTTGTACTTACCTTTATGGAAATTTTAATTGAAAATATTTTGTCAGTACATTAATTAGTTTTCAAACATAACCACAAGTTCGCAATACAAATAATAATCTTTTCGACTTAATCTCAAAAAAATTAATATGCTTAGGTACTTACAAGAACAGTACTATCCAATCATTATAAAACGTTGCTAATACCAAAATAGTGGTTAATTTCTTATTGCACAAGGTTTAAATTGTTTATTAATTTTCACACTTTCTTCCTGATGGTAATTTGACATGTTTGATTCTATCCTCACATCCCACCTCGCTACAATAACTATAATCTAACCATAGGATACCGTGGTGGTTCCATGGTGTTTGTAGTGAGTTGAGAGTGGCACACAGACATCTTCACACTAAGCCCATTACACCAGGAGCTGTTACAGCGACAAAACCGTTTTATCTAAAACAGTTTTGAATTGAAATTCTTAAAATATTTTCTAGCTGCCAAAATTGCAACAGGATATAATAATTTTAATAGCCGAATCAAAAACGCTTAAATAAGTGAGTAAATCTGTCGCTTTATGATCCGTGAATGATGGAGGGGCCTCAGAATAGCACGGTGTTGTTCAATGAAACAGTGTTCCGTGTTTCTGGTCCCTGTTTGGGCTTTGATGTCTTCAGTCTACCGTCTACAGGCCACCTGTAAACCACTACTTTCCGTCTACTTCCGGTTCCTGAGTTATTTTAAATTAGTAAAGTGAGCGACGCGCCATTAGTGTCATGGAATGTCTAATGTATGATATATTCTTGTATGAGCAAACAGGATTCACAGGAAGACGCTTTAAACCGTTCCCAACCATTAGTAAATATAGTTGTAATCATTTACTTAAGAATTGTGGAATACGAAATAGACGAGGCAGTAAAATCGTTATATTTGTGAAAGCCAACATTGCAAACCAATTGTTATGGTTTTGGGCATATAACTTAATCAATTATTTTACAGCAATAAAATTAACAAATTAGTAATTCATGTAAATTTTTTCTAAGATAGCCTATGTTCGTACATTGAGAATCCTTGTCATATTATATTGAATTCTAAAACGTATACTTGTTATCTTGACTTATTCACACACGCTGATTATTTGATTATAACGTGTTCACCCAACGTATTAACACAATATAAAAATATGTAAATATACATTTTCGAAGAGTACTACCCATTTCCATGGTATTCAAACCAAAATTACCACCAAACCACAAAATAGGGAATGAAAAAGCCCGTACATATAGATTGTGTGCGTCCCTCTTTATCTGTAAATGCACAACTCCCCCTGCTTTATTCTTCAAAAGTAGTTGTGTTTGTTATTTTACAATAAAATACACACCACCTCATTTATATTATAAACATATGATTACTGTTGGTCGGATCGTACAGAATTAACAGTTTAAATAATTACAAAAATATATGCTACATAAGATAAAGTAAGGCTGATGGTTATAAAAACGAGGCTGGTTTCATAATGCTTGTTGTTTCCATTAATAATTCAATTTCTGTTATATTAGTACAGTATTAGTATATTGCAAGTACTGCAATAAATCCCCGTTTAAACACTTTTTGTACAACAAGTTTTATTAGCGTAAATGAAATGACTAAGTTTGTCAAAACTAAAGAGTGGTTCGAGATTAACACGTCCTAAGTTAAGCGACTTTCCTGAAGATATAATGACGAAAGTCTCAAGGTGGTAAAATATGCAAAAATAAGAAGATTGGCAAAATTTAATTTCACAGCCACTAATCGTTCCACGACCCAGAGGTCGAGTTTTAACGCAATTTTCTCAATTTTCTAGACTCGCATTTCTCACTCGTCTCGGGGCATTTTTCTCGTCGCGGTCCCAACTTTAACGAGAGGGCTGGGGCCCTAGGGCCCTCCCCCCTGATAATCACTTGGACCAACTCTCCAACTTTTAATCGCACGCCCATTACCCCATAACCCCTCAGCTCCTGTCTGATCACCGCTGCGGGCCCAACTTGTGCTGTAATGGTATGCAAGGATGGGTCTTGCGAAATTTGTAATGTTCTTGAATTCTTCAAGATGCAATATACATGAAGGTTTATTTTGCTAAAATAGTTTCGCAACTCGGCCCTGGAATATTTTGGAAATTCTTATTATGTGTAAGACAAAGTTAGTTTTAGAAGTTAGTGCAGTTAGTTTAAATAAAATAAAAGAAATGTTAATACAGTATTGAATTGTTTTAGGCACGTATGTATTCCTAAATATGTTATTGGTAAAAACATTTAAAACTAATATAAAATACATTTTTGAATTCTTGTTGAAGAAAATAAAAACACCATTTTAGACAGTCAATAGTAGATTAAGGGGCTATTGCATACATTGATCTTTATAGTTAGTAAAATAGGAAGTTTTTTTATGATGTTTCAGTAAAAAAAAATACATAACTAGGAAACAACCCTACAATTCCAGATCCAGAAATGAAGTGAAAATTGTAATGTGATGGCAAGTGTTCGCTACAATATAATTTCATTTAATTTATTTGCAAAACATGCTATACCACAGATACAGAAAACAAATTACGAACAGCATTACATAGCATTGCACACACTTCATATTAAGAATTCATAAATGTCATCTTGATAGGCATTTCAAACGCACAACTTTTACATAAATTAACTATAAATAAAAAGGATTAACATAGAGGATGCAAATACAAATTTAGATAGTATTAATTCCTTAACTAACAAAAAAGTAACCATCACCAAAATCGAACTACGATAACTAAATACTGTTAAAACAACGCTATATGAATCTAAGTAAAATTGGAAGTTACATAATTCAAAATGAACATATGCGTTCCTTAAACACTATCCCTCATGTAGAAAACAAATAGTTACTCCTCACTTAAATTTTTTTCTTATTTGTCCACGATTGGAATTTGCAATTACAAAGCTACATGCATTTAAGTAACTAATCGTGCTTTAAAATCAGGACCCACATAGACAAAAGTGCAAATAAGTCACATTTCCCTTACTTACTTACTTACTTACTCCCTCGACGTCGTTGATCAGCTCTTGCTGGATAGACTGAGTCAAAATAAAAATAATAATAATATTTATATACATATTTACAAGTTTGGCGGCAGGTTAGACGCAAATTTTATAAAACTCATCTAGGGAGTACAAGGGTCTTGCCAGTAGCCACTCCCTCAGTTCGTTTTTGAAAACTGAGGCCTCAAGGTTTTTAAAGTACAGTGGCAGTCGGTTGTACATCCTAATTGCCAACATAGGAAAGCTGTCCTTTTTTTTGTTTAGTCTGCAGAAAGGGATATCAAGGTTGGATTTTGACCTTGTATTGTGATGATGTTGGTCTTCTCTCAATATCACAATATCTCAATATCACGACGATGCTAATCAATATGGACGTATCTAAATCATCGTGAACTCTCTCCTACAATGAGGCCCGCCACTGAGCACTCCTGGCGGCTCCGGAAGCGGACCAAACGAGCGGGTTGAGGGATTGACGCCATCATGCAAAGAATGCCCCCACAATCACGCAACTTCGTCAAATTAATGCGCCCATTTACGGGACTACCGGGCGTGTGCGTGTGCGTGCGTGGGTGCGAGTATGATGTCTTCATAGAGACGTCCCGTAGACTGACGGATGTCCTCCGCAGGCGGCCTTCTTTGTTCTTATCACCTGATTGGACGAATGAACGTTCAATTCCATTGTTGGACAACAAAGCTATTTGTTATGGTTTTGATAGTCATTGTTGATAATGAATGATGTGTTGCGGTGTGGGTAGTGTTGGTAGGCGCCCGTCGTCGTCATAAGGACCAATTCAGGTGAAAGCTCCCGGACGATTGACGGTAGACGTTGTTATGTCTCTATATCCTACATTCACATCCTAGGACGCTTGGCCTAGCTAGGAAACGAACATATCGCTTTAAGCTATGTCTACAAGGTCGGGGCATTATGTTACAGCAGAAGCCACCGGTGATTGGATGGATTTGAGCCCGGAACCTCAGTACCGTAGCCCCGCGTTCTACCACTAGACCATCTCGCTCCCAACCAAGACCATCATTGGTAGAAGACCATCGTTGGTCTTCTATATTAGCCATAAAACGATTAGTTTATTCTTTTGTAAAAAAGTCTTTAAGCAGTTAATTTCCTATTTAAAAGCTGTAAACTGCATACAAAACATAAAAGAACGCTGTATACATATCCACCCTAATAAATAAATGTCCTGTTGTTATACATGTTGTTAACAAACTCAGGTTTTAGATATATCATGACTATAAGCTATACGTTTTACTGTAATCAAACTTATACTTATTATAGACTGAGGCAGATGTATAGTAGAGCTTTTAACGGTTCAAACTTAAACTGCAAAGGAAATCTTCTAAAAAGAATAACAACATTAATTGTTACCATAGGCTTATTTAATGCATTGTTTTTGGAATGCCTTAATCCAAGGAATAAATAGACAGAGGTTCTCTTGGGATATTTAAAAGCATCCTGAACACATGGACAATCAACCTTCAAATTCGCCAGTGTGTTGTTTTCAGCAAGAAGTGGAAAAATTTCAAAAGTGTTGCTTTGATTACAAAGAAAAAGATTTTCCAAATTCGTAAATAAAAATAACGAAAAGTGCATATGTTTGGACCCACCAAATAGTTTAATTTACAAAACGATCTGTGCAAATTACATCAAGTACCTTCTTATAATTTTCATACAAATTTAATATTATTAAATATTTAAAAAGTAATCTAAACATAAATATGGATTTTCAGAAAAAAAAACTCATTTAATGCTGTTTAAATTTGCTTTGTATTTCCTTAGGTTTACCCATATCAAGCCGAATTTTGCAGGATAAATTGGTTTAGGTGTTACGAAATATTGACAAGAAAATGATTTGGAGTGAATAATTTTGTTGAATTTAGAATATTATAATATTAGAAACATTAGGACATTATGTAATGTGGTTCTTACGAACTTTTGAAAAAAGTTAAGTAAATTAATACAGCAATAACTCCAATATTTACTTAATACTTAATACTATTTCCTGCTACGATTATTTACATTAATTCCAGGAAGGTAACACTGTTACAGTATTTTTCATTGAACCTGACTTTTCTTTGGTGTATATAGTTATATTTATATGAAACAATGTTATTACATCTGTATTGATACATAGACCTATAAAAGATTTATAGGTCCATCTTATTTATTGCGTTTTATTTTTATATCTATGTATATTGATTATTTTTAATTGATAAACTTATAAAATGTAACAATAAAAGAACATTGTAAAGTAAAATTTTAGCTAATCTATATCTTAATAAAAAAAAACATACGAAAATATTCAATGTGTTAGTTAACTATTCTTGCGCGCATTTTATCGTAGGAAAATAAAACTCTCGTTCATACTAATGTAAGGAAAGTAGACGCTTAATATGTCAAATCAAATCAAATCAAATCTTTATTCGTCATTAAATAACATGATTTACAATAGATTTCGTCAAACGTTCGTATGTTACCGGTTTGTTATATACATATCATGCCAATGATGAAAGATTAAAAGTTTATAGACATTTTTTGAACGCACTAGTTCATAATAGTTATAATTCTTTAAAACTTTTGTCTCAGAATATTTTGTGTTGTCATAAGTTGTGACCAACCTCATCTAGGTACTAATCACCAATCAAGAAGGCAGCGTCTTAAAGTCATCAATTTCTAATTAGTTGTTATATTTTAGGCGTTATACATTAATCTTGTGTGGCTACCGAAGGCCCCCTTATTAAGGAGGGGGGGAGGGAAAGTCCAGAACTAGGACTTTGACTGATCGTTGGTCATCTGTTAGTCCTGCATTGTTACCAAATACATCCCCGACTAAGGTTCTCAACAAATGGCTGCATATAATAATCCAGTATTCTAGCCATTCGTCCACCGGTTTGAAGAAGCTTGGGGTAGAGAGATGTACAGGATGGGGCGGATCAAAAGTGATAGAACTTGTATAGTATATTGGAAATTATAATTGCCAAGCCTGAATTGGGAAACCATAACCAAAAAACAGTAAACTAACCAATTAGTGAATTCGTACACTGGACAAAGATCGAGGAAAGTAATGATCCTCAAATTTTTCTAGTGTTTTACCTTATTCAATATTGTAACACTTAATCGCGGAATAAATAACAAATACATAATCTTTATAGTCTCCTGACTGTTTAATACAACCTTAAATTCAATAAATACAAATAAATACTAGATGTTTGCCTGCCACTGGAAATATTCGTGGTACAAAGTATTGATAGTATAGTAGTGTTGCTGTCGAACTGAATTGTATGACTGAAACTTATGAATTTTAATATGCTGCTATTCAGTCGGCAATCCACAAGATATATCTTATTAGTTATCTAAATCCTCAAAATACCTTAACGAATAAATAACATTGTTTCGTACCAATAATTGACTGTACTATCTATTTACATGAATAATATACTATGTTCGGTCAACTAAATCATGATTTACATTATACGTAATTAATAAAAATGCATATAATTTTATTTCAAAATTAATTTTAAGACACTATGATTACATTGAACCTGAGAAGAACTTTTGAAATTACATGTTTGGCTTGTTCAAAATACACTTTAAAGTACAGTGTGGTCATAAATTCTTATTTACTTTAAGATTAAATAAACAAATAACCAAGCAACTTAGAAACATGGAATTTATTTAATTAAGTAGCAAATGTAAAGGAGCTTTACGCAGTAACATGAAAATTTATATAAAAATGTATATAAAAATTGCAGTAATTATAAAAAGTAGTTATAACAAGTCTGTAAAAATCACCTATTCTAGAATTGTAATTTATGTTTCTTCTGAGGTGAGGACCTTTTGGATTATAATATGTTTGACACTTCTCGTTCGTTCAAACTGCCACCACTTTATACTGTAGAATGTTTACTTGGAGAATTACGGCCATATTATATATACCAAGTACAACAAGTTACACAACTACATAACTACATAACACGAAGCATTCTTTGAACAATTATTACAGACCTGCTTTCATGAAACCAATGAACACACTGCTTTTTCTTGCAAACTAGTCATTTTGATACTTATATCAGTTTAATGTTTGATTTGTCAAACGTCAAACACAAATGAATAAAGTCCACTGTTGGCCAGCTGACTATGCCACAACACAAATTATTGAGAATAAAGCTTAGCTTACACTCATAGTTTAGGTGATTTTTACAGACTTTTTAAAACAACTTTTATGATACTGTAACTGACATTTTTATAATTATTTTAAAATGCTATTTATTGAAACAATTCACATGTTTCTACGTTGCTTAGTTGTTTATTTATTTAATCTTAAAATATGTTCAATAATTTATGATTTATGTTGTATATCTCAACGTAAATTTCCCAAACTAGGTTTTGTGAACGAACTATAAACAATTGTTAACCTTTGCACGAGTCTTTGCGAGCAGAAATGACAAGACATAGGCTCGGTCTTATTATTTAAGTAATTTAATTTAAGTTTCTACTTCCCCCCTTACGGGGGAATTCTTCTAATGCTCTGTGAAAAACCTATATGGGAATAAATGGTTGATATCACGAAATCCAATTGAAGTTACTAACAAAAACAATAAAAAAACTTTCAAGTACAACATATTTTATGATACTGTATAAGTTTAAACTGTTATAGGGAGCCACCGTGTTCTTATAGGTTGTCTTAGGACTTTAAAACATTCAACTTTTATAGCTTAATTGGAAAGTTGTTTCGCACATTTTCATATCTGAAGTTTGAGTTTCACGTGAGCCTTGACGGTTTTTTAATTAAACTGAAGTCCGGTGCCATTAATATCTGGTGAGGCACCCTGCGGCCCGCAAGCAGAGGATGATGAATTTTCCGTGTTATCGACCAGGAAGGGTCGCTGCGGCGGAAACCACTGATAAAACGTTACTAACTTTTGACCATGTGAATCTGAGGGACCCCCTATCCATTAGCGGGTCCCCATGCTCCGGACGTGGTTTAAGTCGAATTTCAGATACGTTTCTTTAAAATATGTCCATTATATAAAATAAACTAATGCTTTAGGGTCAATAAAACGCAATTTACAAAAAGGTGTGAGGAAATCCAATTAAAAGTCGTTGAAACTAATCGCATTGCATTTGTATGCCGATTCGCAGAAAAAACCTTGTTGGTATTGGAAAATTTAAGAGATTATGTTAAAAATAATATAGACTTAAAATTGTTGGGTCCTATGTAATTATGAAAATCTGAATACTATTCGTATTATGACTTGGCTATAAATACTTCAACCGAAGCAAACTTGCAGACTAAGCGAATTTCCACATGTTTGGTGGATTTTCACTGAAATATTTCCTTAAAATTGTCGTTTATATTTCCTATATGAGTAACATAAATTTGAATGAGTACTAGGTTTGCTGCCACAGCTAAGGTAATAAAAAGTGTTTTTTTATGTTGATACCTTAGTGTGAAATGAACCAATTTTCCGAATTCAGTCAAAATATATCCATAAACAAACAAACTACAATGGTTTCATTTTCTCCATAATTAAGACATGCATTTAAATTTAAATTTTTTTTCTTCGCAACCATCAGGCATATAAAAACGTGTCAACATACTAAATTATTTTCCTTTACAAAATGGCTTGAAAAGAGTCAGCAAAATTTTATGTTTTTATGGTAAATTGTGGAAACCCCTAATGTTTACCCCATAACCCCCCCCCCCCACCCCCCAATAAAAACCCCAGTTCCCAGAGTCTGATAATGATGGTTCGCGAACTCGTTTGAATACACGTTGGTTTACACGTCTGCCAAAAATGTTACCAATATCGGATTATTTTAACTTAGTTATCGCGCCAACGGACACATATATACATATATATAGACATATACACACATATAGACATATATACATATGAATTTGAACAAATTATGTTTTTTTCCTCTGGGAACCTCAAAATGAAAAATTAATTCTGTTCCAGGCCCAGGTTTTACCACGAAACCTACGGTAATAGCTTATTCCCTATATAAGAAATTCACTAAAAGGAACACTCAGCACTTTTTTGATTTGTTTTTGTATATATATATATCCACAACTAATCATAGAAACGCTTATTCTTAAAAACAATTTAAGGGATTCAAAAACATTTTTTGTTTAATATTTCCATCCAGCATCTACAAACATGAACAGAAATAAATACATTTAATTAATCAAGGTTGGTTGAGTTATCATTGGACTAAAAAATCGGTCTAAGATAAAGTTGAAAGTAAAAAGGGAAATAAAGTGTTAACTTGATTTGTATTTTCTAATTACTTTTAAATTGGTGTTCGTAAAATTGGTGTAAATTGGTGTTCAATAGATATGTAAAATAACACATAATATCTTTAAACAATTGCAGATCTATGACTGAAAAAAAAGAAAGTCGGGGTAATAAAATAAAAATCTGCCATATTCAATATCTTTTTGGTATAACTATCGTGGCAAAAGAAAATAGCGATGGTTTGATTTAAAAACAATCTAATTAATAGATAGTTATTACTACGAGCAGGACGTTATGGACTTATCTGGAATCAATGATTTGACCTGGTCTACAACAATAGCAAGCCTACTGTATCAAACATTTTCAAGAAGTAGTTCTCTCTTGAATTGTTAATAAGCCTACCTCTGCTTATTATTATCTCAGTTAGTTGAGAACACCCGAGTTGTAATGTGGTCCCGTTATTTTAATTTGAGTTTATCAATGTCAAGGTATGGCGTTAGGTTAGATTATTATGCAAGCTGTGCGTCAAAACTTGCCCTTTCCAAACCCTCTGAAGGGTTGTTGACGTTTTGACAACGGGGGGAGTTGTTGGTTGCACAGAATTCGCAATATGCTGGGGTAAACTTCCAGACTGTGGGAAGTGTCTGGAGAAAAATATTAGCCTATATTATGAGGTAATCAAGCAATGATGGTAATAACATAGCGTTCAAATGTGTAGTACAATTTGTTGTGTCTGAGGATTATGTTAGATCACGGTTGTTTTAATTAGTTAATTAACAATTACACTTACAGGATAACTTGATATACTCTTAAGTTATAATTGTATGAATTTTATTTTAAAGTTTATTAATGGTAATATTTTATTCAGAAATACCATTAAATTATGCAAGCCAAAGTAAGCCATGCATATCGATAAGTTCATATATCTTACGTTGTAATAACATACCATCTTTCTTAATTGGGATGGGGAATTTGTTGCAAGTTTAAGCATTTGACGGTGTAAGTGTTTATAGTTTATAAATCTATTTGTGTTCTTTACAAAATAATTTTATCATTTTTTTGTTACTGCTAACTACTGTTTATTTTTCTACTATTCAAATATTACGAGTGGTTATTTAATATGATTAATGTACCAAAATATGCAAACTTGTTAACATTTTGAAAACATCAACAGAAATAGAAAATAGAAAAAAAATAAATAGACATCAAACATTATATTGCACATGTCCACCAACCCACCCTCCCCATAATATAAACTCATCATGGTCATTTAACGGATTGCTCTTAAAATATGTTTTAATACTTAAAACCCAAAGGAGAAGTATCACTTTGGTTGGTTGAAGATATGTTTTCAAATCTAATCAACTTATTCGAGCACAACAAATCAACAGTTCTTATATATAAAAAAAACTTATTATGTAAAACGAAACATATACTGATACTAAAACCTTTAATCGTACTATGATTCACAATCTTTATTTTATGTCTGAGTTGTGAGGTATTATTCATTACTTTTGATGCTAACGTCCTTATAGATGAATCAAAACCTTCGTAATTCTTCACTACTTGACTTTCCACGATTTAATTATTTTAAATAACTTTGACACACACAACAATGCATAACTGCTAAAACACTTTATTAGACTCAGTGTTCATTAAATAAATGTGTTACTAAAATAATCGAAATTCAAAAACGTTTACGTTGAGTAGGCAGTAGGCCTATACTTGCTCCATAACATCGCAATAACATGTCTCAAGCTGCTTGTATGGTAATGTATTCGTCTATATGTTTCACTAAAATATTGGTTAAATGTTTGAAACGACATATCAAAAGATATCAGAACGATCTGTCATATGCTATTCTACACAAACTGGTATATTGTAATTGACCGCGAATGTGTTTACAGTTCTACATGGCACGAGGTATTCTAACCACATAAGAGAATTCCTGTAGTAATGGTTTTAATTGGATGTATTGATAAATCAGCGCCTTATGAATTGTTAAGATTCGAACATGGTTGTTTAACAATGGTAATCTTTATCTAATATATAAAATTCTCGTGTCACAGTGTTTGTCTGCAAACTCCTCCGGAACGACTTCACCGATCGTTATGAAATTTGGTGTGTAAATTCTGTAGGTATGCGAATCGGACGTAAACTATTTCCCGTTTCGAAATTCTTAAAAGGGCTCCGCCCCAGTGGCTCTGGAGTTTCCCATGTTAACCTTATGAGAAATGGAATTAATGAATCTTAACAGCTGTTTCAATTAAACAAGTTGGTTCTGTTCTATGATGTTCAATAGCATTAAAGTTACAAGGATTACCAACAGGGTGCAGCACTATTATTTCTTTTACATTTATGACAACAGCTAATTTGCAACCAAAAGGTGAGTGAGCGTAGCGAACGAACTTCAACCTGGAGGCGAGTTGGCGTAGCGAACGAGCTCCAACCCAAAGGTGAGTGAGCGTAGCGAACGAACCTCAACCAGGACGTGATTGAGCGATGCGAACGAGATCATCTTGAAAATTAAACGTAACGGTACTTTCTTTCCATCGGTCTGTCTTAGGGGAAACCTATAACTTAGGCGATACGAAGTTCGCCGGGTCAGCTAGTAATATATTATAATACTACAAATTAAAACAGTCGTTCAACATTTGGCCACATAGCATTACTTTATATTTTAACTAAATATTTTCCTAAGATGTATTTAATAAAATAAGTTTAAAAATTAGATCAATAACTCATAGTTTTTATTTAGATAAAATGTCTTTAGAACTCGTGTAATTAAAATATACACATATTTTCAAAGACATGCGATTCGGGGGTATTTTTTCGTATCGATGCCACATATCGGCTTCAATGAGTATTTAAATGCATACCCGTGAAAAGAATAACCAGCTTTATACCTTGATTTATTAAAAATTACTTAACTTGAATATTATAAAACGTTTTAACAAGGGCCGCTGCTGGTCCCGTACACAAGCTAGTACAGAAGCTAGGAGATTCTGACTTGGAGGCATGGATAAAGGTCCTAACAATTTGTGATGTCTTTTAGCTATTCGATAAAACCAGGATTTGGTGGCTCTTAGGTAACTTATAAAGAGTAACTTATAATAATACTGAGTAAATAGGTAACTTATAATAATAAGTTACCTAATCTTTAGATAACTTAATGCTGCAAACCATGCATAATACCACCACCGCAGCAAACCTGCAGACTAAAAGAATTTCCATTTATCTGATTGGATTAAATATTCCGTTAAACATACCAGATGCCCTATTGAAATACACTAGATTTAACGTGTAATTGGGTTTGCTGGGACAATTTCTTTTTTTTTTGTAAAATGTTAATAGCTTAGTATAAAGTAAATGATTTTGACGAGTTTGATCAAAATTGTATCCATAAACAAACAAATTACAAGATTTTACTTACTCTATTCTCCATGAGAATAACATAGGAATTTTAAATAAATGAGTTTTTCATTTTCTCCTTAACTTTCAACTGTACGAAAACACTCCGAAAAACAGATTATATTTTTGAGCTCTACAAAATGGTTTGGATAGAAATCGGAAAATTCAAATTAGACTAACTAATTCTTTTTCTGAACGATATGCTTTTAGGCGAGGTGTTATTTATTCACGAAGATTAGGTACCTAGGTTTGCTGCCTACAGGGAGGGTAATAAAGTGTGTTTTTTAGTAAAATATTAATAGCTTTGTATAAAATAAATAGATTTTCCAAGTTTGATCCAAATATATCTGTAAACAAGCAAACTACAACAGTTTACTTATTCTCCATAAGAATAACATGGGAAATTTTAATTTACAATTTCCTCCGTAACCAATACAAAAACACCTCAATATACTAAATGATTTTTAAGCTTTTCAAAATGGTCTAGAACAAATTTGGGAAATTTTATGTTTCGAGGGTCAAAATGAGAAAACCCAACTTTTACCCCATAAATATTCCCTTAAAACCCCGATCCCATGGTCCAATCATGCTGGTTCTCGAACTCGTTCGAATAAACGTAGGTTTACAGGTTTGTACCAAATTTCATCGAAATCGGATCATTTTTGCTTGAGTTACCGTGCTAACGGTCACACACACACATACGAGTATATGTGTTTGAACGGAGAATTTGAATGGATGGTTTTTTTGGATTCTAGGGACATCAAAATGAAAAAGTAAATCGATCCCGGGTACAAGTCATACCATGAGACCTACGGTAATAGCCTATTCTATGAATGGGAAATTCGCTAAAAGGATGCGTCACCTAGGCAAGTTTTAGAAGTCCGTCCATTAAGGTGTACTTTTTATCGGCTAGCATTACCGACTGAACCAGTGTTTGCAAAGAACACATCAAAACTGTCTTTGCAAAAGACAAGTAATTAATTCATATAGTAGGGAACTCCTTAATGCATCCGCATGAACCCTTAACATCATCTGAAGGCACGACGGTTCACAACGCCGACTGTACAAGACAATAAGGCCATTATAACTGAATAAATGAGCCTCTGGATCCGGCCTTATCTCTGGACCAGGATTGACATAAGACAAACGACGTGGCAGCCACGCTGATTGGACCTCGGCTCGACCAATCAGACACTCCCACGACCATCTTTAACACTACACAAACACATTAATATATGTTTATTCGTGAAGAGCAACAAGTGGAAAGAATTGTTCAAACTGGCGAAGAATCCCAAGGTTGTATGAGTAAGAAGATTTTGGATATGAGACTGGGAAAATCCTATCGACTATTAAGTCACCAAATTAGGGCGTGGCATGGCTTGGGGTTTTAGGGTGGTTAGGGATTTTGTGTCATAGATGTCCGTTTTCAATCCCCGCAATCATTGAAAATATTGAAAAAATTGCAATGTGATAATACTGTAACAGCTGTGCCAAGAGTGTGCCTTTAGCTGAAGGCACACATATGAGTAAAAAAGTAAGTATTTTAAGGACGAACCCTCGCCCCCTACGACAATCATTACAATGATTGTTACTTTGGCGATCAAATACAGAAGGAACACATTTAAAGTAACTTCAGTTAACATGGGCTACAGGTTACAGTTAAAACTTTAAACAAAGTCTTGTGTTGATATTCATGGAGAAAGATTTCAGGTACACCAGAGTCATTTCTCCAGAGACACATTCTCATTTAGCTTACGAGTAATGCTTACAAAATCAAAATATAGACGGTATACTAAAATATGTAAAATTGGGCTAAATGTATACAAAAGTACATAAAAAGAAAACTAAAAGTATATAGTAATGAAATTTTGGTATTAGAATAATGAATACTTTAACGTCAAAAACTAAGGTTAAGGAAACAGGTTTTTTAACAGTTTATGGACAGTATATCTGAGTATAGGGGTCCCGGCTACTGGTCGTGAATTCAGGGGCCATATTTATATAATCTAACACAACCTAACCAAACTTTCTTATGCGGATTAGGGTCAGAGGTGGCCGGTTCTCCGTTCCCCAGTATAACTTATGTACGCAAAACATTATGTATAAAACTCTAACTTTGAAATCCACTCGTACAATACCAGACATAAAACCCAATATTCTAGTACAGCAGCATAACTTAACTTTTTCTGAAAAAAAAAAAATACAACCTAAGCAGAACTGGAAGACTTATAGAGTTTAACTGATTACTTTAAAGATGAAGGAAATATCACTAAATTTAAAATAAATTGAAAAAGTTATTGGTAGAGGAACCAAATATTTCTTTAATGAATTATTTTCCATGTGGTTCAATTTTAACGAAATATGGTATGTGGGTACGAATCCATAGTATCTCCGGGCGATTTTAAAATTTCTATTTTAATCTTGATTTTTAAGGGTAATCTTTCCATGAACCAACGGAAATTGGATTCTTTACAAAAAACGGCTCAAACTATTTTGATTGAAATTAAGTAAGCCATGGTACTTTCAACAATAATATACAACCTCCAACGCTGTAAAAAGTTGGGTTCAAATTTTATCGAATTTTTGTAATTTTATCCATTAAATGTCATAGTTGCTCCCACTGCTAACCCAATTATTGGGGTTGTAGAAAGGTAATGAAATAAAGTATGTGTCAATTTTCTGATGTTTTTATTTTTTTAATTGTTACCCAAACATATTTCATGAAGAGGTTGATTGCAAAATAAATACCAAACGAATTTGTTCCAAATGGCCTCAAAATATATATTTTATTTTTGACAATGTTGTATGGTTGACGGATTAAAGCTTTTATTAGTAATAAATAAATACTGTAAATGGTATTTAATGCGTTTTTTTACTATCCTGCACCAAACACTGTACTAACAGTAATGTCCTGTACTGTAAGTTCATACAAATTAGTTTTCTTCTATAAATATTGTCTACAAATATTGTTCTATACATATTCATTCAATATGATTATACTGTATATTGATTCGTAAGAGCATAGATTAAAGACTACTCTTTAATCAATTGTTAATAACTGCAGCTTACAGTAGTTTCAAATGCATTATTTTCATAATTGAGTAAATGTGAACATTGTGACCATGTTGATTGTAGATGATGAATTGGATATTACTTAGAACTCAATCAAATAATATTTAATATAGCTTTAAACAGACTAATTTTACATTACGCGAGGGGATCGCCAGAAAGGCCATGAGATTGTATTTGTTACTGTACTCTCTAGCTATAAAGTTATGAAAAGTTTTTTTTAAGTAACATAATTTTTTTGGTCTGTTATTTCTTCTATTTGTTCGTTGGGAAAAAAACTTAAGTCTATTTATTTTATTGTAATATACCTAATACTCAGTTACAGCAATATTCCATTCCTTGATGTTCACATTTCAGTAAAATATCTGTATACTTGATTTATATGGTTTTGATCCCCGTACATTACTATATCCGTCTATGAAAATTGAAAAGATTTGACTTTTAAGAATCAAAATAGTCACTATATTAAAAAATAAAGGGGCATAATCCTATACTATAATCTATATTTAAAAGTCAATACACATATCGACAACAATATCTTCTTAAAATTCATTGGACCAGTAATTGCAATAATCCATCCAAAGGCATACAAAAAGCACAAAGCCTACAACGCGGGTGAAAGATGTTAATTTAGTTTTAGTGGCCAATCCAAAACTGATAAAGGACACTTGCACATAGGATGGCCTAAGTTTGATAGTGTCTAGTGAGATTGATAGTGGGTAATACAAATGTAAATTCATTGTCAAAAAAGTGTTAGGTTGTGAACTGTTATTCCAACATTGGTTCGTTATAACTTGTTAACAATTTATCTAAAACTAGTAATGCTGGTCTCGAGACAAATATAAACTGTACATGGAGCTCATACATAACATAATCATTACAATTATACATGAACATAGTTTTGGTAAGGGGATTTCCAAAGATTATTTTTACTCAGCATTTAAAAGACATTCTATACCTTTTTTAACCATTGAAACCTCAAATTTAAAAGTCACACATTATAGTATTTAACATTTTTCTAGTGCATATTCATTGCCAATATATTCAGAGTGCTAAATAAAAATAAAAAAATAAAAAATACTTTTATCATGAAACATTGCAACGACTAAACTAATCAGTCAAATGGGTCGAAGTGTGTTTCCTTTTATTCCCAATCTCTGGGATGGAATTCAATAAATAAATTGAAAGTTCACTCAGTCTATGGGTTTCTTGTAACGGCATATCTTGTTTATCAACCATAGCACTCTTCTTGTGTGATCTCAGTTTGGTGTGTAGTATAATAAATAAATCGTAGCGGCGATTCAAAATTAAGTGGCGGTGAAATCATGAACTATTCGAGTACTAAAAAAATAGTTAAATCTGTAACTCATAGGGATTCTCTTTTGTAACTTTAGGGATACCTCGGGGAAACGTGCTCGATGGATACAGGTCCTCCATTTTAGTACTGCATTAAGTAATAAAGTATAAAGTAAATAAGTAAGTAGTCTTTTCTACATATTGTTGCAGTACTGAAAAAAAATAAAGAAGCATAAAATCATCTATATACTGTTCAGAAATATGTTTGACATATCTTTCTACATTTGCTTATATTCATCTTACTCTTTGTAAACCGTATACGAGGAATGTCCAGTTGACTATATTCGCAAAACATCAGTAGCTGCTTCCACCGGTGCAAATACTTCTTTTTCAATTCTCAAGTTGTAAGAATGTTTTCTTTATCCGCAAAATATTCAAGAATCTTTGGAAAACAAAAACTGCGTATTAATGAGGGTTGGTTCGGTAGTGCCATCAATTGTGCCGACTTCTGTCATTTATAAGTCTGGTCCTCCTATCACTGGCTTTTTATGCCTTTCCGATCCAACCTCTGTTAATGAGGCTGACTAATGTTCCCGCCTAAGACTCGATTCTTTGAGTTTTTGCGACAAGCTTGGGATGTTTGACTTTTTCTCAGTTGTCACCATTTGATCTCGTGTGTTTGTGGTAGTAGCTATAGGTTCAAATTGATCTTGACACAAACAAAACATAAGTGTATTCATAGACTCGATCAAATATTGTTCGTGGAGATGTATGGTATTTTAAGTACGTGGTCTCAGTGCATACAAACCCACATTAAGGCTAAAACCACACAATCAGCAAAGGTACGATGAAGATTACTCATCTAAAAGAACTGATCATTATCATTTTCGTATATCATAGTAAGATAACTGCTGCCATATATTAATAAGTAATTACAATTAACATTTACTTATAAAATATCATTATAATAAAAATAATATACCATTATGCTAAATTCCCAGATATATTTTCCATATATAATGTCAAAAAATGCTATTAAAATGGAGAATACCCATAAAGTTATAACTTTGGCTGAAGATTACTCAATAATGTAGCTGCCACAGGATTAATGCGAGATGTTACTAAACAAAATTGAATAACAGCCATTATTTTCCACTACTGCATTAAGCAATCTACCAATGGACGTAAAAGCAGCCTGGTAAATTGGTTAACAAGTGTCTTTCAACAATAAGCGTAAAGGAAATATGTCTTGTGCAGTTCTTTCATATTTCGGATGTTTTAGGCTGTGACACTTCAAATATAGCAGTAATGGTTTTTGTTTTATGAATTATAATGACTCCACATACTAAATAATTAAATTTATCATAACATAACTTCTGTATCAGAAAACACAGTAAAAAAAAATTCATATTTTTATTATGGTGGAGCAAATCTCGGTTTTTAGAACGGGATTTTAGTATATCAGCAATAGTGCATCTTTGCTGGATAGGATTACGTACCATTGGGGAATATGTTATTTTAATTCTTTATTGCTACACCTTTTAGTTGTCTCCTTAGTTCTATATTGTTTAAATTGAGATAACTGTGGGTGTGGCAAGAAATAAACTAATTTCCCAGACATTGTTTGTCCAAAACGAGCTTGATATGATATCGTTGAAACTTCCATAAAACTAACAACATGCATTTATGTAGATATTATACAATTGTTTGTAAAGTTAACGGTTTCTGTAACATTTGGCATGAAATATTTGAAATAGCCGACTTTTAAAACAATCTAAGAGTTTTATTCTCGTTTTGCAAAAGATAGCGGCCAATGAAATGAATCTTTTTGCCGAATCTCAACGCTGTAGCTCTAACTGTAAAGGAATTATGAATGTTTTTTTTTTGTAAAAAAAAAAACATATACATATAGACAGACAGACCCTAAACGAAACAAGATATATGTGTATGTAAACCTTTGCTTATTTTGACTCAAGTATGTCTCTGTCATTTTCAAAGACCCTGTATATTTTTCAGTAGTGCATTCTGTAGAACCTTCAATTGCAACATTGTCAATAAACTGATCTTCATTGTCGACCAATTTCCTCGCGTCAAGTACATTATCAATGCTATAGACATGATTACATATATCCCAAAGCTGTTTGACCATAGTATAACATTTCTGTTAGGCCACTGGGGCTGGCTGTGAGAAGTGGCTGGTGGGTCTCGGCCAACATATAAATCCAGCTCCAACGAGCGTCACCTCCACGCTCACGCCACCAGACCGTTTAACTCGACTAATGAAATTAAATGTATTTTGACTTGTATCCCTGACGACCAGTTATTTGTCAGTGGTGCGATGTGGACCGGCTGAGGCTGTTTTTGTATTTATATTTCTTAGACTCACTCCCACTCTCAGATTCATCTGCGCCGTTCGCTCAACTCTTCTCGCTCTTTGATTATTCCCCGCTCGAGCTCTGACTGATTTCTGCCATTAGCTGTGTATTTATAGTCGCAACGTCACAATCGTAGACACCTGCGACTGCGACAAGACGACAAGACGACACGACTGTGCTCTTTGGCTCCGGAGTGTAGTACGAGCTTGGCATAAATTAGGAAATACTTTAAAGTCTCAATTTCCAAAGTGACAGGCTGAGCTGGGTATAAGTAGCCAATGTGATCTGGACTCAAGGGATCAAGTCTTTTTCGGCGATCACTATTATAATTTGGACAATTTTTGAGACAGTAAAGTCATCTAAGTGCGTATTTTTAATTGGATATGAATAAAAGATGAACTTGTATTGGAGTAGGATGACGTTTAGAGCTTAGTTTCTAAGATCAGCTGGTTGTTTTAACCAGGTTCAGTTATTTAAATCCCTATGATCATGGACAGATTTATCTAAGTTTCGAATCATTTAACAGAGCTACTGAAGTTTCTAAGAATTGAACCGACAACCCTCTGTTTATTAGGTGAGCACTATTTTGAGTCAGTTACTCAGCTATATCATTTGACTTAGACTAAAACAATACGTACATACATATATTTTAAAAACGACAGATCAACGTCCATAAGAGGTACTAAGAATATATTTAACACCTCAAGTCTTAGTTAAAATACTGTTACTTGATTTCTGATTTTGAATTTCATGCATACATCATAGAATATGAACTAATTACTCTTCTAACGATTAATCAAACTTGAGCTAGCCAAACAAAACAATCTGTGTGTTGGTGAAAGGTTAGTCAATATTCTCTGTCGATCGAAATGGAACGGAAGGTAGTTTGGCAGACGAGTTTTTAAGCGTGTGATAGTAGTGGCATTATCACATAACCGACCGCATCTGATGACTCCATAACGTGCGTGATGTTGTCAAATTGACTGTCCCATTACATCTGGACAAATCACCGCACACAGCACACCACACACCGGTCGATTGTAATCACAACCATACGCGCAAAACACAAACAAAATACTGTTGGAAGGTTTCCGCAAACAGTTTTACGTCATAAGTACTTGACACCTATTACATTGAAGACACATATTTGCATATTGTTTTACATTGTAGTTTACATTCGAATTATAAATGCCAAATTATATAACCTTTCGAAATGCGCTACCAAGGTGTATGGAAAATTCAAATTCAAAAGTAGGGTGATTACAAATGAAATAGGTAAACTGTATGTTAAATGAAATAAAAGCTGTCTATTTCGTTTGTTTTGTACGATTCCCGTACCATAGTACAAGGTTGGTGATACCAACGACTATGGACGTTTGTTTGGTACCCTGTATTTTGTGGACTTGTTCAATGGGCTAAGACAAACATAAAATGCCTTGTAAGTATGGGTTTATAATGCCTAGATTTCTGTTTGTCGGTCTGTTTGTGATTTTTAAGAATTATTTTATATCTTGAGCGTTTTTCAAGATAGAAGTTTCAAAATTGGTATAATGTGTATTTTAGTAGGTAAAAAGAGCTTACAAAGTTTCGTTCCAATATCTGAAGCCGTTTCAATATGGCGGCCGTTTAAAATGTTTAATACAAAATTTCATGAAAACTGTAAATATTGAGAAAATTTTTTCGTATCAAAAAGATAGGCAATTTCCAAATCAAATGAGACCTTGTTTGTTAAAATTGAACGAAAAACAACCGAGTTATAAGTTTTCTTCTACATTCGGTTACGCAATTTAATAGGACTACCATACTGATCTGTATAATAACAACATACAATATAAACAATATAAACAAATAAACAATATAAACAATATTCAAATATATTCAATATTGTTTTCAATATAAACAATATTCAAATTTATATCTTGAAAAATGCTCAAAATTTAAAATAATTCTTAAAAATCACAAACAGACCGACAAACAGAAATCTATGCATTTTAGACCAATACTTCTAAAGCATTTTATGTTTGTCTTAGCCAAAGGAACAAGTCCACAAAATATGTCCAGACAATTTGGAAACACGCTGTATATATATACTCACACGTTACTTTTGTAGTGCAATATTTTACTTTACTATAAAATACCTTTCTAAGTTCGTACACAAATTAGTGTTAATAAATACAATTGGTTTTGCATAGCAGAATTGCCGAAGTGTGATAATGTATAGTAGGCCTAAATAAGGTAGGGCTTCTCTCAAAAACAATATTTAACCAAGGAATATGCAGTGCCATTCGATGTATTAAAATACACCATTTACACTAGGTTAACATTATAAATGCATCCGTTTGTTTAAATGGTCAACAGTATTGTGTTCTTAATACTGTTTCTTTACTTCATTGTAGTTTTATATCGGATCATTTTGTGCGTGAAAACTATTGTTAAGATTTTCCTCCAGCGGACGTATGCTCGCGTGATCATTTTTTCATATTATTTCTTAAATCATTACTCTACATTCATTTTTTATAAATTATGATAGTTTGTCTGTATAAAAGATAGTTTCAAATACATTCGTTCGCTTACATTTTGTAAGCACGATTTCTCAAATCCTTTTTGCAAAGTTCCAAAAAGAATCCAGAATCTTATTTGATGAAGTTAATAAATCAAAATAATATAAAACTTTTGATGAACCTAAAAAGGGAAATATTATTATCATTCAATTCCTGTAATTGAATCCTGTATAATGCCTAGAGCGTTTCACACTTAATATCGTTCTATGATAATATGTCTAACACGAAAACCACAGTGGACACCTGTGTTAAGGTACAACAGTATTAATTAATTATCATAAGAAATATTAAGAACTATAAAAGCATTTATTTTAACGTTAATGTATCTTTTGGATATTGGGTATTTTTTCATTATGGTTTGAAAATATGGAATTTTGTTCTTAAAGAAAGGTTATTAAATAGCATACATTCAATTTCCTCAACGATATACATACAGTTTAAATAACAACTATAGTAAATAACTAGCATTTTAAGCAAATTCCCCAACTTCAACCAATCATTGTCAACCTATTGTTTATAGGCGATGATTTTTCAAACCATATATGAGTTTCAAAAGATGGCGACCCTTCCAAGCTATTTAAAATTAAATATACAAAATGCGGAAAATGCAAAAGATTGGAAATTTTTTAAGGCAAAATGTAACATAAAACTAAAATATATTTTTAAATTGCCTTAGGTTGAATAAGGAATGACAATGACATAATTTCTTTAACAATATTTAAAACTTTACCATTTATTATGATAGTGAATAAGATACCATAGAACTAGATAAATTATAGTGTAACTGACCAACACAGCTGTATTTCCTACGCTTTTTGTATTTTATAAGAACAAAGTAGATATTAAGATTAAACGCAAGGAGTTAAGTCTTGGACTAATGTAATCATTACGTTATGATCTGATATTTCATTGTTTTCATACAACACTATCAAATAGATAGAAAATTGTCATAAAGCTTTTATATAATGATTCTGCCACTACCGCTGGTTTTAAAATCTAAATGGATTAGTTTAACATGATGTTATCACTATTCTACCATATTTTATTTTATTTGGTTGTAAGTTACCATATTTTTGTTCAAAATTCCTCCAAGCAATAATTTTTTCGTGACTTTCTCTAAAAGGCAATCGCTTGTCTATCATGCCGTGGATAGTATTTCGCAAGTTAGAGATTTAATTTTCTTCTTAATGAGTATTTTGCTTTTCACGTAGCTTGAAACTCCGATCAGTCAACCAATGCTAAGCAAAGGAGACTGTTTTATTTTCTCCAACTATTACAGGTGTATTATTCCAACCTTTTCTAAAACTTAAAATTAATCTATTGCTATAACTATAATAATACCTTTTTTGATACAACTTTGATGTTAAGATGTTAAGATACAATATCGGGGAAGTTTACCTTTTACTGTAATGCACTCTAAATATAAGTAAAATGTTTCTTTGTTTAAAGGCTTAAAGGTTTAAATTGGTAAGAATGAGTCGTATGTTTTTACGATTAAACATTTGTATGTTGGAGGTAATACGATTATTTATGTTTGCATAAGAAAGCGATTTGTCTGTTTATGATTTTTCCTCTTTATTATCGTTTGATTTTCATATGTTTTTACTTGAGAATCTAAGACACATAAATATGAAAGAACTTCAGTTAGTTACACTTTATCTTAATTAGCATTAAACTGTCTGCTAATTTTAACGTCAAACCGAACACGAATAAACCGTTCACCTTAACCCCTTTAGACTTTTAAACCTTTGCCTAATATTACTTTTATGGTATAATCTGTGTAATTATCAAGTAAGCTTTAATTTGTCAACGCTGATTGTATTCTTAAGACGATTGATTATATATGTTGTAAATCAAAAGACAATTTGATTTGATTGGTATCTCTGGAGTAGTTACTGTAAAGTTTATTGGTATGTATTTTATACTTAAGGCTTAGTACCATCAGTTTTCACAAACTATTAACATTATTAATATCACATTGTATGTTATTATTACACAGCGCAGTCAATATATTCGTCCGCCGCTACCACAGACTAGACTACCAGCAGCACCTCCTCCATGGAACGCTTCTCAACTCCTCAGTGACCGATGCCCCTCGTTACCAGAGACCGACAGCCGCCATGTTGAAGGTACTCCATCATCAGCGACAACCCATTTGTCCAACTTTACATTTGTTTCAGTCTTCTGTAATTAAATTACACGAACCGGTTCAATTAGGAGAAAATTCCTTCTGGACCTGACAACAGATCCTGGAATCACCTTGGATCCTTCTGGTAAAACCGCGAGGTCATCTTACCCCTTAACGCGTTTCAGTTTTAACTCCAGTCTCAAATACTGTAAATTAATCAAAACTCGAACAAGACATGATATCAATAGCATTCGTCTTAATTTAATTTTTATTGTACAGTATGATGTTTAAATTTTATTATTATTTTGTTTAAGTTTTAACATACTTCTTTAAGAAAACAACACGCTCTTCTTTAGTTATGTTAAACGCAGAAATGAATTTTACCCATCCAAATTTTAATACGTAAAAATAATCTTGGGAATCAATAGTTGCATGAGTTCACACTATAATATGATGCCATTGAACCAATTCAGGAATAAACCCCTAATTCGTTTAACTGCTATACATAGGCTATATTGGTAAGAGTTTAATTTTGATTCTTAATATTATTAAAAAATGCCCACAACTTCCAAAGATTCTACTGTACGATAAATCTACCGTCTCTTTTGGCAAATGAAAAGTGCAATTTTCCCTGCCCTACCCTTATATTCAGAACGAATTATTTTATTCATGGCTTAATTCAATGTCTATATTCAACCTTCATTGAATAGGGCACAGTCCGGAACTAGTGAGCGGGGGCATGCCGGACCGGACCGCAGCAGGGGGGCGATAGAGTGATCGTCCTCCCGGTGGGGGCCTGGACGCCGACCCATGGTCCGGGGGCTACCGCAGCCCGCGTCCAGCATTTGTCACAGGTCCAAGTACGACGCGCCGCACATGAAACCAACCGTGAGATATCTCGGTAATTTTTACACATCTGGGATGACATGAAGAATCGCTGCTTATGCCTAAACGTTATGCCTGATAAATAACCGAGGGACGATATTAATAACTGCAGGTAGGAGGAGAAAACGGGAAAGAATTAATTATTTAGCAATTGTTGGTTTCTTGATGAGGCATGAGAATGAAAAATAACGGCGTTCTTTTTTAAATGTGACCTGGGAAAGTGGCCAGGAATACCGTTTTCTGTTGTACAATTATAGTGGAAAATAACTTATTATAAGATGTGCTAAAAAGAAACTATGTATAATATTACCTCAGTATTTTAAGCTTGTGCAAGTTAATAATGAAACATTATTTGGTAACATGTATTTACAGCTTTAGCACATGACTGTAATAGCTGTAGATTCCATACAACCACTCTACAACTATACAACTTGTTCTATACAACTGTCTCCTACAACCACTCTCACATAAATAATTGTATCCTCAATTTTAGTCACCTAATAATGTCTGTATGGGATCTCTTCAATAGGGAGGTATCTTAAAAAATGTTTAAAAGGCTGTTCAAACTATGTTTCTGCGAAATGATGGTAAATTATACATGAGCCAAATTATGTGTTTGCCTCTTGTGCTACCATTCCTTTTTCCTAATATTCATGAATAAAAAAATACAAAAATATTGAGTAATAATTGTAATCGGAAATGTGACAGGCCTTACAATATAATTCACGAACTGATTATACCTAATAAGAACATGGTTTTTACAATGTTTAACATTTTCGAATGTTTACAAGTTTTGTCGGCAACGCAGCGCGTCATCCGTACCCGCGGGTCCGCAGAGATAGATTATGACGGATTACCGACATTTTTACAAAGATACTTACCAATACAGCCGAAGCAATTAACATCGGACAAATCGCTCGCGCCATGTGTGCCGTCTGATGGATGGTGGATTCGTCAGCACCAGCCTATTCGTTATTGTCCAAGATCCTTCTAAGCTAGCTGGTAATTACTGTGGTAGCCTTGGACTATGTAAGTGCTTGTGTAGTGGAGCCCGTGTAATTTCAAATACACTTAGTTATCTGCAAAGGTCTTAAGGACAAAATGGCAAGGAGATATACGTGCGAGTCTGTTTGAATATCTAGCAGTCATAATATGTCTTTGAATGTATAAGTAACTTTGTAGCTTGAGATTTGTTCTCACTCGGTAACCAGTAATTTATGAATCTTAGACAATGTATTCGGTTAATTAAATTTACAATATATTTTATGTATGCTAAATGAGCTCTAATGTAACGATGACACTATGCCAAATGTTTTTTAAAATGTTAAAGAAAGTAAAATGTGGTTATACTGCACTTATTGCGTGAATTGGACCTATTAGAAATCAAATGTATAATATACTCCTTAGCTACGTTTTCTACTGAATGTCAGGTTAAACAACCCTCATAATTACATTCAACTAGTACATGTATTTTAAATACACCGCTAAAAAGTGTTTAGGAAATGATAAACTCGCTGAATTTCCTCGTGTTTAGACCTGCTGAAACAATTTAGGTGTTTCACACAAAGGAAAATTGGCTTTCTAACATAGGTTTTGCCCTCTACTGTTTAAATTGCTATAATTAGACTTATCACGGAAAAACCCAAGGTAGTCACGTCAGACAGTACTAGTGGATATACTTATACTGGATTATATTTTATCTTAACAGCTTTGTAAACTTGGTTAGTTAACGTCATTGATAACAATAATATTTAGAGCTGAGGTGTAATAGTACTAAATATCGGCAAACAATACCTAATCTTCCACATTTTGCATACAGTATGGAGATCATATATGCATTGCCAAATCTGGATACAAAATTATATCTTAGCTTCTTATACACCCTGTTTATTAATACCATTAAATACAAATAACTATAAAACTAATGAAGATAAAAGGATGAATTAAGCCTTAAAGGACTCCCGAAAAAAGTGACCGGTACGTTAGCGCGTCAGCTGATAATGATCTAAGACATTTAATTTCCAAAAATATGTTAACAAACCGTCTCAACGAACCAAAGTCTTTTCGAACATATCTGACAAGCTGGGATGTGAGTATAACGGGTGGAGCCGCGCCGAAAGACACCGACTCCATCGTCATTCTACGTCGGGAACGTAATTTCCTCCCTGAGACACTGATGTATCTGGCAGATCCGTCATCGGCCGACACTCCGCTGGATCCGAAATACATTATGTCTCGGGCCAAAGTCTCCCAGGGAACTCCCCTAGGCAGTGGAACGAAACTACTAAACGACCATTACAAGTGTCAAATATTATACAAAGATTGTTCGGAAATATGATTATGGTTTATATATGCAATATGATACCAGAGACAATGCTTCGGTCAAGTGAGACAAAGTTTCAAAAATGAGGTAACCGTGTGTCTGAAATATTGTAAGGTTCAGTTGACGAATAAAATAATGCGATATAATGATCAAAGTTATATAATGCAGTGACAATGTCACCTCTTAAATGAAACACTTTTTCATTGAAACTATGAAATAAAGGTAAATAACTATCTAGGGTTCAAAACAGTATTACTCTCACTATTGGAACTTTTCATTTATGGAAGGAAAAAAGACGATTTGCAAAAATAAACATGACTTCTAAAATATGGCTTACTAAAGTGTTCGTCGTGTTTTTGTACCTTAACAATATCATCTAATACTGGAAATCGTTTATAATTTTATATATTTTTTCACAACGTTTGCGATTATAATTTGATGGATATTATATAACATGGCGAGGAATTCATGGCTGTATTATTTATTAACCGTTCATTTTAAATAAAAGCAAATACAACCATTAGGTTTGTCATATACACTTTAAAGAAAATTTGGGAGTCTAATGGCTTAACTCCAAAAACAAATTATTAGTTAATCTAGTAAATACTGGACAATGCACGATAGTGTGTTCTTAATATTGAAGCTTTGACTATTTGTTACACAAGTAGACATGTTTTACTATATGTAACAGCTCTAGCAGATTTTTTAAATGTTACCCTTTAGAAGGTATGACCTCTTCGTATTGCCATTGTTGTTGTATACTGTATAGAAATCCAATTTGGTCGGACTAGTTAGTTGTACCCAATTTCTTCTTTTTATGTTATTTTAAAAGTACATAGTTGAATAAGCCACTTACAGATTGTGGTAGTTAGTCTAAGGTCTATTTTCTCCATTAACATTTATTTCTAGTTAATGTGAAATGAAGGAAGATATAGTTCACGATGAGCTGTCATCTCAGCTTGTCTAGGTTCAAAAGTAGATGTTTTGACACAAATCCGTAAATTAAACCATTCTGCCATTATGTCAATAGCTCAATTCAATTACGTATATTTTATTTTAAAACTGGCTACAACATTATAACTCGGGAATGTCTAGTTATATACATATTACAAGCTTTAAGATTTCATACTTATAGTAATAATGTTGGTCTTTTTTGTAATAGACATCTTTTATGGATCAGCAAAATGCGATTTCCAAATCAATTACACACAGTAACATCTAGTAAACAAAGGTACCTTGCGTCACCAAATGTCCGAGATGTTTTTGCCCAATTACAAGACCGACCCCCCCCCCCCCTACCCCTCAAAAACATTACTATGATGGACATTTAATCGCAGTTGTTTAAAAAGTCATTGGCGGGCGGGCAGTGGCGGTGCTAGAGGCATTAAGGCTGATCTATGTACACGTTGTGTTTTGTCGACACGAACTAACACACGCACAACGCACATGCACTTGCTAAGTGACTACGCTTGCGCAGAAGGTTGGTGTAGGTGCAAGTGGGTTTGAACAATATCAGCTATCATTCATTGTGATGTAATGGTTATATGCAATTCTTAAACTCCTTCGAGAACTGCATTACATTTAATATTAATTGAGTAGTTTTTTTTTTTTACAGTATTTAAAGAGAAGGTAGGAGTATCAATTGCCTTTTAGTCGAGAATAAATAACAAATTTCGTACACAATCTATAATTTAACATTCATTCATGAAATTTAACAAGCAAATCGTGTATGATGGATGAATTTCCAACAAGTTTTCAATGTCATGCCGCAAAGTAAAAACAACAGTTTTCTTGTGCTTCAACTTTATTTGATGGCCTTTGATTAGTTTGTGAAAAATGTAGCCCTCTTTAAAAAATCCCAAAACCTGGGTAATATATAGATGTGTATTGGGAAACGACTTCTTCCAGAACCCAATAAGTTCTTTAAAACGAATAAAGAAGTATTCAGTTATTGTTGGTTCCTAAATTTGTCTACTACATGAATTTTCACACTAATATCATTAATTTAATATTTGACGAGTAAATAAATATGTAAACTATTAATACTTACTGTTCGTTTTACTGTTCGTTTATGTTAATTGGGAGTTTTATTTTTAATAAGTTATATCTTATATATATAATAACTACTTAATATCGAATCAGGTTATTGAGACCGTGGATGTGATTGTAAACTTCATTTGTATTCATTTTCATGTAATATAATAATAACAATTCAATCTTTAGGGCAAAAATATACATTTATAATTTAGGTTGGGATAGGTTGTGAGTAATTCATTTTATTAATTTGTTTTGACCCAAAAATTATGTAGAGTTTAGGCTAGACCTGATTTATATTATTTAAGTTTTTTAACCCCAAAAACTTTTTCTTTAAACCTGATCTTAGAGCATTCAAATTAAGTATTTTACTTTTTGTATTTGAAAAACCTTGACCTGATGTTACACTTTATTAAATAATGGATGTTGTACTGTATTTATAAACTTCAAACCCCACTATTCATATAGCGTTAAAACCCCTTTTGGTAAATTAAAATTATGTGTGTTTATACATTTCAAAAACCTGAAGATATGAGGCTAAATGTGGTAGTAATGTATTTAAATTATGGATAGTGTATCAAATGTATAGATTTTAATATTAACCAAAAGAATGAAGTTAAGATTAATCCCAATGGTAAAGTAGTTAAACTATAACTAGTGCATTTAAAATGTTTAAGACTACAAAAAGTTACATTAAGGAAAACATGGTACGTTAAGATTAAATCAAATGAACAAGTAGTTCAACTGGGTAAGGTATACGTGACTTTCAAAGTCTACCATAAACTTGATGTAAGGCCTGATGGTAAAGTATTTTTACTATAATATTGTATTTATGAATTTCAATACTCATCCAAAATATTGAACTACGGTTATACCTTATGGTAATGCATTTCCATTTGAATTACGTCTTTCATTTGGCAATAAAAAAATTAAAAAAACTCACCAATCGTATAGTGGTAAGGTTAAACGTGAAGCTAGAGTATTTAAACTATGACGTATTTTACTGTTGTTTTTTTATATTTGAAACCCCAATAAACATTTGCAGTTGAGTCCAAACCTGACAGTTTATTTGACTTAATAATGGATGTTGTATTACATTTGTAAATTTATTATCTAAAGCCATCAAACTTATAGACTTGAAATGAATCCTAGTCTCGAATAGTATGCTCATTACTGCATACTACAGTATCTTTGACTCCCAAGCACTAAGAATAATGTTTCATACCCCAAGCAGAACGACCAGCAAACGTATCTCTATCAAACATAGAATAATGACTCTACCATGTGTATTCATTTTTCAAAATTTGCTATCTGTTAAAGAAAATCTGTCTTCATTCCCAAAACGTAACAAATTTCCCATTATAATACTAGAAAATGTAATCAGCAGAAATACCGATAGTAAGATATCAAAATATAGGCCTACTAATAGCCACAAATTCCTCCAAATACAGCTCTTTCATAAGGTACATGTACTGTTTCAAGAGCTTAACTTTGTTAAATTTACAAATAAGTTGGCTGATTGGCTTCTTGACAGAAGTTTTTATTCTGTAGAAGAGCTTTAAGCATCCTAAAGGTAATGAATTAAAATTGTGAATAATGTATTTTGTATAAATGGAAAATCCCAACAAAGCTAAATTGTTTACATTGAACCTTACAATGAAGTATTCAATATAGGGACAGTATACATCTTTACACCCAATAGACATATGGAGTCAAGATTTTTACTTATGAATTTGACAAACTGGCCAAATGTATATACTGTAGAATCATTGCTTAAACCTCGTGGTAATGTAGTTTAACATTGGCTTACGTATTTATTTATTTATTAGTTTCAACAGACAACACCTTTTTACAATAACATTTATGCATTTACATCCCAACAATAGTTCAGTAGGCATATACTGTATTATGAAATGATTTACCTAGAGGCCGCATTTGAAAGCCCGTGTAACTCAGAGTTCTACCTGATGGTAAAGTAGTTTTACTAGTGTGGAGTTAACCCTTCGCTATAGTTACACCACCACGTGATTCTCTTTGCCAGTCACGGCGGCTGATGGCTTCCTCATTGTTGATGACCGTCCAGCCATCATCGCCTCAACACCTACCGTTTCCCACTGTGGGGAATGATGGCTCAATGTCTTCTGCCGCTTTCTCCAACCGTTGTTTCCGCAGTGGCGAAATTCACAAATGTCTTAATAATGGCTTTCGAAGTGAAACTGTATTCGTCATTGTTTACTTCTTTAATGGCGAGGTTCAACTGGTCCTGGAAATATTTAGACTTATTTGAAGTGTAAAAATATAACGATTTTCGTTATATAATACATGTATAAATACTAATTATTTTGTTTTAATTAAATTGTGTAGATTTACTGACACAACTTTGACAATTGCAGTTAGCTGAAAAACTGAGGATTAGGATTTGTAACTTGTTACTGAACTGCGAGTATGATGTATAACGGAAAATAAATTAAATAACACTATAGCTTGTGATTGTTATGAGTTTTGATACATTATAAACATAAAAAAATTATACTGTTCATTTGCACCAATGCCTTTGAAAAGGTGATGTTTTAGTTTCTGAACGATTTTAAACTAAAAATAAATATATATGACATTTTCGTGAGGTTAGTGATTTTTTTTACTTGAACACATAGTTCACTTACTTATATAGTTGCAAGGATTTATCTAAACGATATACGTAAAATACGCATATTTATAATTTTTATAGGACGGCGAGTGTTTAAAACATAAGCTGAGATGCCAAAAGATATTTGACATCATTTCATGAATAGAAAACCTAAATCTAATGTTAACTGATTGGTACGAACAGACAATAGTAGGTTATCTTAGTTTAAAACCCTTGAAGGCCAATTAGAAAGTATATAAGAGAAACTTTTGAGAAATGATTTGATGTAATGATAGTATGATGTAGATCCTTGTGAGCAATTCAAAAATAAGGAAAAATAAGTGTTTGTAAGATATAGAAACACTAACGGAAATTCCTTTACTGAATATAACAGGATGTTAACTATTTCTTTAAACGGTCTTAATCGTTGCAGATATAGGTTATTTGGTTAGTCAACAAAAAGCTTTCAAAAACTAGAAATGCATACGCACTTATTTTATGCTTGTAACCCCCAAAACAATCAATTTTGGCCATACGCTGGCATTTATTTCTTAACAACCCTTGACCTACAAGACTCCTGCCGAAACAAAGAAAAGTAATCATGCTCATACAAATTTCAATAGATAAAGAGCGCCTCGATGTATCAAAAATGCAGTGATACCAGGTTACGCCATCGAAAGAAATTTCGCCGAATCCGGTGGGCAATCGACTATATCAATAATACAGGTAACAGCTGTCGTCAGGTACTGTAGGTTGACAAAACGCGGGTATTTACATATTAAAGGGTGGTAGGATGAACGGCAGGCCGTGTGGTAGCGGCTAGCGCACGCCATACGGCAATCAATGGCTCTAATGGAGTTTTGATTATACCGCGCGGAGGACGGCCATTCGTCCAGTCTTTACCGCCACTGATGTCTTCTGCTGATTAAAAATACATCCCACTAATGTTCGCCGCTGATGACCGCGACTTACCACCTCAGACGCCCCCGAGTGGTCCGATACAGACTGTTCTGCTACTCAAAGATTCTGTCGGATTCGTTTATTTTTAATATTTAGATAGACAATTCTTAGCAACTTATCGGGCGATAACAACATTATTTAAGACGTGATAGTTTTACAATTTTAAACATTTTACTGCTTCATGGGAGTATTTAGGATACACTTAAACTTTCACAGTGTGATTTCATTGACCAATATTTAGAGCCTACAAGAGATAACAAATCTAATAAGTTTCACAACGTAATATATTTTCTCACTGTCACTCGGTAGCCTGCAGAACATAACACTTTGGTAGGTAATATATTACTCTAATTACGATTAACACATTTTATTACAATGTAACACCTCCACTCATTACATTTTAAACATGTTTCGATTTTGACATTAAACAATACACTATTATAATGAATAACGTCTTAACGTATTATTACGTCATCTATTATAATGCATACATGTATTATTAGTACCTATTTCCACACATCAGAAGTATGTAATATTAGAGGTTTGCAGTTATTCATGTACAGGTAACTTATTCGTTGCCATTGCCTATGTTGAAAGCATAGTAAAGAAATATTTGTTTACATTCGGATTGCTACCTTGTCTAGGTGTATTTTGAGTAAACTCTGTCTTTTTAAAGGCATGTGTGAGTATGTGAGGTCCGTTTATGCCACACATGATGTTTTAGTGATTTCCATTACTCTACGCTGTCTCGTAGACACATTTAGAACCAATTGGTTAATCGGTTGGTGTTCGAGCAAATGGTTTATTTAAACGAACACATCCTTACTTCATTCACTTAAAATCATTTCTTCAAACAAACAACTCAATGTTGATTTTATCTGGAATCTTAGGTACTTTGTTATGTAGGCAGAAATTGGTGGACATAGTCAAACTGTTAAAGTGTGTTAAATTAAATTTCATCTTATTATTTATTTCCCATTCAGTGTTTGGTTAGCCCATTCAGTGTTTGGTTTGCCCATTCAATGTTTGGTTTGCCCATTCAGTGTTTGGTTTGTTTTGATACGTCGAGAACAGTAAGAATGGACCAAGAATGTACAAAATATCTAAGATTCTGGATAACAATCACTGACATTCCTTTCGAGAATGTATAACTTACAATATGATTTTTAGAAAGTGAATCTCAAAAGCTCTGCAATAAATTTCCCCACGAGTTGTTACGTGGCATTTCTATATTTCTAAACTAATGTTCCAAAAGCTAAGATACAGGTAAGATTCAAAAGTGGCTAGGTCCGAATTCAAATTTAAATCATCAAGAATGTAAAAAGAAAGGACATTCCTAGACAGTCGACTGCATAGTAGTTTGCCCAAGCTCTAACCAGCGAGATTTTAATGGAAAAATATCTACAAAGTCATCATAATCACTCATTACATATAAAGAAAAAGAGGTGTTATGATCAAGTAAACGAAGCTTTCGTGACAGTTTCTGCAATGCAATTTGGTTGTATTTTCCCCGATTTTGAGACATAATGCCACCTTCTAACTGCAGTATGTCCCACCACGATCGTGCGGATGCCCGTCAGCATGCCCAGTGCTGAGCGTCGCTGCCCGAAGGTCCATGTGATGACACACTAATGGCACCACTGATAAAGTCATCCACTACGGCGCTGGGCTTTTACCCCGACATCTGAATAACGACGAACCGTGTACCAGGAGACCAAGTATTAATCTAACTCTCGGTTCCATCTGTCGTCCGATGTGGCCTACATTCCCGTCGGTTCTCTCCGGTACATACCGTCAACATGGACATGCTTGTATCTGCCGACATCTTCATGTCGAAAGTGAACGTGGTTCATTGGTACCAAGATATAGTGATTTAGAAAAAAATATATATACTTTTCTTCTGCAGAAGTTGGAAATAATTCGTTGGCCTGTATTCTTTAACTTCAAATTCAAGATTTATCATCTCTGTAGACTATGCATGTATGCTTGTAAGATTCGCTACTCGTGCTCCATTTTACTTGTATTAGAGAAAAGAATTTATTTATAAAAATAAACACATCTGCCTTAGAAAATAAGGTTGCCAATGACACAGAAAAAGATATGCACTCAAAATATTGAAGGATTGTAACAGCTATAAGACTGAATAATTTTGATGTTTGCCATATAAATGATTTCTCATAATAGTCAATGAACCTCTTAATGTTTCATGGATAGTAATTTTCAAAAAGGATCTGTCAAAATCATATTGTTTCCAAATGTTTACAAAAAGTTTTGATTATGTTCCTCTAGAACCAATAAAACAATCCAATCACCTCCATTTTTGAAATTTTGCTTGTAATATTCAAATATAGATTCAAAAACACCCTTAAAAGTATAGTATTGACTTGTGAACGTAGTTTTTCTCATTCCGTCGTCCTATAAACATTATTTTTGCGAAACATATGGCGTTCCTCTTGTGTATATATTCGACAACTCGATTAAAAATGATCAAATTTTTATGAAATTATTTTTATGAACGTGTAAACCTTCGTTTGCATAAACGGGTTCCCGAACTAGCGTTATCGGAATATAGGATCGGGGTTTTAGGAGGTAAAAAGTGGGTTTTCTAGGTTTAAACCCTTAAAACATAAAATAGAGTTTTGAAAACAAATACTTAAGTACATTGAAGCATTGTTGTACTGTTGTTTGCGGAGAAAATTAAATAAAAGACTGTAAACTTAAAGTTTCTATGTTATTTATATGTTATTCATTATGGTGAATAAGTAAAATGTTGAGGTTGGCTTGTTTATGGATGTTTTACGATTATATTTGGCAAATTCAATTATTTCCCAATAAGTTATTAATTAACACATTACTTTAAAACCTTAACACCTTACTTGTAGCAGCAAACCTTAGTACTCATTTAACCTAATGCAATTGAAATAGGGAATGATTCTCGCACGTAAAAGAAACTATATTAGTGAAAATACAAACTGAAAGTGAAATTCGCTCATTCTGCATATTTTCTGCGGCGGGGGCATTTTCCTTACATTTTAATGGTGTAATTAATATTATTATGTTGAAACTATAATTAAAGTTCATTAAATGAGAACTAAAACTTATTTTTAAACGTCACTGTAAAATAGACCGAAACGTAATAAACTAAACAAGTCATGTTATTATTTTTCCGGACAATAATTGTTTTTTATATGTTCGGTAAGTAAAGGTATTTTAATGAGACAAAACCAACATGTCTCACGGGTTGTTGAGATTCTAAAACATATTGAAATTATTTTCTACAGCTACACATATTTTCAAGAGAAGTATTATTATGATTCGATTTCATGAAAATGTTCTTCTAGTGACCAATCGGAATTTTTGAGGTCTAGTTTACGATATTTATTGATATTTTCACTGATAAAGAACAATTTATTTCGCGAATAGTTATCCAATTCAGTTATATCGTTATCTACATCGATGTATCGAACTTCCTTATACATTGCTTTTCAACTGCTAATTCCTGTCCTGTTCCTGTTCTTAATGTTGTTATTCTTCAATGATATGAGCTCTGCTTTTTACATATTAATAAAAATATCAAAATATCATTGGTTTATGATCAATAAGTAAGTGATATGTTTGTTTTAATGACAATAAATGCAATTTTGTCACAAATTTGATCGTTAATATGTTTTTGTACGTCTGGGCAATCCAAAAATCACAAAATGCGTTTTATTCAACCGAATGTCAAAAATAGTCTAAGTATCAGAACATTGGGTAATAGTAGTAGTTCATGCTTTAAGATCTTTACAATGTAGTTAAGTTTTTTAAGCACTACCTTTTATGTAATCCAGTGTTTTAGGACTAGCAAATAAAATTAAACATAATTTATGATCATTAAAGGTTATCAAAATATATATTAAATAATTTAGATTTGGGGGATTTTTATTCCTTATATAAACTCACCCACAATATGGTATAAACTTTGAAAAATTAAAAAAGGGCTTCTAAACGGTTGATAAAAGGACATTCACCTCTATGACACAACATAAGATAGCTTTCAAAGTAAGTGTATACGTTTTCATTCCCTAAGTAATGAAAATAAAGAATATAAGAAGCAAGATGGCGGTTTAACTGGAGTGGGAGCAGACAGGGAGAAATGGGTTTAGTTGACCTTCATCATTTACTGTACGCCTTGCAGACACCTGTTCTGCACTGCCTCTCAAGTCTCAAATATACTTTACACTACGCTATGTAATTAATATTGTTCGAAGCTATCTGCAATTAATGGAAATACGAAAAATCATACCATAAGGGTGGTCCTCATTTTATTGTTAAACCACTTTTCTTGGATTAATTCAATCCTCGTCAGTATGACAATTTTTAGCCCCCCTCCCAATCCTGTTTCATTTCAGTCTATAGTTAGCCTGCCAATCAACCAACTGTTACCCTTTTCAAATTTTTATCTTACTCTAATTATTCACACAAATCTTACCACAGTACAATATAATTTTATTAGTTCTAAATCTTCCACCATTCCTGGGATAAAAAAGTAACTTACCCGTTGTTATCACCGTACTTGATCGTATTCGGGTCTCTAAAGTAAAACCCCCAGTTTGTTTAAATTAAACGTTGTTTGTGTTTGTGGATTTATTCAAAAGGTTACGTAAATACTATCTATCCGAATTTCCAAAAGTTTTACTCCTAAATACAATCTATTATAATAACCATTATTATTATTAATATAAATTTCATTTATAGTTTACAAATATTAATTAATTATTATTTTATGTATAATAAATGTAATATGTATTTTATGTATTCTATGTATATTATTTAACCTCCTTAGTTCTTACAATTAGAATTATTGACTCAAGGTTATTTGAAAATTATATAATAAATATATCTTTAAATGATTTCAACTAATTCAGATAATAAATAGTTCTATATTTGATTAATATGGAATCTATAAAGATAACATAGAGCTGAATTATCTGTACAGTTGAAAAGTGTTGGATAACAATGTATTTAGGTTTTGTCTTTCTTGTTAGTCCGAGACGTTTAGCACTTTACCCGCGATTCAACCTACCGCAGTGCAATCACGTGTTTATCTAAACAGTCTGCAATGTGCTCCCATTAGTGATCTCGCAACGGCCAAATGGTGCAAATGGCGCAGGGCGCTACTGGGAGTCTGCAAATGGCGCGCATGATGGAAGCTGGCGCGCCGCGGCTGGACCAACACGTGGTCCGGTCAAAAGCTTCATTCATACAGCATCACAACCGGCTGATTATTCATTACTATCAGTGGATTCTGTGCTCCATATCGATCGGGACGGTTCGGGAAACGAGACAGATTTTTTATTCGTTGAAGAAATTCCGGCGGGGAAAAATCGGGTGGGTAAGAGTTTTGAGAGGGGGCGGGAAGTGACAAGGAATGATTGAGCGAAGCGAGTTAGAGAAAAATGGGAATGTTGTACAAGTCTGGGTATGGGTGGGACGGGGCACGGGGGGCAAAGGGGGGCACGGGGGGCTCGCCTGCGGAACAGTGATGGATCCCTCCGCCCGTCTCCACTGCCACTTTTTCTTCCCCTTTTCGCCCATCGGTCTTTTTATTCGGAAAGATAGCGCGTCGGAAAGAGCGAGCTGTGTGAAAAATCTCCAAAGGGTTAACAGAGGGAAATAAAAACGAGTGTTTTGCGAAATGGCGAAATTGACGCGACCTCCACCCTCCTCCCTCGACCAGCGGGATTGTTAGGGAAATTAAAAAAGAGAGGGAAGTGTAATTTTAATGAAGATCGTTTTGTCAGTGTCGGTCGGTTCCACAATGGAAAACAAAACGGAGCTGTTCGTTGGCCCGGCTGAGTGGTTTAAATTCCTTACTCGCGGCCACAAAATCGGCTATGCTTCGGCAAACTTGTAAAGCTTACAATCGTATCCTCGATATATTTTCATAGTAAACGTACTATTTTGAAAGTCCTCACCTCACCTGATACCTGGTTCACAAATGTAGACACAAAATATGAGCAAGATACATATACGTAATACAAATAATGCTTTAAAGGGCCTAGACCCACTAAATAACGATAATATTTTGTGCTAATAGTTTGAACTACTATCCAAAAATTATTGTAGTTACTCATTCTGTAATCTTAGTCAAAATTGAAAATTAAAATACTCTAAAATATAGTGTTTGCCTTCATTTTATCTTGTCCTGACACAGCAGCTGTTAACATGTTTAATAAATAGGTTATTTTTGACATCCAGGGTCGCAACCAATCTTCAGACAAAGATGTTATCTTGAATAACAAACTGCATGAAAGATGGAAACTATAAAAAACTGTTGAAGGGTGCTCATGCCTAGGGGAGGTTGTGGGGGGCTGATGACGACATTAGGCGGCCAAGTTTGTTGTCTGTCTGTCTGTCTGTCTGTGCGGCGGGCCGTAATGGCCGATCATTTACCCGGATAACTGGGACTTAAAAGTGCATTTCAAACAAATATATCAACTGTGTGGGATAGCCTTGTGCTCGTGCCTTACTTCTTTGTGTAATTTCTGTGGCGTGCTTCTCGTACAAAAGACTCTGAAATACGTCTTTCTTCTTCCGGCCTTATAGACTTATATTATTTTCTATATTCTTTGGTATTCCAAGGCTATATTTTGCTGAAGGCTTGTGAGATCATGTAGACCCATTATTTTAAAATGTTACGTTTACAGCTGACCTTCACAATGGCGAATTTGGTATACCTAAATAAACACAATTAGGCATACTCAAAGGATAATCAGTTCATCATATGTTTTAAGACGTCAACAAAGAAACCACTTTCAATTAAACTGTTACCACTTTCACTTAAACTGTTGTTATAATCAAAACCTAATTTCGTTGAAAATTTTGCTGATATAAGAGACGCATTTTCTAACAACCAAGCAATTTAAACCATCTGTAACAAGATTGTAACCAAACAGGCAATAATAATTCTTTTATAACGCATGTTCTTGCATTATTAGTCAATCTCAAAACATTTGCAGCCTTAAGAATTCAATAAGGCCGTTTGTCCAAAGCCAATATACGCAGGAAGGTAAATAGGTATCAAACAAACCATATCATTTCATAGTGCATTCATTCAATGACAATGCACATTCAGCAAACAATAAACCAAGGTACACGCTTTTGTAGTAGAGGTGGAGTGATATAAAAAGCATCCAACGTATATTACAATAAGTCACCTGTATGCAGGGCTCATTTTGTCTTAACCCGCAACTATAGATAGAAAGAATATGGAAACCAACAAATTAGTGTACGAATTTCCAGAACAGAAGACGTAGTTTTCCTAGTTTCCCCGATCTCGCAGCCGGAACGTATTCTCTAAGTGCCTTATAATTGTGGGTAAGTCGGGCCTCCAGCCCTGAGCTGAAGCCTGCAATCATGCAATACTCATTCATTATACACTCGTTACATACCTACAGTTTTATTATTTGTCAATCTTCCCATGTCCTCTAGAAAGCGTTACACCTATTTTACAAAACGCTGGTAAAGCATGAACTTGTATTACTCTTTCAAATCGACTATAAAGTATGTCAAGGATGTGAGATATAAACTATATTAAAAATATTTAATTTTATATGATTGTTTACTCAAATGATACCAACTATAAAACATTTTAGTACAGAATATTGATCAGGTATCGCGTTACTTGTTGCTATGCCACCTCGCATACTGGGACAACAGTTCTCTCTTAAGTGACGTGTACCCATGGACCAACAACTGAAGGACTCCAAATAATTAGGTTATTCCAATATTACAAAGAAATTTAGCCATTGCCGATGTATTGTCGGGATTTGAACCCGGGCCTATAGATGTAAAGTTTCGCGCTGTAACCAACGTATACCCTCTTGTAATGGTATATTTAATTACAAGTGCCGAAAGTGGCATTTTTCGGTACGCGTCCATGTTTCATGGAACACCAAATTTCACGTGTAAGATCAAGCCGAGCATGTAGGAGTAAGTCACGAGGTGAAGCAGAGGACGGGAATAGTTGGAGCAAGTGTCGGAAACATCACGTTTTGTACAAGCTAAGAATGGAACTTTTCATCGCCCTCGGTTCGCAGTTTATCAATGAAAACTATTTAAATAAATTGCAAGGTAATACTAGCAAATGAATAACAGAACAGAATGGGAGCAAGGAAAAGAAAGATTTTTCAGAGCAAGGGAAATTAAGGTGATCATTCTCCGAGCTTGAACAACAATTATTCTTTGATACTAGATGTCATCGAAAATAGCTTCTTTCTGTACTGAGTTAGAATATGTGTCAACTTTTTCAACAAATTACTTGAGCAAATTAGCAGTAAGAGAAATCACTCAATTTAATATTTTTATCTCTAATCTGGCTTAATCTGTAGATATGAATAAATTCGAGTAAAATCTACCCCTGTGAGCCATATCATATTAGAGCTGAAGGGAGGAATGCATAACCTAAAGATTCTTTGCGATTCAATTTTTCTCCAATAAAAATTATTGATCACATTGCGAAGATATGTCACACACAATGCATTCAGCTTCAATTACTCGACAATATGCTGCGCAATCAAATTTTGAATATTACCATTACCATTACTTATGCAATTTAACCCTCTTAACATCAGTTTTATTTGTTAAAATTCAGCTCAAGTTTTATTAGATACGGAATTAGTTCATTTTCATGATTGGCAACAGTACTGCTACCAAAAAGTACTTAATACTTATTGCACTTATTAGAATTAAATTATTCAAAATATTAAAAACTTATATTACAACTTAATTTTTACCTAAGTTTATATTCCAATTTAATTTTTACCTACGTTGAACAAACTATAAACAAGTGAATAAACATGTACTTAAATCAACAGTTTGCCACAATATATTGTAGAATTTTTAACTTAGAATACTTTTCAAATTATTTTATTTTTAACAGTTAAAAATGTGTAAAACCTATACGTTTATTCTATTTTACTGGATGATCTGTTTTATATCTTATAAGATTCCCCTTAAAATTCACCATCATCGATTAGTTAAGCTTGAAAGTATAGTTTTACATTCTGGATAGATTTTAGTAAATTACTAAGACTGTAGAGTAATGAGAAAGTATTTTCTAGTGGAGAGAGAACTTCCACTATATGTACGAGTTATATGTATGACTTATGTATGAGTTATATGTACGAGGACTTAGGGTTAAAATCTCACCTAAATATGTACCAATTATGTGCCAATGGTTCTTAATAGTGCCGTAGGTTGGGCCAACCTTGGGGTATATGTCTCCCTGCCTATAAAACAGAAAAGAATCGTCCATCTTAGATCGACTGGACATGACTCTATGGGAGACCTTACTCTACTTTAAAGTCATATTATGATAATCAATTATACTATCGGTTGGGAATGATGAAAAAATAACTTAGAAATTGATATGGTAATCATTTGTTGATATAAATACTATTATTTTTATTTTGATACTTGATTGAATTCTAAATAATTGTAAAACTTTATGCTACAAATAAAATAGTTCGGGAAACTGTATCACTAAATACAAAACGTCCACTTTTAGTAAACAATTCTTAAACTTGCCGTTACCTAAATATGTAATTACAAAAGGTTTTTAGGCACTCTGTTTTTTGCTAGGTATTATCATAAAGTTCATACGTTGGACTCCCATACGGACGCAAAAACTGGGTGAAACAGACAGTAGGTTGGCCGGTTAGTAATGGATCGTCTTCTTGTGACACGGACATCAACTAAATGTCGCCATTATGGGGCAGTCAATTGAAAACCATGGGACTTCTTCTACCCCACCCACGCTAAATTATATCGCATTAGTTAAACACACGTCGATTTTTCATCCCACTCCTATCTTTGTCTTCATCGCGTAGTTTTGCCACGTCTGCGTCTCCGGCTACCGATCTCATGTTTTGTACGGCTCTCTAATTGTAAGTTATGATTTGCCCGTTACGTTTGTGACGGTCTCCTCTTGCTGTGACCGGTCCCATTTGTAATCGTTTGTTCTCTGATCGGAGGGCGGAATGAAATTATAAACAAACTTATATCGTCCTTAAAGAAGGAGTCACATAATTACATATACATTAAATGATAATATAATTAAATTATAAGTTATTACATGTAGTAAGGTAAGGGGGGAAAGTATCATAAGAGTTGCGGAAACCGAATAAAATAAAATTATAGTATAGTTTTAAAAGATTGTACAACTAAACTGTAGGATTGTGATGTATATGTTACCAATCGTTTAAGCTACGATACCTCAGGGTATGTAAAAGGAACGGCGACTACTGGATCCATTAGTTGGGCCAGATTCTAACAAAATACAATCTTTTTAAATTTCTCTTTAGATATGTAAATAAGTAATAAACACAAGTCATGTTGCTCAAGGTTTGAGCAGACCTCAGTAACCAGTGAAGTTTAACTTTAAAAATGAACTTCAAAATAGGTCGTGCTTGACTGATGTAAAGCTTGGAGGGTATATAAAAATTGTCCACTTTCAATTATATACAAACTTGCGGATTATAGACCATTCTTATCCATTAGTTGTTTTCAAGGACAAGGAGAAGTTTTAGTTGTCGATGAAAACTACAGTACTTGCTCTACGGGATTTGATAGCAGGAGATCGGGTCTTCTGGTATTGCAATAATTTACCTGCAATTACATGAGTGAGCGCCTCTCGTCTTCACCTGCATGATATTTTTATATTATTTCTTTAATCGCCTCAACTAAAGTTAGTAAAGAAACTGTTACAAAAAGACGGAAATACATAAATAGAAGATCTTATTCATTCCGCACAACTCTTTATTCTAAACCACATAACTCTGGATGTTAGTCGATTTGAGTTACGTAAACAGCAAGAACCGACACTCTCTGTTCCGTTCATTCTTGAGGTAGTTAGATAATTAATTTTGTCATGTTTCCAGTATTTCTTGGAAGTAGTGAGCTTGAATGAGTATGGGTTTTGCTAAAGTGCGTGTTTCATCGTAATCATTGGAAACTCAAATAAGTAACGACTGACGATCAGTCCTAGTTCAGTACGAGGAAAGGTTGCAGATTTGGGAACATCGTTGATGTGTGTGATGTCTCTTTGGAAGTCTACGAATAGTACACAAGAGTGAAGCGCAGTTTCTGAACCTGGATTACTTTTAACTAACACTTGTTTTGTATATTCTCTACAATCTTATTTTAACCAACAGCGTGTTAAGTAATATTTATTCAAATGGAGAGCCCTCAAACTCCACACGATACACCATCACCCATAATCTACACCTGTATTCGGAACGATTTGAGAAACACAATTATTTATTCTGTAAGATTGAAACAATACACGCAAGACGTGGCACCTGTACAAGTCCCGATTGTAGTTTTTATTAATGTCTTATCCAAGAGACAAGGAAAGCGCGTTCATGAATAGTTAACAGCTGATAGTGTCTGCGAGACTGAACATTTGTTGTGAGCGTGTATCTGTTGAAGTGTTCGCAACCAAGAAGGCTACACAAACATCATTAATATTGTCTGTACGTTTATCATGAACATGTACAGTCACCGGTAAAAGTAAAACATTGAACAACTTTTAAATCTTAAGTACTTTCTGCACTTATCATTTTTGAAACTATTTTTTCTGAGATTGATGATTGGTGTAATAAGACTAAAAGGGGATTCAACGTGTAAGTTGGATTATGAAGATATTATTGGTATAAGTTACAGTTGTATAATCTTGACTGGTCATGGCAAAGTTTTTTTTATATTTTATAATTCAATGATCTGTTCCATTCAATGATAGGTATCGTCATCCTGTTAGGTGGTCATTCAATTATTGGTATAGTTATTGTGTTAGGCGGTCATTCAATTATCGGTATGGTCACTGTGTTTGGTGGTTATTCAGTGATTGGTATAGTCATACTGTTTTAGGTGGCCATTCAATGATTGGCAATGACATCGTGTTAGGTGGTCATCTTATGAATGGTGATGCCATAGTTTTTGGTGGCCATTCAATGATTGGCAATGACATCGTGTAAGGTGGTCATCTTATGAATGGTAATGCCATAGTTTTTGGTGGCCATTCAATGATTGGCAATGTCATCGTGTTAGGTGGTCATCTTATTAATGACAATGCCATAGTTTTAGGTGGCCATTCAATGATTGGCAATGACATCGTGTAAGGTGGTCATCTTATGAATGGTAATGCCATAGTTTTTGGTGGCCATTCAATGATTGGCAATGTCATCGTGTTAGGTGGTCATCTTATGAATGGTAATGCCATAGTTTTTGGTGGCCATTCAATGATTGGCAATGACATCGTGTAAGGTGGTCATCTTATGAATGGTAATGCCATAGTTTTTGGTGGCCATTCAATGATTGGCAATGTCATCGTGTTAGGTGGTCATCTTATTAATGACAATGCCATAGTTTTAGGTGGCCATTCAATGATTGGCAATGACATCGTGTAAGGTGGTCATCTTATGAATGGTAATGCCATAGGTTTTAGTCAATGATTGGCATTGTCATCGTGTAAGGTGGTCATTCAGCGATTAATAAAGTCGTCATGTTAGTACGTCTACATCCTGATAAATATCAAGTTGCGAGAAAACTCAAATTTATAAAAAAATTAAAACAAATCTGACGTGATACAAAATAATGGTATATTGATTTTCGCATCAACAGGACTAACTTAACTAAACTGGCAGCATAAAAAAACTTTTAATTTGCCTAGAAAAGGAAATGTAAATGTAATACTAACAACTTAAGTTTATGTTGAAGATTTTTAAGCTCGTTTTCAAAATTGTTCTATATATCGCCCCGGTTTTTTATTTAGAAAACTGCATTTTGTAAAAATAAAGTTTAATCCCTTAGCCGTAAATCCAGTTTTTATATTGTTTTTAATTAGCTTAACTTATTTTTTTAGCTCGTAACATTGTTTTTGAACCAGTCTTTGTTGTATACAGATAATATGTTTCTTTACGTAAATTGCCGAAATCCCTACTCGACCCGAATTCTATTTAATGCATAGCTTCGTGAGTTGCTAATTTGAAGAAGATTACAGGATAAAAATGTCAAAGCTAATAAGTAATGAATTATTAGCGCACAAAAAAGAATGTAAATAATAATTAGTGTTTGGACGTACCTAAACACAATCTCGAAGAAAGGAGGAGTCATTTTTTAAGGGGTTGACATGAGAGCGCAGGGTAGCATTTGATATAATTAGACTTCTAATGATTATAGATAAGTGGTCAGCTCTAAGTGTCCGCGCATCCTTCCCTTATGAATATGAATGGTGGGAAAATTGATGGCTAATTTAGTTGAGGATAATAACTTTATTAGGCTAGAGCTGCGGTATCTATTACACCAGACTCGTCGAGGGAATTTGTCATAGCCGTTATTTCTATATGAAAAACCTGTTTGGAGCATTCTAAACATGTTTTACAGTATTCACAGAACTAGAGATAGTCCAATCGTTGTTATATTTGAGGAAAACCCTTAATCATAAATTTATTTTTATCCTAGGAATCGCTATAGTTTTCACTTATATCTCGAATACTTCACAACCATTAAATGGGTAAAAAACGGGCTGAGTTTTATTAAAAAGGCCCCTAATAATTATTAAGTGATGTTAGATTATATGTTTTTTATTCCAAATAGCATATCAGTTAAAAAAATATTATATGCCCTTTTTGGTTTAAAATGCTGTTTTATTCTAGCCAATAATAATACTCCCATTCCCAAAACAGGTGTACATGAGTGATCTGTCTGGTTTTTATCTTATTATAAACAAAATTATTAATCATTCGTTAAAGAAAATCAACTTTAAAATTATAAAACAATTTATTTTTACTGTAAAATCTATTAACCTCAAAAGTAAATATAAATAACAGTTGAACGAAAAGTTATAGGCTATTTTTGCAGCAGCCTCATGCACATTATCACACGGCAACAGTGTGTTTTAGCATATCGGAAGGGTCACACACTGAGGCTAGTTTTATTCCCATCGAGTTGTCAAACCAATTTAACACAAGATCGTCACCAGAGTGATGGTAACTCTCTGTGGTTAATTACCTCTTTTATGTTAACTGGAACCAGAGATTAAGGCAGGCGGCTTTGAGGTTGACCGCGTTGTCACTTATTTATCTCCGAGGTGACCTCCTAATTGGCTACAGAATTATCCGTCAAACTCGTCGTTAGGGCTGATAAATGCTGCCCAAGCTGGGAGGAAAGTTCAAGAATGCTCCTTGGGGCTCGCGCGTTGACGAGCTCGGGATTTAACACTACGTCGCTCCCGGCGCTGCAGAGAGGTGCTGAGGACATAGGTCCTTGGCCGATATTCTACTGTGGGAATCACGGTAGCCATTTCGGATTTTGGATCTTGAAAATTCTACATTGTAACAATGAAATATAAAAGTTAAAATTAAAACATACTATTTT